>NC_141693.1:1839344159-1839651118 GCF_964263255.1 Lissotriton vulgaris
AATGCTACCCCCGTCGCCAGAATTGGCGAGGGGGTAGTATCCCAATTCGTATGACACCTTACTCGACATGTTTTGATAATGCTATGCCAAAGTTAGCATTTGACCGCGAGGTTCATAATGCACTTAGTATATGGTATAGCGTTATCATGGAACAGCTATTAGGATTTGGTTTCGCAAGCTGCAAACGGGCTCAGCTCATGCCAGAGCACCATCTCACATAATTCCAAGCACTCTGCCTTCAGGATTTATAAGGCCTGCAATAGGAGTGACTGATAGGAATATATGTGTCCATTTTAGGGTTAGATATAGGGATACTATATCTAAAGCAAAGGGTGATTACACCACCTTGCCCCAGCTGTCGTGCAGCCAGTTTTGTCTGTTTAGATGACCAGCCAGGGGTGGCATAATACATGCGTCAGCCCCTGGTAGGCCCTGGGTACACCTATGCCCTAGGTACCTATAGTACACTGTACAGGGACTGATAAGGTGGCCCAGTACCAATTGGTAAATGCACCTAAGGTACATGCTTGTCAATTTAGAGAGAGAACAGCTAGGCTGTGGGTCTGATTAGCAGGCCCACAGCCAGGGAAAGTCGTAAACCAGTGAAGCAAAAAGCAAAAATCGGGGGTGACCATAGGATTGCAGACCCTACTCTCCTACAGACACCTCTAAACGAAGACCGAGCTATACATTCAAATAGGGTCAGCAGCAGAAAGTGAGAAGACCCCCACTAGGACGATGCGTAGCAGCTGGCGCTTAAAGCTTAGTAATTAAGAAGGATGACCTATCCCTGGAGTTTGATACCCCCTCCCTCCCCCCTTCACGATGTTGGGTTGCTACATTTTTTTATTCCGAGTTTGATTTGCTGATAACAGTACAGAGCCCTGTCTGTGGCTGGAGTCCGGACACTGGGATGGGACCGAGAAGTAGTGGCAGGCATTGTCCAGGGAAAGATGGCCACTATGAATCTTTGAATGGTAGATAAGATCTAGAAAAAGCACGGATAACGCTGGGGAAATGAGATGTGGTTTTAAGATTGGTTATCGAGCTGAAATGTGTATGGAAATGCCTACAGTATAATAATGGTTATCGAGCTGAAATGTGTATGGAAATGCCTACAGTATAATAATGATTACACAATTTAAAGTGCTAATTGAGAAATATGTTTGTATAAATGCCTCAAATTACAAATGCAAACAAAAATATGTTAAAAAAAAAGGCTAGGACAGGTACCTTTTTCAATGTCATAACAACCATAACCCGAATAATGTAGGCTACATTGATATATATTTGCTTTATCAGTACATCCACTGATATATATGATTATGTCAAAATATTCCTAAGGTGACTTTGCAAATTTCACCTTATATAAGATACAATGTGTAAGGACAACCACTTGGCCACTTCGCTAGGAGAGAAACTACACCCAGGTTGCAGATGCAGATCCAGATTAGCATGGCACCAGATTCCATCCCAACCAAAGAAGCCTCCGGCAAGACTCCATGAAGACCTGCAAAGCATTCTATTCTGCCTTCATGAACTGGTGACAAGACTGTGTTCTATCGCAGACACAATCTACTAGCTCTTGCCCTAGTGCTCTAAAGAGCTAACAAGCTATTTTAAACAAGCAACAAACCTGGTTGTCCAGATATGCGGACCACGCCCAAAACTCAGGCAGGTTACATCTGCTAGAATTATCATACCGCTTAGAGCTAGTACAGTGAGGGTTTAAGGGATATTAATAGTGATGCTATGATTTTTCCCTGTTTTCACAGTTATTGAAAAGCTTAGCTGCGTTTTATCATCTTCTGTGATGTTACCAATATTGTGTGCACAAGATACTGGCATCTTAAAATATTTTTTTTTAAATAAATATGTTGCAATACATAGAACGTTTCTAGTGATTGAGTGTGTACATCATTAATGATCAATTGGATTACAGTTAGTAACTCAAAAGCATTGACACTACCTCATTTATATACTGGGTGGGGTACTGAGGGGCTACAATAACTGGCTTTCACATTCAGCGCAGTTGCATTGGTGTAATGTGTACTCGTGACGCCTGGGGTGTAAAAACAAACAGAGCTGAGCCAAAGACTCAGTTTACGCAACAGTGTTGCATGGTAAAAAGAAAACTTGCTGTAAAGGTAACACAATTGATCACACCACAGAATGCAGACCAGTTTCAGTAAGAGACTGGGACATTCCAGATTTGCAAGGACCAGAGAAAGGTAGTGAACAGATCAGAGCACACTTAAGGCGGCATTGGCTACAGAATCTACTGCTCCTGCTTCAGAGGTAGAGACTCATGAAGCAAGCTAGGTGTTGAAGTATGGGTCATTAACAGTGCTTCAGGTGTTGGCTGCTGTAGCACCTACCCAGGAGGAATTGCGCCAAGCACAAGTTGACCACCCCACACTTATGGGAATTTAGGGTGAAAGCCATTGGACAGCTCTGCAACAGAGTTTATGGAAGGCATGTTGCAGGGATTCGGTTCATACACAGAACTATGCGCATGAAAACGGGACCTCTGTGTATAGGGGCTGAGCCTTCCTACTGACTCAGTACCCAAAATCCCAGAACCGACTAGCTATAGTGTCTCATTCGCTCTCCTACATATCCATGAAGCTGCAAAGGATTAGACAACCTAGAACACAACACTCCTGACTCTCTCAGGAATCGCGGTAGTAAGACGTACCCTTTTGCTCACTCACTCGTACCTGTCCACAATAAGAACACCATCACTCTGCTGACCCTTTCGCAGTTTTAATCCCCTTTCCGCGCATTTTGGGCGGTCCCAGCCGATCTAGGTGCGGAGTACCGGGACCTGGGCGGTGAAATCCAGCAGCGGACATCTTAGGTGGGAGGCGGCAGCACCTTCAGAGCTCTAGTCCTCCCTACTTAAGGAGACTGGCATGCCTCCTCACTGCGGACGCGCCGTATCAGCGCCGGAGTCATGCCAGAGTCCAACCCGTCCGCGCCCGTCAGCGCCAGGGGCTAGGGAGGCCGATGCCACTAACATCCCTGACTCAGTAAGTCTTACTAACTCCCTATGTGCACTTCTAGCACATTCTATACAAAAGCTCCATAATATGCCAAATCGAGCCTGTCACACACCCCCTGCATGACCTTACCACTGGGCCTCGGGGCAACCTGTCCAATTTTCCCCTTCTCACCCTAGAACTTCTCAATCAGCTCCTCGATAAGCTCAAATCTGGATCCCCCTTGGATCCATGTCCCTTAAAGACTGAAGGAGTGCAGAGATGTTTTGCTACCCCCCTTTCTGGAGGTAATGAAAACAGGCAATCTCCAAGGGTGTCTTCCCCGCGCCTTGGAAGATGGCCACTGTCAAGCCCCTTTTGAGGAAGACTACCCTAGACCCTGCTATTCTAAAAAAACTTTCGCCCCATATCCCTGCTTCCTGCTTCTGCCAAGATGCTCGAGGCCCATCTTAACTACCATCTGAGCGCCTTCCTGGACAATTCTAGCCTGCTAGATTCCTCTCAGCATGGCTTTCGGAAGGCGCATAGTACGGAGTCAGCCCTCACAGTGGTGGTCAATAACATCCGCGCCAAGGTCGACAGTGGTCAGATTACCCTTCTGATCCTGCTCGACCTTTCAGCCGCATTTGACACCCTGTCCCTCACCATCCTGGCCACCCGCCTCAGTGAGATGGGAGTGGATGGGCCCGCTCTGAGCCTCTTGACGTCGTTTCTCAATCAGCGTGAACAAAGGGTCAAACTGGGCGACTTCCTCTCCCCCGCTAAGCCTGTGCAGTGTGGGGTCCCTCAGGGCTCATCTTTGAGCCCCACACTTTAACATCTATGTGGCCCCACTTGCCAGGCTAGTAAGAACGTTCGGATTGGAAGTACTGTTGTATGCTGACGACCCCCAAATTATGGTTTCCCTCTCTCAATCTGTGGAGACTGTGGCATAAAATTTTAGAAATTGCATGGAAGCAGTGGCAGGCTGGATGACCAAAAACTTCCTTAATTACTTGAGGAAAAGACTGAGGTCCTCATCTTCGGAGGTAAACAGGAGGTCTGGTCGGTTGACTGGTGGCCGTCTGCCCTTGGAACCTGTCCCACACCCTCCCTTGCCGCCCACAATTTGGGTGTAATTATTGACACCACACTTTCCTTTGACAGGCAAGTCAATAGGACTGTTTCCACCTGTTGTGGTGTCTTAAGGATTTTGAGAAAACTTTCACACTACCTCTCCCTGGAAGCTCTGAAACAACTCTCGGTAGCTCTCATCTCCTCACGGTTAATTACTGTAACGCACTCTATTTAGGCATAAATAAGAGGTTGGTCCAAAGCTTACAAGTGGTGCAGAATGCGGCAGCTAGGTTCGTTGTTGATGCCCCCAGGCGGTCATCAGGCTCCTCCATCACAAAAAACTTTCATTGGCTTCCTATGCAGGCCATGATAAACTTTAAGGTTCTGTGTCTTACCCACCGTGCTCTCCATGGATCCGGTGCAGAAGACATTAGGTCTCTTGTATCCTCCTATACCCCAGGCAGGGCTCTGCGCTCTGCCAACAAGAACCTTCTGTCGGTTCCCCGAACTGTTAAGGCCAGATGGGGAGGTAAGGCCTTTTTTTCCCTTACCCCAAAACTCTGGAACATGCTTCCAGTTGAACTCAAGGGCCATGCGTCCCTCGTTCTTTTCTGCAAAGCCCTAAAGATTTGGCTCTACACGGAAGCCTATCTATAGTCGACATTTGGTCTTACCTCTCATTCAGCTGCACCATCTGATGCGCCTTGATGCCTTGGGGCTAAGTAGCGCAATACAAATCTCATTTCATTCATTCAAGAATTGACAGTCACTATTATAGTTCAAAATGTTTATTTTAACTATAGTGCTCAATAATGCAATATACGAGTCACTACCAGCAGCAAAACGCATAAATCTAAAACAGTTAGCATTGTAGCAAGTCCATAGATTATAAAGGGGAATGTTATTTTAGGAGGACAGTGGATAAAGGACTATAAGGCCTAACCACCCTCCCCTTGGTAAGAAGAAGTTTTATTACATAAAAGAATATCTCTGGGCTTTGGCAGCAGACTCCACACCTTAGTGCCTTGATGGTATTTCTACAGCTTAGGAAAATCATAGCTCTTCTCCCTGGAAAGGTCCCTCTCCAAGTGTGGGTTAAACCAACATGCATCGCCATAATATCGAAGCACAAGTTTCCAGCAGATAGGTTAGCCTGTTTTGTCCAGGTGCTAGGGACTAACCAGATCAGAACAACAAGGGTCATTGTTTATCGACCTTGCACACCGCGTTCAGACTAAACTCCAGGAACAGGCAGAGAATGCAGAAAGCAAACATTTTTCATGTGAAAGGTACAGAGACTTTAGAAATAAAGTCATGTAGTAACCTGCGTAAAAGCAGCATCATGCCAGCAGAGCTCATGCCAACTTGGCAATGTTGACAACGACCCCAACAGCCATATGACACGCATTAGGTTGACTGCTCTGTTGTGAGCCCACAAATCTTAAGCCAGGAGCTAGCAAGAGGCAAGTGGTTCCCCAAGTGCACCAGATTTTCCAGTTGTCACTGGTTCATGAAGCACCCTTAGCAGGACACTGGCATTAAAAATTGCAGTGATACATTGGGGTCTTGTCTACTGGCCAGGGATGTGCAGCTACAGACAGTTCCTTCAAGATGTCCTCCTGGCCAACTTAGTGGAAAGTCTGGACAACTTAGTGAAAGTAAAGAGGTAAGAATAAGGCATTGTTGGTGCCACTGCCAAATATATGTGTTCCATTGGAGCAGGTAGGATTTGACATTGTTGGTCTCTTTGACCCCCCCCCTCCCCTCCAATCAGGCAACAAGTATATCTTGGTTGTAGTGGATTATGCTACCAGATATGTAGAGGTGGTACATTTGAGGAGTCCAGCTGCAAAGGTCGTTGCTAGGGCTCTTCTAAGTAAAATGCCGCACACAGCAGAGATTGACCGCAAGGCCTTGCTTAAAAGGAGTAGTTTCTGTCCTGTAACTCCAGTTCTGTAGTAGGGGTATCTCTGTTATAGTCATAATCTAGTGAATAGTCCCGCCCATGTGCGTGGACCTCGGAGCAATCAAAAATAATCTCTTAAGATGTCGAAAAAATGCAGAACTGCACAGACACTTAAGAGGGAATTTAAAGACAGATAAAGCAGCCTATAAACAGGCTACACTGTCCAGTACTTCAACTAGAAATTCCACAAAAAATCCACAAACAGCAAAGCCTGTCCAGATTTCCCTTGCCTCAGCAGCAAAAACCCTCTGGAATGATAGAGAGGAAGACATGGACAGACAAGCCCCATAGGCTGCCATTATGTGGGTCAAAACAGGATACTGTGCCTTTAAGAGAACTTTCCAGAACTTCACAGTATCCCAGAATGCACTGCAGGTCCCTTTTACTTTCAGTTCTTTTTGAAGGCGTAACACGCCAGACCTGTAGCATTCCGTAAAGGAATATCTCTCCACCGGGGAGGAGGGCGGGCGCTTATGACTATTACAGAGATACCCCTACTACAGAACTGGAGTTACAGGACAGAAACTACTCCTTCTGTAGTAGGGGATCTCTGTGTATAGTCATAATCTAGTGAATAGAATGGCAAGCCCATCCCCACACCAAAGCGGCGGTGGAGAAAAGAAACCAACACCACTACTGTGCGAACAAATTCCGCAGCGAAGCCTGTCCAACCTGAGCATCTACCCTAGCATCAGTGTCCAGACAGTAATGCTTAGCAAAGGTATGAACCGACTTCCAAGTGGCGGCCTTGCAAATTTCTGCAATCGGCACATTACGGAGCAAGGCTGTCGTGGCAGCTTTGCCCCTGGTGGAATGAGCCTTAGGCTTACCTCCTAAGGTCTCATTAGCTTTCTGGTAACACAGTTGTATGCAGGACACAATCCACCTAGAGATGGACTGCTTAGAGGTCGCAAGACCCGTCCTGACCGATCCATAATTGATAAACAATTGGTCTGACCTACGAATACCTTTGGTCTTATCCAGATAAAATTTCAACACCCTCCTAACATCCAGGGAATGTAAGGACCTTTCCGCTGGAGATGAAGGGTTCTGAAAAAACGTAGGCAAAGTTATAGTCTGGTTGACATGAAAATCAGAAATAACCTTGGAAGAAATTTAGGGCGAGTACGCATAACAACCTTAGCAGCATGAAATACAGTATAAGGTTCTTGGCAACACAACGCCTGAATTTCACTCACCCTGCGGGCCGATGTAATGGCCACGAGGAACGCCACCTTCCAGGACAGGTGCTGCAAAGAAGCCTTATGAATGGGTTCAAAAGGCTCCTTCATTAATCTGGACAGCACCACATTCAATTCTCATGAAGGCGAAGGAAGCCTGACCGGAGGGAACACTTTCTTCAAGCCTTCCAAAAAATCTTTGATCACAGGGATCTGGAATAAGGAAGTCTGTGAAGGGTTTTTCCTGTGGGCAGTCAATGCAGCGAGATGAACCTTAATGGAATGAACATTAAGGCCAGACCGTGCCAAATGTAGAAGATAAGGAAGGATGACATCTTCCTTGCACGTCGTAGGGTCAAAGTTCTTGGACACACACCAGATACAAAACCTCTTCCACTTGTAAGCATAAGACGTCCTGGTGGAAGGTCGCTTAGACTCCTTCAGTATGTCCATGCAATCTTCGGGCAGATTCAAATGGCCATATTGCACTATCTCAGGAGCCATGCCGCCAAACTCAAGGACGAGAGGTTGGGGTGCAACATCTGCCCCCCGAAATTCGTGAGAAGGTCTGGCCTGCACGTGCGGAAGGAGACCGGTGTAGAAGGTCCGTGAACCACCACTGCCTGGGCCATTCCGGGGCAATCAGGATCATCCGTGCCCTGGACTGGGACAGCTTGATGAGCACCGCTGGAATCAGGGGAATGGGCGGAAAAGCCTAAACAAAGCTGTTCGACCAGTTGATCCAGAGTGCATTCCCCAGCGTCCCCTGCTGGTAGTACCTGGAGGCGAAGTTTCGGCATTTGCTGTTTTCGGCGGTGGCGAACAGATCTACGTCTTGAGTCCCCCACCTTTCGAAGGCTTCTCCTAGTACGTCGTCGTTTATGACCCATTTGTGGTTTTCCTGAATCAGTCTGCTCAGTGAGTCTGCCTGAACATTCTGCACACCTGGTAGATGAATAGCCGTTATAGTCAGTCCTCTGGCCAGAAGCCAGTGCCAGATAGTCTGCGCCTCCCGAGACAGGGTGCACGATCTCGACCCCCCCCCCCCCTGCTTGTTGAGGTAATACATCGTGGTCGTATTGTCCGTCTGTACAAGCAGAGAGTTGGTCTGGAAGGACGGATGAAAGGCCTTCAGTGCCAAGTGAACAGCTCTGAGTTCCAGGAAATTGATGCGATACGTGGACTCCATCGGAGACCACGTTCCTTGAATCTGTAAGTCTCCCGAATGCGCTCCCCAGCCGTGGAGAGAAGCATCCGTCACGATAGTCTGAGTAGGAATGTCCTTGTGGAAGGGAACCCCTCTGAGGAGATTCTCAGCTGAACACCACCACTTCAGAGACTGAAGAGCATGCAGAGACAGTCGTATCTTGTTGTCCCAAGATCCTTTCTTCTGGTCCCATTGGTCCTCCAAGCACTCCTGCAGAGGTCTCATGTGTAGTCGTGCATGAGGAGTGAGGAAGATACAAGAGGCCATCGACCCCAGTAGAGAAGACACCGTCCTCACTGTTTTAGATGGAGCGGTCATAAGAGCCTGAGCCTTCCGAAGGATCGATCGCCGTCTCTCCTCCGAAGGAGACACGCTTGCTGACAGCGTATTGATGGTGCTCCCAAGTACTGAATGCACTGGACCGGGATGGGGACAGATTTGGACATGTTGATGTGCAACCCCAACTTGTTCAAGAGAACGCACGTCTTCTGGAAGTGTGCTTGAGCTTCCGAGAAGGAGGAGGCCTTGGCCAACCAATCGTCCAGGTACGGGGGGTAGACAAACACCTTGTGCTTCCTGAGGTGTGCCGCTTCCACTGCCATGCACTTCAAGAATGTTCTGGGCGCAGATTTCAGCCCGAATGGCAGCACTGTGTACTGATAATGGTTGGTGCAGACTTGAAATCGCAGAAACTTCCTGTGCTTGTACGCGAGGGGCACGTGGAAGTACGCATCCTGTAGGTCTATGGCACAAAGCCAGTCCCCCTGTTGCAACTGAGGAAAAATCTGATGCAACGACAGCATGCAAAACTTTTCTCTGCGAATCCACTTGTTTGCCTGCCGCAAGTCCAGAATGGGCCTGAACTCGTTCTTGTCCTTCTTGCGTACCAGGAAGAACCGGGAGTACAGACCTCTTCCTCTTTGAGACAGAGGTACGTCTTTTATCGCCCTTTTCCTTAACAGGATATCGGCCTCCGCCTGGAGCTCGCGCAGTTGATACTGCGAGCTGACCGGAGGGATCGCTGGAGGGCTGACGAACCGAAGACTGTATCCATTGCAAACAATATTCAGCACCCACTTGTCCTTAGTAATTTTTCTCCACTCTGCCAGAAAAAATTGAACGCTTCCCCCCACCGGAGTGGGTTAACGGATGAAGGGGAAGTAACCGCTCAGGGTCGAGACCCGGCTGGGCCCTTGTTCGCGGTAGAGGACTGCTGTCCCCCTCTACCCTTCTGTCGTTTCTGGAAAGGGTCTCCGGAACTGCTGCTGTTGCTGCTGCTGTCCCGAAGACTGCCCCCGTCCTCTTCCTTGTGCGCCGTAGTGCCTCTGGAAAGGCCTGAAGGATTTCTCCTCTTTGGGCTTCTCCAAGCCCACAGCCGTAAGGTCTCCGCCTCCGCCTTCATGCGGGCCATCTCATCGTCTGCGTGTTTTCCTAACAAAGTATCCCCGGAAAAAGGCAGGTTGGCCACCCGCTGCTGGGCCTCTGGCTTGAGTGATGTGAGCCGGAGCCAGGCATGTCGTCGCTGATTGATTCCATGGCAGTAACCATGGGCAGCCAACAAGGAGACATCCGCAGCTGCGCTGATGACCTGATTGGACACCAGCATCCCTTCCTTGAGGATCTCCTGGAAGTCCTCCCTCTTGTCTCTCGGTAGCAGTTCCACGAACTGTTGCAGGGAGTTCCACAGAGCCCGGTCATAACGTCCCGGCAGAGCTGCATCACTGGACGCCTTCATGGCTGTGGAAGCGGTCCCACACGCCTTCCTTCCAGCTGAGTCGATCCATCGACTCTCTTTATCTGGAGGCACGGTGGAGGACGGGGAGGTAGAGTGTAGCTTCCTGGCCGCCGTCACTATCACCGAATCCGGTACCGGATCAACTCTCAGAAAGGCAGGGTCCGAATCCGGGGCCCTGTACTTTTTTAGAAGTTGGGAGGGAGCGGCCTTCACCACAGCCGGTGTGAGGAACAGCTCCTCTGCGGGTTCCTTCAATCCAGGTACTAGCGGAAGCAAAGGGCGAGACAGATGTCTCTTGTGGAGTGTCTTGAATATCACTGATGTTGAAGGTGTAGGAGCCGTCACAGCGATACCCAACTTCGCAGCCCCCCTCAGGAGGACCTCCTGGAAAGTGGCAATGTCATCCACTGGAGAAACCCTGGTCACTGGGGAGTCCGACAAGGTCGGGGAGTAGGAACGGGTCCTGGAAGAGTCCGTTCGGGACCTCGACCCCAGCCTCCTATGGAGACGCCTTGATCTGGTGGAGGATCTATGACGACTCCTTGATCTTCCTATCCGTCCGGAGCGTGAACGTGACCACCTCAGCCGAGGGCGGTCAACCGGGTCCACCGGAGCGGGTGACTTGGGCTTGGACGGAGCCTTCGGTTTAGGCGTACCCTTGGGAGGTGTAGGAAGAACAGGCAGCGAAGTCGACCTCGGTGGATCTGGAGGCGGCTTCACTGGCAACGCTGGTCCAGGGTGCGGTGGAGGCACGGAGGAGGAGTAGGAGTCCTCGGGGGGAGTCCCCTCGGTAACGGAGGAGGGGGAGTCACCTTCCCCGACGGGGTATACACCTCGGAGTACACCGAGCCCGGCAATCCTCCACCTCTACCAGCCTGGGACGTTGGCGAACTCCCCACAGCGTCAGGCCTCTTTTCGCCTCTTTGACGTCGAGGAACGGCGACCAGACGGCGAGTGCCGGCCACCTGACGTCGAGCGCCTCTTCTTCGGTGACGAACGCTTTCGCCTCGACTGCGCTCTTTTACGCCTCAACGGCGATCGTCGGTGCCTCGACGGCGATCTGCCATGCCTCGACGGCGATCTGCCATGCCTCGACGGCGATCTGCCATGCCTCGACGGCGACCTGGGTTTCGACGGAGACCTGGGCCTCGACGTCGACCCGTGCTTCGACGGCGACCTGTGCCTCGACGGCGATCTGGACGACGAGGACTCCCTCGACGCCGAACGCCTCCTCTTCGCCGACGCCGAACGGCGGTGTCGCCTCGACGGCGAACGCCGACGCCGGGCCTGTCGACGTCGAAAGCTCGACGCCGACGAATAAACAGTCACCGGGGACTACGAAGGTCTAGTAACATCCCTAGACGCCGAGCGTCGACGTCGTTTAGTCTCCGACGACGGGGAGCAGACCGTAGTCATACCTCTCGACGCCGTGGGTGCAATGGACCCAGGCGGAGAATGGTGGCGTTTGCTGGCCTTCCTGCCCCTGGGGAGCCCCCCAGTGGCCTCGGCAGATGAAGCCCCTCCAGACCCACCTTGTGCCTTCAATCTTCTTTCCTCGAGGCCCTGAAGTCTGATCTTCTTCCGGTCCTTCAGGGTCCTGCCAGAGAAGCCTTGACATATCACACAATCCGCAGGGATATGTGAAGAAGGAAGGCGATCCGATTTGGCCTTCTTCCTGGAGCACTCCGGGCATTTATTGAATAAGGCAGGCATATTCGACAAAAAACAGAGTGCAAGAACCAAGGAGAAAGGCACCAAAGTACAATAAAGCACTTAACTTGAGAAAAAGCAGTGAAAAAAATTACCAAAAACCCTTAAAAAGGGAGAGCTCAATGCTCCAGGGTCCTGCTAGCAGGAGCCGGAAAAAAGAACCGAAAGTAAAAGGGACCTGCAGTGCATTCTGGGATACTGTGAAGTTCTGGAAAGTTCTCTTAAAGGCACAGTATCCTGTTTTGAGCCACATAATGGCAGCCTATGGGGCTTGTCTGTCCATGTCTTCCTCTCTATCATTCCAGAGGGTTTTTGCTGCTGAGGCAAGGGAAATCTGGACAGGCTTTGCGGTTTGTGGATTTTTGGTGGAATTTCTAGTTGAAGTACTGGACAGTGTAGCCTGTTTATAGGCTGCATTATCCGTCTTTAAATTCTCTCTTAAGTGTCTGTGCAGTTCTGCATTTTTTCGACATCTTAAGAGATTATTTTTGATTGCTCCGGGGTCCACGCACATGGGCAGGACTATTCACTAGATTATGACTATACACAGAGATCCCCTACTACAGAACCATATATTAGATTCAGGGAAAAAGATTTGAGCCTAACCTACATTATGCCGGTGCCACCCTGCATACACTGCACTGATGTTAGTCTACTCCTGCAGTCAGGACCTGCCTCAAACCCGTTGCAGTAGGCAAACACAGACATAAGATGCGGCCAGAGTTGGCTGCAAGGCTTGGCTTGCAGTCAGCCCTGTACCCAACCTCCAGCAAAGACCTGTGTTCAGCAAGGGTTTGCGACAGGGTCTGACTGACTCAGACAGGTCCTGCACACAATATGTTGTGGGCGGCCAACCGCTGCTGCACAACAGGATTTGGCCAAAGAGCTTAGCTTTTGGAGTGGTCTTATTACTACTACTTATCCTGGACTGCAGTTTGGAACTGTAAATCCAAAGCCAGCATCATGCCCTGGTACTGTGCACCCAGGGTACGCTTATCTGACCCATACTGCCTTTTCAAAGGTTATGCGGTTCTGAATACAGATCCTCACTATGCGATGCATGGGTCAGAGAACTTTATTTTTGGCTGTGGGGTACCTGGGCACTAACCTTACCCTGGATTTGTGATATCTTTTTCAAGACACATGGATCCCAACACTTAAAATGGTGGCCACGGTCCAGTGGATCAATCTCTTTACCTTAGCTGCCAGGAAAGGATTAATGTATCCCACAACTCTGTAGAAAGCCCCTGAAGGGCAGAATTGCACTCCCAGATTTGAGGTTGTATTACTGGGCGTCGCAGCTACAGGTCAATCAATCACTGGGTATTTGCCTCCCAGCAGGAGCCCACTGTATGAGCTGACAGAAGAGCTAAGGACCTTGAGGGATATGTGCATCGCCCCTACAGCGATTAGGGGAATCCCCTTACCAACCCCCACGTGGTGGTACGGTTCAGACAACGCAATGGGGCCCTGGGCTGGAAAGGCAATTTGACCATTGGAAACCTCGCTATAGGATTCTGAACTTCTGATGGGATTGTGGGCTAAAGAAGGTCATAGGAAACGGGACCAGTTGGGGATATCAAATGTAGGTGCAGGAAGAATATGAGCTGATAGGGAGCCAGCATCGCAGGTACCAGCAACTAAATTTTTTACAGCAAGATCATAGGGAGATGCGGAGACAGGCGCTGAAGGAGCCCTTTTTGGAATAGTCTTTGGGGCCACTATGACTAGTTATGCAGAATTCCTTTTCTACTCCTCCCGCTCGCATAATAACCTTCTTCCCCAGGATAAATGGGAGTGCGAGAACATAGGAGGACAATAAGAGGGGGGTGAAATGTCTCTACCCCCGGGAGGTAGCCATAAGAACAAGTTTCTGCCCAATTCAACAAAAAAATCAGCATAAAGCATATTATATGAGGACCAGATTTTCCGCATCGGATAAATCGACTTGGATTTCTGCTTAAAGGGATGTGGGCAGAGGGGCACCCAGATCTGCACACTGTGGGGTTGCTTCAAAATACAGGAGTTCTGGAGTAAAATAGGCCGCCGGATGCCAGCAGTCTTAGAGGTCACACTAGAACTCCCACAGATTACCCTGGGCATATGGGGTAACAGACACAACCACTATACACTTCTGCTCTGCAATACTGTCCTTCTGGTGTCAAGACAAAACGTGGTCAGAAACTGGGGACACAACATAATTCCATTGGTGTGTGCATGGGAAGCGAATGTAGATTGATGCATAAGGGCTGAGAAATTACTGTACCTGGCAAGGGGGTGCCCACAAATTCTGAAAAAATATGGGGACCCTGGACAGCTGCCGAAGATGTCGAGTCGCCACTGTAGAGCCGAAAGGAGCACTCCAGGAGGAAGGGCTGGACATGAAGACCTCTATGCAGGAGGAAGAAGGGCAAGCAATACCTACGAGATGGGTGGACATTTGTACTCCATTGTAAAATGTGTAAAGGGCTGTTGTATACTGTCAATACTGTACGATGGCTACTATGCCTCATGTTTGTTAACTTTTATTGCTCACATGCAAAACTTGATAAAAATAATTAACACACAAAAACTAAAGCTGCTTTCCTGCATTGGCAGAGGATGGGGAGAAAGGCATATGGCTTGCAGTCTCCTCCTGGCACTTCCTCTATAATTCTTTTAAAGGGGGTTTGACTGCTGCTGTTGTTGTGTAATGATTTATATTATTGGCGGCTTCGAAAGAAAAAAAACCCTACCGAAGACTCAAAATCTTTGTAACTGCCTATAGTATTTAGGCTGCAACTGAAGTCCAAGTGAACAGGCTGCAGCTTTACTTTCTTCAAAACATGCTAGTGTTGAATCCTCTTTTGCCACAATAAGTTTGGAGCCACAAAAGGTGTTTTGTACATCCTATAAAAAGCCAGAGTTTCTTAACCATGCATCTAGTCTGCTTGTTTCCTTCAAGCCCACAAAGTCTGGGTCCATTAGATAGTCACCATCTTCAAGAATCACCTTCTATACAGAAATCTTTCTTCAGGCAATCTCAGCGCCTCTCTTCGGGAATGAGGCATAGGCTGTGATGGGCGTGTGACCATTTATCCTACGGATGAAGACGGGTGCCGATGGTATGGACAGTGGAGACGATGCAGAAGTTAGCAGTACTGATGAAAATTCCCTTTCAGAAGCAGATAACAAAACCTGTTAAGGCGGCGTCGTTTGCAGCACTAAAGTCATTGGTGCCGTAGTTTGGCAGGGAAACTGGGCAGGCAGTATAAAAGGCAAGAAGGGTGCTTGAGACAAAAAGTAGGCCACTGGATCCATGGGGCCTGCAGGCGCACCAGATGGTATCATTGCTCTACTGAATTTCTCTGATCATAGGTATTCAGAAATGGACTGATTTTTTTCCTGGTGTAGGAAAGGGAGGATTCAAATTGTCATCCTGCTGTCAGAATAAATGGAGTTGGTTGAAGAGATGAAGTTGTAGGTACTGAATCAATCAGCACCAAAGGTACTGTTAGAGATGTGGCGTCACTGGAAACTACATCCGAGTGACCTCTTAGTGATCTTCATCTGACTTTTGTTGAGGGGTCACCGACGTCGATGACTACTTTGATGAATGACAACAGGATTCATGGCGACGCTGCTCCTTATGTTTTTTTTTTTTTTTTAAGATTTTGACAAATGAGGAGAAGGTGATCTTTGGCCCGATTTTCGCTTACCTCTTTTTCGTCCTGCATGGATGCCACTAACATTTGGACTTCTCATTTTTTTAAAGCCTTGCCGTTCTTCTTTTGGCAGTCTCGACAGGCAAAGACATCATGGTCAGATCTCAGGTACCAAACACAGGTTTTGTGAGGGTCGGTGATGGAAATCGGACGCTCACAGTCTCTGCATGATTTGAAGTCAAACTTCCTCAGCGGTGACATGACGCAAGAAAACTGCACCAAAAAATGATTCTACTTTAAGAAAAACAACAGGTCTCATGAGGAGATTTAAGACCTCCAGAATGTGTTGAATGCACAAAAAGAAAGGCAACTGCTATAATTACGCTCACGGAAGAGAGGGGGGGGCTTCATGGCTCCAATTAGGTTACAATGTGCCACGTGTGGCCCAGTGATCGGCCAGGCGCCCCCATCAGTGTGGGAGAGCTATTGAAATATTTCAAGCCAAGCTAGTGCATAGGAACATTCAAAATGTGAGTAATCTGCCAGTAAATGTATTAATCAGAAGTTTAAAACACTAGGCAATATAAATTGTAGTGGTGAAATCTATGCAAAAAGAACAACTGATGGACAGAATGCAAAACAATGTCATACATTCACCCTAGTACAGAGATCTGGGCCTAAATCCATCGTTTTTTTGCTCACCATACCATTCAAGTTTGGACGTACCCATATGCAAATATGGCTTGGCCCTGAGCACAATGGGAACAGTCCAGCCCAAACTGCCAGGCCTGGTCCTCCCTTGACTGGAAACAAGCATCCTAGGACCGGTTTCAGGCTTTCAGCCCTCATCAGCCAGGATAGCTTGATTCCAGTGGGGACCCACATCTCGGCATACCCATCCCACACTGGGTGATAAATGCAAAAGGAACAATTGATGGACAGAATGCAGAACAATGTCATACATTCAGCCCAGTACAGAGATCTGGGCCTAAATCCATAGATTTTTTTGCTCACAGTGCCATTTCCAGTTTGGACCCAGCCATATGCAAATCAGGCAAAAAAAGAAAAGTTAAAATGGTCAAGAACAGTGTTTAGTTGCACTTCATGTAGGTATATATGCACATAGTATTTGTATAGTGCGCACCTAGTCAAAGGGCAGCAGAGCAGTGTACAGGGCCAAATGAAAACCTGCAGTTCACAAGTGATCGGAGTGGTAGTTGGATCCTGGGAGCATAAGTTCATGGTTACTGCACTGGGATGCATCGTTCTTTAAAGAGTTGAAATTTGAACTTTTTTCCTAACTTGGAGCAGCCTAAATGGATAGATTAAAAAAAGCCTCATTTAACAGCATCCATATTTTAACTAATGTGATGAAAGCACGGAGCACTTTCACTCCCTTAGAGGCCACCACAGATGCACGAGTGAAAAGGAACATCATCTTACCAGGGAGGAAGGTAGGTCACAAGTGAATCTGTGAAAGGCACCAATGCTGGTGAACAGCAAGAATCCCTAAAGAAATAGCCATCTTGTCATTAAGATCAGGGTTCTCCAAAGTCGATCCGGAAGGGCCAGATCCATGCCAGATTTCAAGATAACTACATTTATCTAAACGTGGATGCGCTAAAAATCTGGCATGGATCAGGATCAACTTTGGAGAACCTCATTTTCGATGAACTTGTGGAGAGGTGACATCGATGTCATACTGTCTATTCTATGTATTATAGCACTGTCCTCACTCATACCCAAGCAGTGGGTACATAGGCTTGCTCAACAATATTGGATGCAGAGGTCTGTCCTAACCCACAGTGCACTGCATAGAACAGCACAGGCATAGAATGATGCACGCTGGTGTCCTCTTACCGGTCTGAAGATAACTAGGGAAGGACAGCGTCACCTTCTCGTCTTCATTCTGATAGTTGAATCCTGTAGCGTGGACTTCTGTTAAAAAAAATAATAAGTTGTTAGGCCATCCTTAAGCAATTGCCAATACATAGTACAAATAATGAATACCACCACTCAAAAGTTACAGGTTTGCTAAAAGGTTTTCAAGCAGCAGTCTGGTTCCATCTCTATGCATACAAACTGCACCTAAAGCTTCTCACATACAGTTTATTTCCCATGGCACACATATAGGGTAACTGGTCAGACTTTTGTTCTTACAATTTCATTTCTAACTCATGGTGGACATTGCTCTGATTTTAACTAAGAACCTGAAAATGTATATTATTGTGCTCCACTGTCACATGACGCGGTCATGAGCTTGCATACAATGGTTCAGCTATACAAAGTGGGCATGCAGCTACCCATGTGCAAATGTTAATTTAAACCAACACCATTGAGCAATCACGGTCAAACTTTCAGGGGGCATAAAAAATGCAGCTGGTGTGGGAGGCTGCAGTGTATCTCTAGGTTTAGTAACCAAAAAAGAACACAATTCTGACATGTAATCAATATAAAGTTAAATTCAGCAAATCCATAAAGTATACACCCAATAACACCAAGCACGGTTTAATTTACCAAAAGTATATGTTTCATACAAAACAGATTGAAAATAATTCGTACAAAGACAGCCATCAATTAGTGCAGCCTTAAAAGGGCAGCATTCAAGCTGTGTAGCCAAGGGAGGTTGTTGGTCTCAAAGAACAAGTTGCTTACCTCCAGTAATACTCTTTCTGGCTGATACTCTATTTAACCTAAGATTATTCACTTTCTGAACATTCACATGTGCCATACATGATCCAGAAGATTTTTACAGCATAGCTCAAGGACACTGGTAGGTGATGCAGTACGACTGTCAGCCTCATTCCGAAAGACAAATGATCATGGCCGGAAGTACCAGTTACCACATATCCTAGACCAATTCAGAGCCACTAACAAGAACTTAATGACGTTATTGCTCTGGATCTTCAGAACACCAGGCAGGAGATGCAGTAGTGGGATGGCCAACAGGAGTCCCGTGCTCTACTCTAGGCAGAATGCAATGAGTCGCTGAGAGAGGTCAGCCTTGGGAACTTGCGCATTCAAAAACGTGGGTATTCAAAAACGTGGACACCAAAAACATGGACATTGAGTGTATGACTATTATTCAGGATCCGCTAGGAGCATTTGACTGAATTTATCCACTCTGGCATTTAAAGATCCTGCCAGGTGGTGTATGACCAGGGAAATACTAGAAATTCAGCCGAATCTAGAGGCTACTCGCAAGGGAACCCCCTCCACCGAGCTTTTTGCTATGTCACGTGGCACTGGTGTTCTCAATGAGAACCTGAACCGGCCTGCCTTTCATAGATTGTAGGAAAGGTTTAATCGGCAAGCGAAAAGTCCTCAACTGCAACAGGTTGTAGTAGAGTTGGGTCTCTGCCGGAGAACAAACTCATGTAATCTCCATCAATCACAGAGGATCTCCCCAACTCAGAAGTGATGAGCCTACTACCACCATCAGTTGTGGGTTGGTTAGAGATCTGCCACTGGTCCAACTGCAGTTGAGAAACCACCACAGCAGATCTTTTGCAGCCTCCTTCAAAGGCAGTGTGTAGGATTGTCAGAGGGCTGCAGTAGGCAGCATCAATAGGACAGTTTGAAGACAAGAGGGCACGGGCTTAGCCTCAAGAATATGGAACGCACGGTCACCCATAATCAGGTCTAACCCCTCGACAACCTCCTCCAAAAAAAAACAAGTGAAAAGGCTTCTGATGAGCAAATTACTCCAATAACAACTCTGAGAAACTCAGCTGGACTATTCTCATGTAGACACCTCCGGATTGTCTGTCTCATTCTGTGTCCATGCATGCGTCCGTCAGTCTGCATGCATGAATGTATGCGTGCGTCAGTCTGCATGTATGTATGCGTCAGTCTCCATGTATGTCTGCATGCGTTCGTCTGCGCGCTTGCATACACGTGTCTATGCATGCACGTGTGTCTGTATGCATGCACGTGTGTCTGTATGCATGTACGGCTCTGTGTCTGTATGCATGTACGGCTCTGTCTGTATGCATGTACGGCTCTGTGTCTGTATGCATGTACGGCTCTGTGTCTGTATGCATGTACGGCTCTGTGTCTGTATGCATGTACGGCTCTGTGTCTGTATGCATGTACGGCTCTGTGTCTGTATGGATGTTCGAGTGTGTTTGTCTGCGTCTGTATGCATGCATGCATGTATGTCGATATGCATGCATGTCTGCATGCCTGCATGTCCGCATGCATGCCTGCCATGGAGTTTTTAGGTCAGTTGAGCATTAATTCGGCATTGTTGACGTAGTCTAACTTGCTGATGAGGGGCTGGATAAAGGTTTTGCAAATGTTTATGGACAGTCATTTGAAGATCTGGTTGATCATCTTGAGTGTGTGGCAGCAGGAGACCAAGGCTGAGGTCATTAAGTCGCTCATGGATAGTTGGTCGTCAATTACTATTCAAGAGGTTCTTTGTGTGGGTTGCCAGGAGGATGCAAGTCTAAGTTCAGCAGGCCACCAGAGTGAGGTGTTTTTGCCAATGATTACTGCTTCCATTTTGTCTGTGTTGAGTTTCAGGCGGTTGGTTTTCATCCATTTGGCGACTTCAGTCACGCAAGTGGAGAAATTGGTTCGGATGTTGGCATCTTGTTGGAAAGTGATCTGGGTGTTGTTCGCATAGGATATGTTGATTCCGTGGGCAAGGATGTTGTTTGCGAGGAGATTCATATAGGCATTCGGCTGAGAGAGGGTTGTGGAAACTCTGTAGATGAAGTTGACGGCATGGGAAGTAAAAGGGACTAGGCTAACAGACTGGCTGCAGCCTGTCAAGAAGGAGTCTATCCAGCGATAGGTGGGACCTTGGTTGCTGGCTTTGTGCGGTCGCTGGATGTGGATGGGAAGGGAGACTGTCACAGGGTGCCTGAAGATCCAGTTGGATAAGGCCTGATGAGTCACTTATGTCCATAATCTGGATGTTGTCCGCAAGGTTAGTCCCGGGGACTGTGGTTGGGTCTGAATTCACCTTGTGTGGTGTTGAGGAGGTTGTGGTCAGTGAGGTGAGTGGCTAGGAGTCCATCTTTTCCACAACTTCTGCCAGGTAGGGTAGTAAGGAGATAGGCTGACAGTCGGGTAGAGTCTTTGTATCTGGTGAGGGTTTCTTTTGGGGCAGTGTAGGGGTGAGGGGGTGGGGGAGGAGGACTGTGGGGTGTTTCCAAGCATCGGGTAGGTGGCTGTGATGTTATAGTTATTCAGGGTGAGGGCTGCGCTGATGGGTCTAGTGGTTTCATTAAGACAGGGTTCGGGCAGAGGGTATGGACTGCATGGATTTAGGGTTCTTGACTGGTGATGGTGGGCTAGGTGGTCAGGATACTCATTTGGGAGTTTTTGAAGATGTTTATCTTGCTGCGGAAGAAAAGAGACAAGTTGGTGCAGAGGTACCAAGACTGAATTATGCTGGAGGTGCTTGCTGCCTAAGAGGTGAAGACTTTCACAATGAAATAGATTTCCTTTGCACACCTGGTGCTGCTTTCGATGCGGTTTGTAAGCACAGAGCATTTGTTAAGTGTGATATGCTGATGGTAGTGTCTGAGAGAGCATTTGTAGATGCTCTTGTCTGTGTCATTTTGACTGTTTCCATCTGCGTTCAAGTTGCTTGCAGTGGCCTATGGTGAGCCTGAGCTCCTCCGTGTACCAGCTTGCTTGCGGTCTGGTGCCTGTGGCTTTGAGAGGACACAGGGTCTCTGCGAGGGATTCTGGGAGGTTTCTGTGTAGAGACCAGTGGTGTAGAGTTCAGAAGACCAGGATGCTTCTGAGATCTTGTTCCAGTCCCATTGTGAAGATCTGGTGACAGTGTTTCTGTGGTGGTGTTGGGTGGGTATGCCGAAGTTGATGAGGATGTGGTCAGATCAGGCTATCGGTGTGGGCTGGTCTACTGTGATTTTGCTGAAGCTGGTTAAGATGGGGCCTTGTAGGTGTCCGCAGGCATCCACTCACTGGGTGAGACTGAGGCTGGTGTGTAGGAATCGGGAAAGATCTCCAGGTGGTAGTTGAGGTCACGAGGAGGATGAAAGCTCTGGAGTCTAGGATCGGGGTGGCTAGCAGTCTTGATGATGCTAGTAAAGTAGGTGCATCATCTTAAAGGTGGTAGATGAGGTTCCGCTCGGTGATGAGGAGTTTGAAGGGCAAGTGTTCCATGTTGATGGTGGTGCTTTCCGAGGTGGAGTATTGATGTATTCTACAGGTCGGTTTGCCTCCGGGTCCGTTTATCCTGTCTTGCAATCTGGGGCCGATGAGCAGTCATGGAGCACCTCCCAAATTTCTGTAGCATGCTTATTGAGGGAGCAAGTGTTGAGTAGCATGCAGGACAAGGAGGGGTGGGATGTAGTGGAGGGGCGGGTGTGTGGTCATGTGTGGAGTGCATTGGGTATTTGAGATGTGTGGAGGGACTGAAGTGGGTGCAGGAGAGTGCATATGGCAATATGGCAGGTGATGCAGGAGAACGCATCTTCAGTATTTAGTGGCGAAGCATGGAAACAAAGCTGGGAGATACCCAGGTTAAACCAGGTTAAGAGAGCGGAAGGTCATGGTGGAGTAGTGATTGGGGAGAGTGAAGGGGTAGGAGGATGACCAAGGGTCCTGGTACTGGGTGGGTGCAGATGGGCTTGCCTGTGGCAAGCACATGGCGCAACAGCTGTATACATCTGCAATGCAGCTTCCATTAAGTCAAGACAACTTTGGCGAGAAACCAGTGACCTCACTTCCTATGCAGATGGATGATGGTAAATTCAGTGATGTCACTGTGTGCAGATGGATGGTGGGAAATGAGTCCTAATGCTTAGTTTTTTTTTTTTGTTTTGTTTTTCAAGACTGCATTGGCAGTAATTAGTGATTTTACTCTGTGCCGATAGATGATGGGAAATCCAGTGATATCACTTTCTCCTCATTCTTTTTTTGCGCCAGCCCTTCTTTTACCCTTATTCCGCCACTTAACTCTTGCCCTATCTCTTCCCTTCTACTAGTTCGTCTGTATTTATTTTTTAAATTATGTTCCCTACCTGAATTCACAATCTATTTCTTTTAACAATCAAATTTGTTATTTTAGCAAATAGATTTTTTTTTATTTTTTTTAACTGTCTTGGGTTTTTCGTATTTTTATTCAGATAGAATTTCTATTAATTCATTTTCCACTAAATGTGTTTTCCATTACTTAGCATTCACTTTGGAGAAGAAAACAAGTTACTCACCTGTAACTTTAGTTCCCCAGTATTGGTAACTTTCATAGATTCCCATGCTTTGTATCATTCCCCGTCGTCGGAATGGGAGTCTCGGTAACAAAAATACCATAGCTGTAGGTACAAAAGACAATGGAAAAAGGCCTAGGCCTCATTCCCTTTTGTAGCATATCACCCTCTTTGTGTAAAAGAGACCAAACTTTGGCCTCAGCCAATCAGAAGTGCCTCACCACTTCCTGAAGGATCCTCAGAGCCTCAGATTTTCGTAGCCGTTGTGTACTTGGACACCATATCTGTTATAGGCTGAGCTTTCCCCGGGGAGGTGGGTGGGCGCATGGGAATCTATGAAAGTTACCAATACTGGGGAACTAAAGTTACAGGTAAGTAACTTGTTTTCTTACCCCAGTATTGGAACTTTCATAGATTCCCATGCTTTGTATCAGAGTAGTAAGCAGTTGGCAAGATAATCACATTTTGCATTGTAAATAATAGCAGTAGACAACATGACATTAGATACAAAATGTGAAAAAATGGAAGGTGGGAAGAAAGGAAAGCTCACCATTAGTGGAAGAGGTTCCTCAGGACAGCCTGTCCTACTGCTGCATCATCCTGTTGCAAAGATTCCAAGCAGTAGTGCTTGGTAAAGGTGTGGACGCTGCTCCAGGTTGCAGCTCTGCAGATATCCTTAATTTGCACCCCCGCGAAGAGTGCTGTGGAAGAAGCCACAGATCTTGTGGAATGCGCTCGTATCTTTCCAGTCAGAGGTTTACCAGAAGCCTTGTGACAATGTAATATAGCGCTTGTGATCCACCTTGAAACACCCTGTTTGGATAGTGGAAGGCCTTTACTCGGTCCTCCGAAGGCCACAAACAGTTGAGAAGATTTTCGAAAATCTTTAGTACGTTGTAAATAAAATTTCAAGCATTGCTGCACATCCAATGAATGCAACGCTTTTTCCGCTGGCGTGGAAGGCTGAGGGAAGAATGTTTTCAGAATGACCGGTTCATTCAAATGGAAATCCGAGGGAACCTTTGGCATGAACCTAGGGTTAGTCCTCATGATGACAGTGTTCCTCTTGAATTGAAGGAAAGGTTCTTGAATGGTCAAAGCCTGTAATTCCCCTACACGCCGAGCCGACGTGAGAGCAAGGAGAAGAGCCAATTTCCACGAAAGATATTTGATGTCAGAACGATGGACTGGTTCAAATGGGCCCTTCATGAGTTGAGAAAGGACCAGATTCAAATGCCATGTTGGAGGAGGCGGTCTCACCGGTGGATAGACCCTGAACAGGCCCTTAAGAAATTGTTTGATTATTCTATAAGACCATAATGACGGCCCAGAGTCTGTCCTTCTGAATCTTGACAAAGCAGCCAAATGGACCTTAATTGATGAATGGGCTAGACCAGATTTGGCCAAAGACAGCAGGTAAGGGAGGATCTGATGAGGTTTGGAATTGAATGAATCAATGTGGTGCTTTCGACACCAACAACAGAATCTTTTCCACTTAAGGCGGTAAGTTTTGTTAGTTGAAGGAGCCCTTGCTTGGGACAGAACTTCCCTAACCTCCTTTGACAATGGCAGGTTCATAAATTCTCGCTGTTCAGGAGCCATGCAGTCAGGTGTAACGATTGAGGGTCTGGATGCAAAATCTGTCCTCCGGACATCGTGAGAAGATCCGGCAAAATTTGTAGAGGCAAGGGAGGAGCTATCGACAACAGATGGAGCTCAGTGAACCAGAACTGCCTCGGCCAAGCCGGGGCTATCAGGATCATCCTGCACGGTTCCACCTTGAGTTTCCTGATCAGTCATGGTATCAGAGGAATGGGAGAAAAAGCGTAGACTAATGTCTTCGACCAGGCTATCGAAAGGGCATTTCCCAGTGAATCCTGATGGGGAAGCCTGCTTGCGTAAGACCGGCATTTCTTGTTGGTCGGAGTGGCAAAAAGGTCGATGTCCGGCCTTCCCCACCGGCTGAAGACTTGTTCCAAGACTTCCTGATTCAACTCCCATTCGTGGCTGACCGAGGATGACCTGCTCAGTCTGTCGGCGTTTTCGTTTAGGACGCCAGGCAAGTGTTCTGCCATCAGAGACATCTTGTGTTGGATCGCCCATTCCCAGACCTGCTGGGCTTCTCGTGACAATGGGCGCGATCTGGTCCCTCCTTCCTTGTTCACATAGTGCATGGCCGTGGTGTTGTCCGTCCTGATAAGCACTTGTGAACCTTCCAGGCGAGGAAGAAACGCTTGCAGAGCCAGTCGTATCGCCCCGAGTTCCAACAGGTTGATGTGGAGGCGTTTTTCCTGGGGTGACCAATGACCACTGACATGTAGGTCCTGCAGCACTGCTTCCCAACCCTCCAATGACGCTTCCTTCGTTATCACCTGTGGAGACGGGTCGCTTGCGAAGGATAGGCCTTAGGACAAGTTGTTTTGATCTGTCCACCATAAGGCCGCGTTCTTCATCTCCGGAGTGATAGCCACTCTGTCGTCGAACGAACCGTGGACCTGCTTCCATTGATTGTCCAGTTGTTCCTGCAATGGACGCATCCTCAGTATGCAATGGGGGATTAGTGGAATACACAATGATATTACTCCCAGCAGAGACATGTAGCGGCGTACTGAAAGAGACTTTCTTGTTTGTAAGTCTTGGGCCATGGTTTGTAGTTTCTGCCTCCTTTCCGGAGTAGGAAAAGCTTGTGAAAGCTTTGAGTCCAAGATGGCTCCCAGAAACAGAGCTCTCCTGGACGGGATCTGGCAAGATTTCTCATCGTCTAGAGTGAGACCCAGGTTCTGAAATAAATTGGTACATGCATGAACCGCTTGTAGCACTGTTTGTCTGGACGGAGCTTTCAGTAACCAGTCGTCCAGATAGGGGAAGTCCTGAAACTTGTGTTTTCGCAGGAAAGCTGCTACTGGCGCCAGCACCTTTGTGAATATTCTTGGGGCTGAGCGGAGTCCAAAGGGTAAAACCCTGAATTGGTAATGGCTCTTGGCTACTGTGAATCGCAGAAACCTTCTGTGCGCTGGGTGAATCGGAACGTGGAAATAGGCATCCTCGAGATAGAGTGTGGCCATGTAATCCCCCGGGCTGATCAGCTTCAAGATGTCCTGGAGGGACACCATCCGGAAGGACAGAGAAATGAGATAGGTGTTTAGCCCCCTGAGGTCTAAAATGGGGCGCCACTTGTCGAGCGTCTTCTTCACCAGGAAGAACCTTGAATAAAATCCTTGGCCGCTTTGGTTCGATGGAACTGGCTCTATCGCCCCTTTTCGGAGCATCTGTTGAACTTCGAGCCGAAGGAGACGCTGGTGTTTTGAAGGAGTGGCTGCCGGGGGCTTGGGTGGCGGAAATTGTGCGAACTCTAAGGTATGACCTTTCCGAATGATGTTGAGCACCCAACGGTCCGATGTTATCAGGGACCAGTTGTGAAGGTATTTGTTGACCCTGCCTCCAACTGATGACTTCCTGGAGGAGGGTCCAGTAGGAAGAGCCAGGAGGCCGCTATTGGCGCTTGGACGAATCTCGTCCTCGTGCCCCTTGTTTTCCTTTACCGTAAGGCCTGGAGTAGTTGGAAGACTGGCCTTGCCGCTGCTGGTAAGGCTGACGGTGTTGCTGGGAACCGGATCCTGTGTTGGAATAACGTTGTTGTTGGAAGGATCCTCTGTAAGTACCACCCCTGCCTCTGGATCCCTTGAAAGGAGACTTTCTGTACTGAAGTGTTCCTAAAGACCTAGCGGTCTCTGTGTCCTTTTTTATATCTTGCAGGGTGTCGTCAATGAGTTTGCCGAACAACGCTTCTCCATCAAAGGGGAGATCCAATACTTTATTCTGGACCTCGGGTCGGAACCAAGTAGCTTTAAGCCACCCTTGGCGACGGAGTACTGCTGCTCCAGCCAGTGAACGGAATGCAGAAGTTGCAATATCCATTGCACAATCGATGATTTCCATTGACGTCGCATCTCCCTCTTGTAAAACCTTCTTTGCCTCAGACATAGATTCGTACCTACCCAGGATCGCTAAGGCATTAGCCGCTCGCACTAGCAAACTTGCCATCAATGAGAATCTTTTTCCCACGTTATCCAACCTCCGCCCTTTCTTGTCCGGAGGAGTTGTCAGTGGTGCCGAAGGGTTGCGCGATTTCCTCTGCGCTGCCTGCGAGATCACAGAGTCTGGTCTTGGATGACCTGTCAAGGCCGCAGGGGCATCATCGGTCGCTTTGTACTTCTTTTCGAGACGCGGTAGCACCGGGACCACCGTCGCCGGGTGTATCATTGCCTTTAAGCCCTCTTTCCAAAGGTGATCCACGATAGGAATAGACCTGGCAGTCTTTCGGAAGGGTTCCTTAAAATCATATAAGAAACAATCTGTGGTAACTTTAGGCATTGCCAATTTAAATCTTGCCGCCGCTCTCTCCATCAGCTGATGGAAGCCCCCAATATCCGCTGGCGGGGAGTCCGCCGGGTCCGGATTTGGCGATGCGGGATTGTCAAAAATGTATTCATCATATTCCGTGTCAGGATTAAATACATGATCCGATTGCTGGTCCTCATCCGAGGATTCATCAACATCATGAGTCCCTGGTAATCCAGAGGAATCCTGTTGGACGGACGCTTGAGGCTGTGGAGAAGTTGGAGCCGAGAAAGTAGGTGGCACCAATGAAGCCTGAATCCTTGAAGGCGTAGCAGGCGTTGATGTATGTGGCAGAGGTCTACTGGCCTTAGACTTATAGTCCTGTAGCATCTTATGTAGATCTTGCAGGAAAGACGTTGGCACTGAAACCATTTCCTGTGCAGGTTGCTGCTGCTGCTGCTGACTATGACCATGACCATGTTCCTCGTGGCCTTATTCGCCCTCTGAGTCAGTGTCCTGGCACTTGACAAATAGTTGTGAAGGACTATTGTCATAGCTATATGCATCTTGTTCATCCTCCTCCGATTCTTCCTCCTGAAGAAGCATTGTAGGTAAGAGAGGGGACACCGTCCTTGGAGAAGTTATCTCTGGCGTGATCCGCGTCACAGAAATGGTAATTCGCTTTTCTGTGGACAATATCGTCGGTTCCGTAGTCGACGGTTGTATGTACGCCGTCGAGATAGGTGCCGTGGACGTAGTCGACGATGAAACTGTCGACACGCCAGCCGTTGTCATAGTCACTGTAGTAGTCGTCGACGAGACCGCAGTCGCCGACACCGTCGTCATCGTCGTCGACGGGACTCGCGTCGTCATCGTCGTCGACGGGACTCGCGTCGTCATAGTCGTCGACGGGGCCTTCGACGTCAAGGGGGCCTTCGACGTCAAGGGGGCCTTCGACGTCAAGGGGGCCTTCGACGTCAAGGGGGCCTTCGACGTCAAGGGGGCCTTCGACGTCAAGGGGGCCTTCGACGTCAAGGGGGCCTTCGACGTCAAGGGGGCCTTCGACGTCAAGGGGGCCTTCGACGTCAACGGGGCCTTCGACGTCGACGGGGCCTTCGACGTCGACGGGGCCTTCGACGTCGACGGGGCCTTCGACGTCGACGGGATCTTCGACGTCGACGGGGCCTTAGTCGTCGACGGGGGTTTCGTCGACACCTTTGAAGCTGGTACCTTCGTCGGCGTCTTCAGCTTCTCCGTCGCGGCGAGGACTCCGCCGTCGACTGTCTCGACGTCGACGAACCTCCAGTCGACTGAGTCTTCGATGTTCTCGTCGACGGGCCTCCCGCTGTCGACGTCTTAGTCGTCGAGGACTTTGAAATCCTCTCAGAAGACTGGCATGAAGGTGTTTTGAAGGCTGTGGCAGTCTTCTCACCTGTAGAAGGCGTCGAAGGTCAATCCCTCTCCTTTACACTTCCGTGAGGAGATTTGCTGGGACCTGGGCTCTCAGACTCACTGGGGGTCTTTTTTGAGGCCTTAGAAGATCTTCCCACAGAAGGAGAACCCCTACCCCTTTTCACTGACCTTCTTGTAGAAGACATGGAACCAGCATCCTCACTGTCACTGGAGACAGTATCCTTCCTTGATTTAAGCTTTTGCAGCCATGTCAGGAGCCTACCCTCACGGTCCCGGAGGGTCTTGGCAGAAAAGTGCGACAGATTGAACAGTCAGCAGCCTGGTGGTCAGGATAGAGGCAATAAATGCAGTCCTTATGCTTATCCTCCATAAAAAGCCTTTTCTTGCCACAGGAGGAACAAGGCTTGAAAACTGCTTTTTTCTTCTCAATTTCCGACATCCTGGAAAGTAGAAACACTCCTGAAGAGAATCTGAAAGATTCTGAAGAAAATCCTTTAGAAAATCCTGAAGTAATCCTTTTGAAGAGTAGAAGTTGAGCAGAGCTCAAAGGAGACTCCCTAGCACAACGTGCGGTAGAAAATCTGAGGCTCTGAGGTTCCTTCAGGAAGGTTCTAAGTGGTGAGGCACTTCTGATTGGCTGAGGCCAAAGTTTGGTCTCTTTTACACAAAGAGGGTGATATGCTACAAAAGGGAATGAGGCCTAGGCCTTTTTCCATTGTCTTTTGTACCTACAGCTATGGTATTTTTGTTACCGAGACTCCCATTCCGACGACGGGGAATGATACAAAGCATGGGAATCTATGAAAGTTCCAATACTGGGGTAATCTTGGAAAAACCTGCTTAAGTGATGCGGAAATGCATGATGGGAATTCAGAAAGATTTTAGAATTCTTAAATGTACTGGTTTACTTTATTTGAGGCTGCGCGACCGCTTTAGTTTGTGCACAGTTTGATTCACGATATAAAATATTAAAACAGACTTTGTTAAATACATTGGTTCACTAGCTGACTGGATATAGGTTTTAAGACCATAAAAAAATTAGAATAATATAGGCATTCGTATTTAATGTTTTTTTTCTGCAGAAAACTTTCAAATATAAAAGCATTCCTGAAATCCCTGATGGTGCACGGATATATTATGTCATTTAATATTCAGGGAAAATCCGAAGGCATAGAAACCTTTTATGCAGCATGCACCACAAAATGGAATCACAAAAAGAATTCACGACACGATACCGCACCACAGCATTTGGTGAAAGGAGCATCACAAGAGCGGCAAACACGCTGGAACACAAAACTGTAGAGGACGAATGGAGGAACTATTTTAATATGGACTGCGATGAGCCGGAATTCCACCATACCTTCGCTAACTGGCGTGATTTATAGGGCAGACAGCCTAAACTTCATAACTGTTGGCTAAGCTGTGCATTGGTGCCCAGAAGCCACTTTTATCTAGTGGCGTTTCACAAGCCATACATACCAAGGCACACAAAAACTTGTACTTTTCTGTGGGCAGAAGAGCTATTAACGTAGCAATACGCAATTGGAGCATGGCACCGTTAACAGCTTGCACGACTTGAATACAAAGCAGACTTTGAGGTTTCTGACAGTTAGCATTTTAATTTGGGAGACTTGGCACTCTAAAGCATGAGCTAATAAGTTTTGGCAGGATACGATGGCAAATACATCTGGGCCTGCAAACATTGAGGCAGAACCTTTTATTAAAACTTCATAATAAGAAGGACCAATTGCGTAACAAATGAACTGAAAATGTTGTGCAGGTGTATGGCCAGCCCACGCGAAGCATAGGCCATACAAGAAGCAGAAGCCTGCATTGTATTCACGGACAACGCAAGCAGCAGGTAGCTTTTAACAAGTTACTTACCTTAGGTAACGCATTATCTGCTAGAGACCATTTAGCTGCAGATTCCTTATTTATTTTGAAAGTTTTATATAGCGCGAACAAGATCTTTGCAGATATCAGAGCGCTTTACAATGCAAGGAATAACAACAAGAGAGTGAGTGGCAGGTCATCAGGTAGAGTGAGATTATGCGTGGGGGAGCAAAGTAGAACGGGTACATCAATAGTGCAAGTATTACAGATAAATGTGCGCATAGATAGTCAGGTGAACCAATAATACAAATAACACACATAATCGTAGAGTTCGAGCAACATAATACAGATCGGTGAAGAGACTTTACAGCTCATAGGTCACGTGGATTTGGCCATGAGAATAGCTTTTACTTCTTTCTTAAAAATTGTGATGGAGGAGATGAGCCTGGTTTCAGGCGGGAGTGAGTTCCAGATCCTGGGTGCCATTCCTGAAAAGGAGCGTTTATAAGTTTTTACTTTCCGGAATCTTCGAGGTTTTAGCAGAAGGTTGTTTTTGCCTCTAGTGTTTCTAGAGCCGCCAGAGATTGACAGCTTCTGAGTGAGGTATCCGGGAGAGCTCAGGTGTATAGCCTTGTGTGTCATGCAGGCGATTTTCAGATGTATTCTGGCTTCAAAAGGCAGCCAGTTGAGGGATTTCAGGTCAGGGGAGATATGCGAGTGTTTTTTTGACCCAGTGATGAGTCTCGCTGCAGCGTTTAGAGAAGCTCTTAGGGGTGCAGTAGTGGTTAACGGGAGACCGCAGAGGGCGGTGCTGCCGTATTCAATTCGCGGGATTACTAGCGCTTGTACTGCAGTTTGGAAGTCTTTGGCAGGTAGGAAGGGTTTAAGTTTCCTCAGGGTGTTGATTTGGTAGTTCGCTCCCTTGGTAGCCTTGCTGATATGATGCTGCATGTTGAGATTGGAGTCGAGGGTTATGCCTAGAGATTTTGCTGAATCCACTATGGTGGGTTGGACATTGAGTGCAGTTAGCTGTTTAAGCCAGGTTTGAGTGGTAGAGATCTTCGCGGGAGGTGAGATCAGAAGGAATTCTGTTTTCAGGGCATTGAGTTTGAGATGATTATCAGCAAGCCAAGATTGGGTGCTTCTGAGCGTGGAGTTCAGGAGTAAGATGTCATTGGGGAATTGTAGTTTGAGATATAGTTGGGTGTCATCTGCATACATGTGAAAAAGTACATTGGATGCTTGTAACAAGGTGGTGAGAGGTTCCATAACTAGGTTGAACAAGGTTGGTGATAGGGAGGATCCTTGGGGGACGCCTAACGAAACAGGTACTGGTGCGGACATCTGGTTGTTACTCTTGAATTTCTGCGTCCTGTTGTGTAAAAAGGAGGTGAACCACTTGAGAACAGTCCCAGATAGACCCATTCTTGTGTTCAAAAGATCGAGTAAGTTCTCATGTTTAACCGTGTCGAATGCTGAGGAGAGATCAAGAAGGATGAGGAGGCAGGTATTTTGATCTAGGATTTGAAGGGTGTCGTCAATTATGTGAGTCATAGCAGTTTCAGTGCTGTGTCCTGCTCGGAAGCCTGATTGATGAGGGTTACCTTTGAATTTCCCAGGCTCCAGGCTGGAAACTTTTGCTGAGGAATGCCGCTTGCTCGCGACGTTGGGTCGCTCCATTCGGCTCCGTGTGACGTTGTCGGCAGCGTTATTTAGGACGTTGCGATGTCTATATAGGCGCCACACAGGTACGCGGATGTCAGTACTTTTTAGGTCTTGCCTAGCAGCACGCTTGCGCTGCTCTGCGAGACTTATTGTAAGAGTTTCAAAAAGCTCACCACACCCACGCTCATGCGTGTGGCCTATTGCTTGCGGTTACCTGCACGTCGCCATAGGTTTTGAATTATCATGCCCAGACACAAGTGTGATAATTCAAAACATATGGCTTGGTGCTCACTCTCACGCTCACCACTCGCTGGACGCTGCATTGCTTGAATTCCTGGTATTCTCTTCAAATTCCTGCAGATTGTTATTCTTGTTCTCCCTGAAATCTACCCTTTTTGTCTCTCAGGGTTGATCATTGTCCTTGTCTCACTGCTGCTGCCCACTTTCCCACCCGGGAGGCCTCCTTAAGGGCACGGACGAGGCAGGAGGTCAGATCAAGAACACTTTAGAGAACCGGATGCTCCTCTATCACTGCAGCATTTCGCCAGCGGCGCTGATAGGATATTAAAATAAAGTGCAACCATGAGAGTTAATGTTATTTCGCAATATTTTGGAAAATACTATTTCCCACAGAAAGAAATACACATAAGAACGATTCAAGTATAGCAGTGTATTCTTCCCCAAAAAATACAGCATTCGACTTGCGGAATAGGCAAAGTAACGTTTAAGGGCTCAAACAGCCCAGTAGGTAGCAGTTTCAAACACAGTTTTATTATCTGCCAAAGGAGGGTATTTACTCAAACACCTTTCAGTGACACATATCCCTCGTTTTAATTGCAAGATTGAAACTCACAATCAGGCCCCGCTTCGTACATCACTACGCTGCCAGGTGGTCACGTCATGTGTGATACCTTCAGCCAGGGTTGACTGTTTGTCCCTCAGAGCCTGCATATTTACAAATCTACTAATTCCATGATCATAACATGCTATTGGTTGGTTACAATAAATAAGTGAGTCGTAACTTGCAGCCAAGCAATGCTTCCAGTATGGCAATTCCAAAACGTTTCCTAGTTCGTGTTACTAACTGTGCATTGTGGAAACAAACCGGGAATGAAATAATATTACAGTCTTAACATATTCAAAGCCAGTGGCAATGTAGACACGTAAAGAAGATGGGTTGCAGCTTCTGGTCTGCTTCTCTTACAGAATACCAGGCGCTGGACTTAACACGCCTAATTACACAGCTCACCAAAGCCTCCGCTTGCTAAAATCCACCCAGCATTAATCCGATCTATATTCCAACAATTTCCCAACATTCCCTGCCTTCGAGGCCATGTGATCACACAGAAACCATAGAACTTGTTTGCAGCAGAAAAACAATGTGAGTAAATGGCCCTGGCCCAGGCAGTCTCTATGGTCTGCGTGCCCTGCTGTGTTCTGAAGCCAACTCCAATGCCTGCCTCCCCTGCACGCTATGCTAACAGCGGCTGCAGGATCCGCGCACAGCACCGCTGGCTCCAGCCGCAGCATCCACGGTGAGCTGGTGCTCCGATACGCGCTCAGGTAAGGCAGGAGTTTACGCTCTTTTCTCTCTTTCGGTTTGTTATACCACCACGTAAGTTCATGGAGACGCATGATCTTTAATATTGGACAGTTTAGGGCAATGCACCTCTGTTTTTAATTTTATCGAGGTATTTGCGGCCGAGATTGATTATGCTTGGGTGAAATGCTTTGGGCTGTTTTTATTTTCTAGCAAAGAAATACTTTGCTATTTGTTAATTTAATGCATTCATTTTCTCAGTTCCATCTTTCGTGCTTCTAGAAGTCTTTTTATTTAGAATTACAAGGTGAACACAAACTTGTACAGTTTATGTTAGGTAAGGGGATGCTGTAGGGCAGGAATGTAAATGTCTCACTTGCCCTTAATGCAAATCATGACAACGCGAATGAGGGGTCAGCTACACTGAAAGGTGGAATGCTATAACATCTGTGTAACCTTTTTGGCTCTGCAATAAAGGTATCGGAGCAAACACTCTTACGAAATTGTATTAAAAAAAAAAAAGGACATGCGGGTGTGTTTAAGTCTCGGGTACATGAATCAAAGTGGGATATTAAATTGTGTATCTAGGTTTAGTGGTGTGCAAGCTGGTTCGGTGCAAGGAGGATCTGATAATTCCTTGGTGTAAGGATGATCACCTGCTTTGAGTCCAGCAGTGCCATGGCCCCATCTCTCTTGGTTTTATCAAACAAATTTTCAACATGTTTCTCTCTGTGAGGAACCTAGTTTTGTGAGAAAATGACACATTCGAGAGTTAATTGTTCGTGATGGGGCACATTAATGTACTGTGACAGCATCGTTAGTGTAAACAGTTTCATAGTGCATGCGTCTTCAAAAGTGCCACGTCTCGTAGTTTGCAAGTGATTCCACTTGCAAGCCGAACACCCACCCCACGGTGCACTGCTATCCCTCTCTGGGGATGCCAGAGACTGGTTGCCATTCCTACGTTTTGGTTTTGTTAGCAGTAGAGCACGCAGAGGAGCACATCGGGGCAGGGAGTTTGTCTGTCAGTCTTTCTGCCACACATAAGCAACTATAATCTTTTAGATCTCGCTTAAATGTGGGTGTCGCTCCATCATAGATTACGTAGTGGTTTCCAGCCTACTTAAGAACTGGATAAGAGGGGCTGAGATTGAATGGAGCATTTTCAGTGATCACAACCCCCTAGTGCTGGAGATAGCAAATCTATCCCCCAGAAGTGCCAGGAGAAGTGTAGGGGTAGCCAGCATTGAGAGAGTAACAGATCAGGGGAGGCGACTCAGATGGTATAAAGTAGACGGGACGCTTTCTACAAATCCCTAATGGAGACCGGGAATGAGATGCTCGGGGTGTGTCTCGATTTATCAGTGGAGGGACCCGCCGTCCTCAAAGCATTTGAGGAAGTGGCGCACCTAATAGATGGGCTATTAAAGACCAAGAAGCCAGGGAGAGCAAATGCCACCCCAAGATGGTTTGACCACGACTGCTCCCGGGCACAGAAAGAGCTAAAATCAAGCCTGAAAACTGTGCCTCGGGACAAGTTGTGTATAAAACAGTTTAGGATTGCATTAAATAAGGCGATAAAGTGCAGGAAACATTCCCTCCAATATCAAGCCTGGGAAGATCTAAGGGACGCTGCGGACAGAAGGGACCTAACTGAGTTCTGGAAAATAATAAACAACATGTTTCCAGGACTCCAATGCCCCAAAAGTTGGTACCACCATCCTGCCAGCACAATGGTATGATCACTTTAAAAGTTTATATAACCATACTGTTGAGCTTAACGAGGACGATGGGGAGGGACCCTGGGAGGCTACCACGACTGAATTCTCTCTGAAGGAGGTAGTATCGGGCATTCAGGGACTAACGAAAAATAAAGCACCAGGCCCAGATGGCATCCCACCGGATCTTTATCTGAGTAAGGTGGATCTGTGGGCCCCCATACTCACAAGGGTGATAAACGCAGCGGTCGCAACCGGCCTCCAGCGCTCATGGTCCTCAGCAAAAATAGTTCCCATCTTTAAAAAAGGAAACAGGGACAACCCCCAATGCTACCGCCCAATATCTCTGATCGATGTAACTGCAAAGGTGTTGGGATGAGTAGTACTTAACCACCTTATGGAGTGGGTCGACGAACACCAAATCATCACAGATTTGCAGTACGGTTTCAGGGCAGGGAGATCTACAACGGACCAGTGCCTGAACCTCTATCTATTGGTGGCAAAATATACACTAACTAGTAACAAGGCTATATACCTTGGGTTTATGGACCTCACTGCGTCCTTTGCCCATGTCAACAGAGAAAAGCTGTGGGCCTTGATGTCCAGACTAGGGGTTGATCAGGGCCTGGTTAATATATTGAAAACCCTGCATTGGAATACCACTGCTAAAGTGTGCTTTAATTTGGAAGGGGGCACCACAGCACCTTTTGCCTGTAACAGCGGGGTCAGACAGGGATGTATCTTGGCCCTGTTTTTATTTTCCCTTTATATTAATAATTTAGACGAGGCACTAGGTAAATTAAAAGTAGATTCCCCCCCGTGTAGGCTCCCACCCGATCCCTGTGCTGTTGTACGCAGATGATGCAGTTCTCCTAGTCCGCACCCCTAAGGGAATGCAGTGTTTGATAGACGGGTTTGTTAGTCAGGTTTGCCGACAGGTCTAAAGTGTTCGTTTTATGAAGTCATATGTTATGCTGGCGGGAACTAAACCCTGCAAAAAATTCTCATATAAAATAGGCACACATACACTAGGGCAAGTACAGACCTTCCCTTACCTTGGCTTGTTATTTGATGGGTTTTTTAATTTTTAATTGAAGAGCGATGTTCCAAACTAGTGGCCTCGACTGGGGCGATTATGAATTATGGACGCAGGCTGGGCCGGTGGTCGCCAGAACAAGTTATGACCCTGTACAGCTCAATCTGCTGCTCAAAAGTGACATATGGGTCCGAGGTCTGGGTCTTTGTCAACACTAAAATTACAGACAGAGGAGAACAAATACCTAAGAAAGGTCCTCAAAGTATCCCCGCCCACACTATCCACGAAGAACTAGGAAGGGTATACATTGAGGACTTGATCAAGGTCAGACCTCTAATGGCCTGGTTAAAGATTTGGTCAAGCACAGAGGCAGACCAGAGCAGACAGATTATTAGAGACTATATGGACAGGAACAATGGAATGAGCATTCCCTGGCTAAAATATGTCAAGTCCACACTTGAGGGAATTGGTTGTAAGGATCTTTTTATCAACCCTATGGAAATTATCCCCCAAGATATACTGAGAGTTAAAAAAAAAGAATTTTGGACGCTGCTGCCTCATGTAGAGCTGCCGCGGAAGAAAGTAAAACCTCAGTCTGCGGCCACATAATGGTGAAAACATTGGAAGGAATGGAACCTTCTCGCTCTTATGCATAACGCCCAGGATAGATTTTTATTCACTCGTTTTAGGCTCAACTTTTTACACCACCTACTGGCTGATCCACCAGGTTTTACCTCAACTGTTGAGCAGAAGGGTGCCTGCGGCTGCGACAATAGGTCTCCGCAGGACACCCTTCATTTTGTTTTATTATGCCAATTTATGTTTTACCTAGGCGTAGCTTTTTAATAGGAATTTTAAAACAGACTAAGTTTAAACATGCCAAGGTTGCCTTGTTATTTTTGCAAAGGGCTAATGATCCTTATACATTGTGTTGCATTATGAATTTTATCAAGGTTGCCGTAAGGTTAAGGAACTCAAGAGGGCGGTGCTGAATGAATTGTTTGCTTATTTGTCCCCAATCATGCGTCACAAACTGTATGTCATTGATTTTAATTGTTTTAAATGCACTTTTATGGTATTTTTAAGTACCGAATAAAGTATTATTGAATTGGGTGATGTTGATGGCAAATTGTAGGCACTGTCAAAGGAAACATACTCAAAGTGTGTCGATTTCGTTTCTACTTAATGTAAACAGTGCAGCACAGGAAACGTAGGAGGATACGAACAGTACCTCAAACTTTGATTTTGGAATCATTTCCTGCTATTTGTACAGACTTTTTAACGTTGTTTATTTTCAACAGTGAGAACATAGCTTATTATTTGAAACCAAGGTAAAAAAGTTAAACTTTTTCATGCGTCCACAGATGGAATCCTGTTTTTTTTAAAAAGGATGATCAACTGCTGTGCAGAGGGAATATAAGTGAAGAGCACTGAAATCCTGGGGTGTTGAGCATACTAATGTTTCTGCATCAGTGTCAAGAGCTGTGAAAAGCTTGCGTTCCAGTAGTTATTTGTAGGGGAACTTACTGCAGATAATCTTTGTTGCAAAGAGTTTTTCAGCTGTAGACAACGTGACATTTTGCTGTTTTCCATCTGCAGCCCCTGCAGCTTGTATGGCCAAGAGGCCCTTCCCGTGAGTGCTCCTTGTTTTTGACTTGCCCCATGGTCAATCAGGGTTGGTATACTATTAATTATGTTCAGATTTGTATTAATCTAAGTCTTGAAGGTCCACCTTGTCACCCGAGGCTGGGAATTTTCTTCCCTGACCCTTTGAGCATGCCACAAACTAGTGAAACAAGCATTGGCATAGCCAAGAGGTCTCGCTTTTGGGACCTTATAAGTATTTAGTTAAGCAGCACAATATACTTGGTGCAACATTAACTGTTGCATGGTTAAACACTTACAAGGTCCCAAAGGCGAGACCTATTGGTTATGCCAATGCTGGTTGTATTTTCCACACCAGAAGCACAAACCCATGCAGTAACTGACGTAGTCGGGTGCAAAATCTAGGGCCCTGAAAAGGGGAAGCAACCCTAGACCTACTACATTAGTACGCAAAGCGGGGAGACATGGGTGGGGCTGCAAGGGATCTGCAGCTAGATACAGTCTCTACCAGATAATGCATTACCGAAGGTAAGTAACTTGTTCATCTGATAGAGACTTCTAGCTGTAGATTCCTTACCTTTGAATCAGAAACCAGAGCCATACCATCCCGGCGACTGGTTGCAGACTCATGATCTAGACTAAGAAGTCTTGCAGGACTGAACGGGCAAAGTGCCCGTCCCTGCGCACTTTACAATCTAGTCAAAAATGTTTTGCGTACGTGTGCAATGATGCCCACATAGCCACCTGACAGATGTCTTGGGCGGTGACACCCCGAGCCAAGGCCATAGTCGCAGCCTTTCCCCTGGTGGAGTTGGCCCTTAATCCCTCAGGGGGCTGCTTGTTCGCCAAGGAGTAACAGATTTTAATGCAGAGAATGACCCAGTGAGAGATGGTCCTTTTCTGCACTGCCCTTCCCTTCCCTTCTTCCTTCCCACATACACCACGAGTTCATCTTGTGCGGTCAAGGTACAACGACAACTCTTTTTGGGCCCAGTCGGTGGAGATGCACCTTCTCAGAGGAATGTGGGGGAGCGTAGAAGGTGGGCAAAGTGATGGACTGACCCAGATGGAATGGGTCACAAACTTTGGCAAAAATGATACCCTAGTGCGAAGTACCACCTTGTCCGGAAAGGACATAAGATAAGGAGGCGAGCTGGATAATGCCTGCAATTCACTCACCATTGAACCACTCACTCGCCGTGCCGATGTAATCGCCACCAAGAAGGCTGTTTTGATGGTAAACAGACGGAGGGGACAATTGTGCAAAGGCTCAAAGGGAGCACACATCAGGTAAGTGAGGACCAAATAAGGTCCCACTGTGGCACAACAAAGGGCGTGGGTGGAAACAAGCGAGCCATCCCTTTTAGAAAAAAACTAGTTACTTACCTATACACTATGGTTCTCCAGTATTATCTTTCTTAGATTCACATGCTTGTATCTTCCCAGTCATGGTGGGAGTCTCCCGGTAAAAAGAATAACCATAGCAGTAGAAGAAAAAAAACTGCCTGGAAACCATAGAGAAGTAGAACAAAAGTTACTTACCTGTAAACTGTGGTTCTCCAGTATTGGTGTCTTTCATAGATTCACATGCTTGAATATTCCCAGTCGTGGGAGTCCCACGGTACTAAAAATATACATACATATAATGTAATAAAAATGTAAATTTTAAAAGTACCATAGAACATAATAGGCCCATTGAAAAGCCTGCGGGAGAACTCACTTTAGTAGCATATTAGTGTCATTATGTGTTGGTTCACATTCCAGCGAATAGAACCTTCTCCTCAGAAGCCCAAGTCCTCAGATTTTCGTAGCACAAAGTAAGTAAAAGTGCCTGAGGAGAAGAGAGCCTCTGAGGGGAGGATGAGAGGGTCGCATGTGAATCTATGAAAGACACCAATACTGGAAAACCACAGTTTACAGGTAAGTAACTTTTGTTATTCTCCTGTATTAGGGTTGTCTTTCATAGATTCACATGCTTGAATAAGAGTAGAAAGCAGTAAATCATCACATAAGTCATAAAGGTGATATACCAAAGCAAGTAAGGTAAACATATCAGTCGATATGCAATAAATACCAAAATATTATTAAAAAAAACCTTTATGACTGGAGGCGGGTAGCAACAGAGGCTCACCTTTATTGGAAAAGATTCCGCAGCACCGCTTGACCCACTGCCGCATCCGCGGCGTCTGTTGATTGCAGGCAGTAGTGTTTTGTAAAAGTATGGCTGCTCGACCAAGTAGCAGCTCTGCAGATCTGCCTCGGGGGTACCCCCGCAAAAAGTGCAGCAGAAGTAGACACCGCTCTAGTTGAGTGGGCACGAATTGGAGCAGGAAGGGGCTTCTCAGCCCGTTGGAGGCAAAAGGATTTGGTAGAGGATATCCACCTGTTTATGGTCTGTTTGGTAACAGGTTGTCCTTTGCAAATTGGGCCATACGCCACAATTGATCCGACTTTGACAGTTGCAGTTCGCTGAATGTAAAATTTGAGACAACGTTTCACATCCAATGAGTGCAATGACCGCTCAGCTGGAGTTTACGGAGCAGGAAAGAAAGTCTTCAGGATTACAGGTTCGTTGAGATGAAAGTCACTGGGAACCTTCGGGATGAATTTAGGATTAGTTCGCAATGTCACAGCCTCATTGGAGAATTGTAGAAAAGGAGGCTGTATGGTAAATGCCTGGATGTCACTGACACACCTCGAGGATGTCAAGGCGAGCAAGAGAGCAACTTTCCATGTGAGAAATTTTAGACTTGCAGAGTGGATAGGCTCAAATGGAGGTAGAAGCAGTTGAGACAAGACCAAATTTAAGCGCCAAGCAGGTGGTGGGCGACGGATAGGTGGAAACATCCTAAAAAGGCCCTTGTAAAATTGCTTAATGATTCTCGAAGAACATCGAGATGTAGAGCCATCATGGCGGAAGCGGGAAATCGCCGCCAGAAACACTTTAAGAGTTGAGTGTGAAAGTCCTGATCTCGCCAGGGATAAAAAGAAAGGCAAGATCTGTTCAGGTTTTGCAGACATGGTGTCCAAATCTTTAGTGTGGCACCAGACACAGAAATGCTTCCACTTTAATTGATAGGTTTTAATGGTGGATGGAGCGCGAGCGTGCGCTAACACCTCTCTGCAGTCCTAGTCGATATTCAGACGTGCAAATTCATTGTATTCAGGTTCCAGGTGTGGAGTTGGAGGTATGCCGGATCCGGGTGACAGATTTGTCCCTGCTTCATCGTGAGGAGGTGAGGTAGAGGATGAAGCGGTATTGGGTCGGACATTTGAAAAAAGGAGCAGGTCCGTGAACCATGGACGTCTCGGCCATTTGGGTGCAATCAGGATGATGTGGCAAGGTTGAAACCTCATCCTGTGTAACAGGGAGGAAGTGGAGGGAAAGCGTAGATGAAGTTGTTCGACCAATTGATCGAAAATGCATTTCCGCTCTACTCTCTGTGGGGATGCCGACTTGCAAAGCGTGGGCATTTCCTGTTGGTAGCAGTCGCAAAAAGATCCATCTGCGGCTGGCCCCACCGCCGGAAGATGAAATAGACAGTAGGTTGAGTTCCCACTCATGATTGTCTGACCACGCCCGGCTGAGTGAGTCCGCCAGAACATTGGCCACACCCGGCACATGGATGGCTGTGAGATGAATTTGATGTTGAATCTCCCAATCCCATATTTCTTATGCCAGTTGTGAAAGTAGGAGAGACCTTGTGCCGCCCTGCTTGTTGAGGTAGTGCATGCTGGTGGTGTTGTCTGTCCTCACCAGCAGAGTGTGTCCCTGCACCAACCTCTGGAAGGACTTAAGGGCCAAGAAAATCGCCAAGAGTTCCAGGCGATTGATATGCCAAGTACGTTGGGTCGCCGTCCACTTTCCTTTTACAGACATGCCTTCGAGATGCGCTCCCCATCCCTCGAGAGACGCATCTGTTGTAAGCGTCAGAGTCGGAGGTTCGTCTTGGAATGAACGGCCCGTAGATATGTTTGGAGGGTGAGCCCACCACTCCAGTGCTTTCTGGATGCGAGGTGTTTGAAGGACTTTGTCCTCGAATGACCCCGACACCCGTTTCCACTGTTTGACTAATACCTCCTGTAGAGCCCTCATGTGCAATCTGCAATTGGGGAGGAGTTGGATGCACGAGGAAGCCATGCCAAGGAATGATTTGAACATTCTAACTGAAACGTACAGTTTTGACTGTAGGAATTGCACCATCTTTACCATGCAGTCCTGTCTTTCTTGGGAAACGAACACTTTCCCCCGCCGAGAATCTAGCGAGGCTCTGAGAAAATCTCGCCTTTGCGACGGATGAAAGTGTGACTTCTGGCAATTGATTGAAAACCCCAAGGTTTGGAAAAGGGAGACGCTGGCTTGAGTGTGCTGCTCTGTCAGTTGAAAAGTCTTGGCCTTGATGAGGCAGTCGTCCAGGTATGGATAAAATTGGATGCCTTGCAGACGCAGGAAGGCAGCTACCGGGGCCAAGATCTTGGTAAAGACCCTCGGCGCTGATCGAAGGCCGAATGGTAGGACTTTGAATTGGAAGTGCAGCTGTCGGACTGTGAAGCGTAGATACTTCCTGTGTCTGGGTGAATTGGCACATGGAAATATGCGTCTTGGAGGTCGATCGTTAAAAAGAATTCCCCTGGATTAAGATAATTCAGAATTTGAAGCAGAGTTAACATCTGAAAAGTTTTTGAAATGATAAATTTGTTCAGGGCGCCATTCCCCCGACTTTTTCTTGACTAAGAAGAATCGGGAATAAAACCCCTTGCCGCGTTGACCTTGCGGCACTACCCCGATGGCTCCTTTTTTGATAAATTTTACCTGGGCCAAAAGTTCTTTGAGATGGGGAAGTGTGGCCCCGAAGGTGGATAAGTGGGAGGGAATTTTGTAAACTCCAGGGTATGTCCTTTGGAGATAACGTCCAGGACCCATTGGTCGGAGGTGATTTCGGACCATTTGCAAAAGTACTTTGAGATGCGACCTCCAAGATTTACTGTCGGCAGAAGAAAGGAACTGAGACGTCACTGCTTTTTATTGTTTGAGCCACCTCCATATGTTGTTTTTCGTTGGTATGGTCTGGTGGTGGACTGACGATTCTGGGATTGGTAGAAACCCCTCTGCCGATTATCGTTGTAGGTGTTGTACGAACGATATGGACTTGATCCTCGAAAAGTAGAGGAACCTCCGCCTCTACCTCGTGCCCCCCCGAAAGGGCCGTTTCTTGTACTGGAGGGTAGCTAAGGACTTTGCAGTGTCGGTGTCCTTTTTTATCGCCTCAAGGGCATCATCTACATGCTTGCCAAACAACGATTCCCCGTCGTACGGCAAGCCCAGGACTTTTGCTTGTACTTCTGGACGGAAGGTGGTAGACTTCAACCAGCCTTGATGCCTCAAGACTGCAGCCCCAGCCAATTGACGAAAGCCCATGGAGGAAATGTCGAGCGCGCATTCAATAATTTCGGATGAAATTCTCTCCCTCCTGAATAATGGCCTGCGCTTCTGCACGGATGGCATCGGGTATTTGAGGAATCAGTGCGGCAATCTTGGACCACATCTGGAGGTCGTAACGGCCCAAAATAGCCAAGGTATTAGCCGCCCTCACAGTGGTAGCCGCCATTGTTGTAAGTTTTTTGCCTATAGAGTCCAACTTGCGGCCTTCCTGGTCAGGAGGAGACGTGAGTGGTGTAGCAGGATTGCGGGATCTCTTCTGTGCTGCCTGAGTTATAACCGAATCTGCTTTCGGTTGTGACACCAAACAGGCCGGGGCAGACACCGGAGCCTTATATTTCTTGTCAAATCTGGGCAAGACCGCAGGTACCGAATTTGGATGTTCCATTAATTTAAGGCCCTCCTGCCAAATATAATCAATGATTGGTATTGTGTGGGATTGCCTTTGTGATAGGTCCTTAAAATCATACAAGAAGCATTCACTTTCATGTTGTTTTTGGATAGTGAGATGAAAACGCTTTGCAGCACGGACCATCAAATTATGGAAATTTGCAATGTCCACTGGGGGCGATGGTAGAGGTGAGGTGGGCAGAGTGGAAGGTGTTTGAGCCCTGTAATTGTCCCACTCATTCATATCCACGTCATTGTCGTCGTCAGTGTTGCGAGGATCAGGATCCTCGTTGTCGGTGTCATCAGGACGAGTAACACCCCCCCCCCCCATCAGATGGACTAGATGCCTGTTCGAATCGTTGTTCCACCTCTGAATCGTTTCCGGATTCTTCCTCACCAGACTGAAACAATTGGTCTGGAAGATGAGTTCCACTTCTCACTGGACTCAGTTGAATGAGAGGAACTGTCCTCAAAGAAGAAGCAGTAACCGCTGTAAAAGTGGCAGCTGTGGCCAAAGGTCGATGAGACGTCAACGAGGCTGTTGACGTAAATGCAGCAGTCTTAGAATCAACCTGAGGCGTCTGCGTCGTCGCCATAGATGTCGACGAGATCTTCACAATAGAAGTAATGGGTCTCACCTCCTGGGCTGTCGTCGACGAGGTGATAGTCGTTGTCGACGTAGAGGCTACAGTCACTGACTTAGTCGTTGCTGAAGTCGTCGACAGACGCGTCGACGAGCCAATGCCAGATTTAAAAGAGGAAGGCAAGGCTTTGGACGTCAGAGAACCTGGTCCCGTAGACGTGCCCTGAAGCGAGTCCTGTGGGGAAACAATCCTGGAGGACTCCAACAGTCTACTTATCTTCAGAAAAGGAGATGGAACTTCAGTTTCAGACCCACGCTTCTGTGAGGATTTTGAAACACCAGATGACAAACTTTCTACCTCAGAAAGTACAGACTCTGAAGTCTTCAACTTCTGTAGCCACAGAAGGAGACGGGCCTCTCTATCCCTCAGAATCTTGGGAGGAAAAGTGCGACAGTACTTACAGCTTTTCACCTTGTGGTCTGGGTAGAGACAGTAAATGAATTTACTGTGTGGATCCTCATGGAAAAGGCGCAGTTTACCACAAGAAGGGCAGGCTTTAAATAAAGATTCCTATTTGAAGACATTTTCTGAAGAAAAACAGCTAGAGTTGAAGAAAAACGGAGCAGAGCTCAGGGAGACTTTCTTCACACGACATGCGGTACAAAATCTGAGGACTTGGGCTTCTGAGGAGAAGGTTCTAAAGGGGGCTACAGCCAGATTGGCTGGAATGTGAACCAACACATAATGACACTAATATGCTACTAAAGTGAGTTCTCCCTTAGGCTTTTCAATGGGCCTATTATGTTCTATGGTACTTTTAAAATTTACATTTTTATTACATTATATGTATGTATATTTTTATTTATGATATTTTTCATTTATACATGCGTATGTTACTGCTATTTTATGTACTGTGGGACTCCCACTCGACTGGGAATATTCAAGCATGTGAATCTATGAAAGACACCCCTAATACTGGATAAAAATAGGTAACCTCTCCTCCTCATTTTGTGGTCCAAACCACAGCCAATCAGCTGCCAGCACCAACATACACCATCCCCAGCAGAGCCACCATACCTCAGATTTCCAACAGCCCAAGAGTGAGCTATGTAAGAAACCAGAGATAAAGGCTGTCTACCTAGAAGAAAACGGGGAGGTGGGTGGGCGCATGTGAATCTATGAAAGATAATACTGGAGAACCATAGTGTACATGTAAGAAACTAGTTTTTTCTTCAGTATTGTATCTTTCATAGATTCACATGCTTGTATCAGAATAGATAGCAGTCCTTTTCCAAGAGCGTTTCTAGGCTAGACCCCTTTGTCTCAGGGCTCTGCGCCATAACTTTTTTCTTTTTTTAAAAAAAAAAAAAGAAGAAATCATGCATCAACTTTTTGCCATTGAAACATTTGTGTATACACACCATTACAGAAAAAAAGTAATTGTAAAGAGAAAAAAACATGTACCCTAGTTAAATAGGTGTCTCAGAACTGCTTGTCCCACTGCTGAATCTGCTTTCCATTCTGTGTCCAGACAATAATGTTTGGTAAGTGTATGGACATTTGACCAAATTGCTGCTCTGCAGATGTCTGGAAGCGATACGCCTTCTAGCAAGGAAGTTGAAGTTGCCATCTTCCGTGTATCATGAGCACGTACTATTGTGCACAGAGGTTTTCCCGCTTTTTCATGACAGAAGACAGTGGCGAATGCAATCCATCTGGAAATGGAGGTTCTTGAAAGAGCCAAACCTTTTCTTGGTCCTTATTAAGCTATAAATAATTGATTTGATTTATGAAATTATTTTATCTTTTCTATGTAAAACTTCAGACATCTCCCAATGTCCAAACTGTGTAGAGCCTTTCCTGCTGTTGTGGAAGGATTCTTGAAATATGTAGGTAGGATCACAGGTTCATTTAGATGAAAAGAGGGGAATTTTAGGGACAAATTTCGGATCCAGAATTGAGAAAGCTTGAATTTTGCCGACTCTCCTCGCTGACGTGAGAGCAAGAAGCAGGGCTACCTTCCATGAGAGAAATTGCATCTCATGCTTTGTGAATTGGTTCAAAAGGCGCTCATGAGTTGTGACAAGACTATATTAAGCTGCCAAGGAGGCGGAGGACGTTTAATTAGAGGAAATTTCCTGAATAAACCTTTTAGGAATTCTCTAATTAGTCTCTGAGACCAAAGTGATGGACATCCTGGAGCTCTACTGTATCTGGAGATCGCCGCTAAATGGACTTTTATTGAAGAATGAGAAAGTCCCGATCTGGCTAGTTGAAGCAGATATGGAAGAATTTGCACCGGTGAGGAATTAAAAGGATGAACATTATTTGAAATACACCAGTTACAGAATATTTTCCCATTTTGCTGCATATGTCTTGTTAGTAGACATTGCCGTAGAATTTGCCAGAATTTCACGACATTCTTGGGGAATATCTAGGGACTGAAATTCATGCTCGAAAGGTTCCAAGCTGTCAATTTTTGAGAGATCAATTGTGGGTGAAGAACTTAGCCCTTGTTCATGGAAATCAGAGTCTTGATCATTGGAAACTGTATCCTGGGCTCCACTGATAATTGGAGAAGTTCTGTGTATCAAAACTGTCTCGGTCAGGCTGGGGCTATTAGGATTATGTGGCATGGTTCTGATCTCATTTTTCTCAATATCTTTGGAATGAGAGAAAATGGAGAGAAAGCATAAGCAAACATCCCTGTCCATCGGAGATGAAGAGCATTTCCCCTTGATCCTTTCTGTGGGCATCTGCTTGCGTAATGTTTGCATTTTTTGTTGTTTTGAGTCGCTAACAAGTCCAAATTTGGTTTGCCCCATAGATTGAATATTCGACGAAGTTTGTCTTGATTCAGTTCACACTCGTGGCAAATGGCAAATGAGGAAAAATGTGAATAGAATCCTGTCCCCTGTTAATCTGGTGGTACTTCTTCTATTGCCCCTTTCATTAGGAGAGTTAAAATTTCTGTCTTAAGGGCTGAGAGATGATTTTGATTTCTGTAGAGAGGTGGGCGATTCGGAGGTTTTTGTGAGAATTCCAGGGTGTGACCCCGTGTTATGATAAGAAAATTTTATGGTAACAGTTAATTTTAGCGCACAGCACAGTCGAGGTTAGTATACATTCATAACAAGTCAAAGTGATGCTCAGGAAGAGAGGGGGGCTGGTTACCACAGCCCTCAAAGGTTAACCACAAAGTGGTACTGTAAACAATTATATATTCCTCCGAGCACTCAATCAAGTACAAAGTCTTATATGCAGTTTTCACTGGTTGATTTAATGTCCAATCTTCCAAATATTGTCACATCCAAGATCCACCATTGATAAGACGCAGCCAACACGTGTTTCGTCAAGTCCGTAAGACTATTGACTTCTTCAGGGCAATATCATAAAGCTCGATGTCCTATATATTCAATTTCGTACGTTGTATGTATTTCTCAAGATTTCAGATATCCCAAATAACTTTGTACTCGTAACTGGTCAATTCGCTCATGTAGTTCTCCTGACTGCCCCTGGCCACGGCTGCGGGTAACGAAGAAGAGCAACCAGTGAAAACTGCATATAAGACTTTGTACTTGATTGAGTGCTCGGAGGAATATATAATTGATTACCCCGTGTTATGATGTCTAACACCCATTTTTCCGATGTTACGGACTGCCAATAATTTAGAAATTGAGAATGGTAATGGATCTGTTCGGGATGAGACGGGGCCGGAGGCGCCTGAAGAATATCACTGTCTTCGACCAGAATCTTGTGCCTTTCCTCTTGCAGCAGATTTTCTCCTTCCTTGCAGTTGAAATGATGTATTAGAGGACCGATACTGTTGATTGGTGGATAACTGACGGTACCCCTGTTGATGGTACGGCTGGTACCGATTTGACTGAAAAGAGGAACGTTGCTTGAAATGTCCTCTCAATCCTCTGCCATGAAAAGACTGGTAGCGACTTTGTTGTAAAGATCCCAAAGCTCTAGCAATATCAGTGTCTGTTTTTATTCCTTTCTCCATCAAAAGGCAGGTCTATGATTTTGGATTGGACCTCAGGCCTAAAAGATGTTGATTTTAGCCATCCCTGCCTACGAAGAGCAACCGCTCCAACCATTTGACGAAAACCTACAGACACTATGTCCATCGTTACATCTATTGACTCAGATGCTGCTCTGGCTCCATCTTGCAAAATTGTATTTGCTTCCTCTGGATTGGTGCGAAGTCTGATCACATCTGTCTGTTAAATCTACTAATAAGCACTATTGCATGTGCTGCCTTGATAGACGCTGCCATCATAACTGCAAAGCGCTTTCCAATACGGTCCATTTGTTTACCTTCCTTTTCAGGACAAACAGGCTGTCACCGGATTTTTGGAGCGTCTCTGCGCCGCTTGAGTAACAGACTCCAGACGAGGATGCCCAATTAGGAATGCTGGAGCGGTCTCTGGAGTGCGGTATTTCTTATCAAGCTTAGGAATTGATGTTGGAACGGATTTCTCATCAATTTTATTCCTTCATTCCAGATGTGCTGGATTATCGGGAAAACCCTTACTCTCTTTCGAGATGACTCTCTGAAGTCATAAAGGAAATATTCACTTTCTTTTACAGGCATAGTAAGCTCAAATCTTTTTGCGGCTTTTTCAATCAAGTCATGAAAGCTGGCTATATCCTCCGGTGGAGAACTCGCTTGAGGTAATGGTGACGAAGGAGAAGTTGGAACGATGTATTGGTCCCATTCATCCCGACCTACATCATCCTGGCGAATCTCTCCTTCCTCAGCTTGATCTTCATGATCAGAATCCATAAAGTCATCCCGAATTGTTATTATTTTCGGAGCGTCAACTCGTTGGACTGGAGGAGGAGACTGAACCACTGGTGTTTCCTTCACAGGTTGAGGAATACTTGCAGGAGTAGGAGCGGGGACAGAAGCGTTATCTCTGGAAAACGGCAGTAATAACTGTCTATCATGTGCCTTAAGTCAGAAATTAAAGATACAGGCACCGACAGCCTCCTCCTGAACATTGGAACTTACTTCCTCCTCCTCTTCATAATTATAAGCCTGATGAAATGACTCAACAATTAGGGCCTCTTACTGGCCGATCCTTAAAAGAGAATTGTTCTTGAACCTCTTGGAAATACTCATCCTCTGATTCCTGACTTTTAATATGTAGCTACGAGGGGCTATAGGCAGCTCCATAAGACCCCTCATCTTCAGATTCCTGGCAATCTAGAATAGTGGATGGAAGCAGCAGGGAAGTTTTAGGAGTGGAAAACTCTCCTTTCTTACTCGTCGACAAGCCTGTTAACAGGATAATTCTCTTAATGGATATGAATGTTGAAGTCATCATCGTTGGAGATCCAACAGCTGTCAACGTCAACGATTCTCAGTCTACGGTATCGTCGACGGGGTCATCGACGGGACCAATGACTGGATCGTCAACGGGATAGCCGTCGACGAAGGTATGACACTCACCGTCGACGGAGTAGTCATCGTCACCGTTGTCGACGACGCAATAGTCGTCGAGATGGTAGTCGTTGACAAGATAGTCGTCGACAGCTTCGTCGGCGATCTGACAGGAATTTCCTTAGTTTTGGACGGCGGCAATGACAACGGAGTCTTTACTAAGGTAGGCTTTAGAGGAGTTGGAGGAAAAGAAGTTTCACCTGCTTTGGTTTTACTTGGTTTTTGTCTCTTTTGATCTCCTTTTTCCTTAGAGGACTCTCCCTTATGCTTTTTAGAGGAATGTCCCTTGGCTTCACCCTCAGACTCAGAGTCTGTAGCTTTCTTCTTTTGAAGCCATAGCAATAGGCGAGCTTCTCTGTATTTGAGTGTTTTAGCAGAGCAGGTACTACAATGTTTGCAGTCCTTGGGAACATGCTTGGGATACAAGCAGTACAAGCATTCCTTATGTGGGTCTTCAGAAAACAATCTGGCTTTGCCACAGGATCTGCAAGATCTGAAGAGTCTTCTTGGAGCCTTCGGACATTTTCAAGAAATAAGATTGAAAATCAGTACCTTACTTCCAACTGTAGAAGGTCAAAAGTTCAGTAGAGATTGAACTGAGCTCAGCTCAGGGAGACTCACACGAAGGCGGTTGGAAATCGGAGGTATGGTGGCTCTGCTGGGGATGGTGTATGTTGGTGCTGGAAGCTGATTGTCTGTGGTTTGGACCACATAATTAGGAGGAGAGGTTACCTATTACACTTCTCTATGGTTTCCAGGCAGTTTTTTTCTTCCACTGCTATGGTTATTCTTTTTACCAGGAGACTCCCACCATGACGACGGGGAAGATACAAGCATGTGAATCTATGAAAGATACAATACTGGAGAATCTATTTAAAATAGGATACTTGAAAAGAGAGGGCTGGTCTGGCAGCCGCAAAAAAAGCAGACCGAGCAGAAAGGTAACGCTTGTGAGTTCCCAAGGCAGAGCCCTGTTGGGTAAGGGTTAGAATGAATAAAAGGAGTGTAGAAAAAGAAGCAGAAAGAAGCTCAATAGACCTTCCTGAACAATATAAAACACATTTATGCCAACGGCAGGCATATACAGTCTTAGTGGAGGGCTGCTTGGCAGCCAGAACAACATTACAGACTTTGGGAGGAAGGTCAAAACCTATCAACTGCTGCCACTAAATCTCCATGCATAATAGTTAATGCAGAAGTGGAGACCTCCTCTAAAGAAGTTTAATTTAAGGCGAGGGAGGAGAGGGGAAAGAGAAACATACAATGAAGTGCTCCCTCAAGGCTTTTATTTCTTTGGTCACAGAAACTGAGTTCAACATGGGCTCAACATAGAGTTACATCATATCAATAAAGCTGACAAATTTGATTTAATCATTTAACTTCTTTATAAATTTCATTGCAATTAATTTCTTTCTTAATTTTAGTTTTTTTTAAACTTTTTTTATGTACGTATTTAAATAAAAGCCAACTGTATTTCCAACTGGGATTCAAAGATACATACAATATACTGTTGAACAAGAAACCCCCGGAGTGAAAACATTTACATATACCTAAAAAAGAAAATACAAAACGTATCCTAACACACAAAGACTCACAGCATTCACACAGAACGTATCTGGGGAAAAAGGGGAGAGTAGAGATTACAAAATCTCCATGACCAAGTATGTTGCATATGTTCAACAGGGTCTGAACAAGGGGACGACGCGTGTTTCGGTGGCATGAAAAGAATAGTACGGCCACCCTCTTCAGGACCTTCCCAGATACCCACAAAAGTCACAAAACACCCAGGGGACCTAAAAAACAAAATTGACAAACAGAGGTACAGAGTTGACAGGTTCTGGTGGAGAACCCTCCCCTGCTGCTGCGACAGAAGATCCTCCCGATGGGGCAACCTGATCGGAGGATCGACACTCATGCTCAGAAGCTCTGGATACCAGACTCTCCTTGCAGAGTCCGGTGCCACAAGAATGACTTTGGCACGATCGCTCTAGATCTTCCTCAGAACCCTGGGCAGGACAGCTGGAGCAGTGATTGGAAAATTTCCTTTCTGCAGTGAAGCAGGTGTAGGAAGCTGTCTCTGTATAGGATATAGCCACTAAGTGGTAATGCCCTGCAAAGAGTCCAGGGGTTCCCCAAAGTGTACAGGGGTCAATGCAAAACCCAAAGTGCTCTATTTGGGGTAATGTAGGCGAGCAGCCTTAGTCCTAACACATAGAAGTGTAAGACAGTTATTGCACACACAATCAATAATAAACACACGAGTCAAGGAGATCGACACATTTTTTAAAATATTACTTTGTACTTTATTTTAAGACCCAGATCTTCATAATAAGGTACGTTTTTGATTTAAAATACTTTTAAACTTTTAAAAATCGACATTTAGAATTTTTTTCACTTAGTTAACAATGTTATCCTATGGGGGTAACAATACTGGTGAGTATAGTACTTACAGTTGAGTCTTCAGCACATGAAGTCAGCAAGTGCCAGAGGTGAGGTAAGTACCAAGACTGCACCACCAGCAGCACACGGGCGGCCGGGTGCAGAGGTCAATATCTAAATTCAAACCAATGCTTTTGAACAGAGACAGGGGGGCCCTGGAGACAAACTACTTGCAGGTAAGTAAATCGGTTGCAGGGGCCAAGCTTTGGGGGTTGGCACAAGCAGAGGAGGGCCACAAAGCAGCACCAAACACCACCAGTGGCACAGGGGTGGCTGGGTGCAGGTGCAAATATGACGTCTAGAGTCCAATGCTTTTCAATAAAAAAAATTCTGACGGCAAGGAGGCTGCAGGCATGGCACCAAAGGTTGGCAGGAGGAAGACCAATGACAGCAGAGGTAAGTTGGGATGTAGGGGGTCGTAGGGTCTGTTCAGCTCACTAAGGCCCAGGGGCTTTGGGTGCAGGAGTGCTTTGGACGTTAGAATCTTCTTACCAGAGCCAGTCGCTTTCGGGGGCAGCCACTATATTCACACTGAAGGAGACTTTGTGGAGGACAGGAGAGGTCAGCCAACGCTGAACAAGTGTCAGGATCGTCGGGCAGACTTCACTGCACAGGTGAGCATCTCCGATTCGGGTCATGGGTGTCGGGTGCAGGGTGGGCAGGAGACGCGGATCCTCCTGGATCCGTAGTCTTTGGATTCTGTTTCTTCTGGACAGGTCTGCATTCCTCTGGAGATTGGAGTCTTTACTCCAAGGGGTTTTGGAGGTCGTTGTTGCAAGACAAGTCACAGGGTCGGAGAAGCTGGAGACAGGCCGGTAGGGTTAGGGCCAAGCCCTGATTGGAGGGGTCCCCCCCAACTTAAAGATGCGGGGACTGAAAAGTGTGCCTCATCACTTCTCCAAACCTTAGGGGTGGGGTTGGCAGAAGTGGGCACAGTTATCTTCAATTTTCCCGGTTTTCCTGTCCCAAGGTGGGGGTGTAAACCAGATGCTGCCATCTGCTGCGAGCAGCAGAGGCTGGGGGCTCCATTACAAAGGGGGCAAGCCTTTAAAGCTTCCCCTTTTCGAGCACTAGCCCATCCTGGGGGAGCAGGCATGAAACCTCTGCCCCGGATGTGCATTGTTTTTGCTCCCAGAGGGAATGGCTCTCTACCTAGGGGTCAAAAAACATGTCTGGTGTTGGCTGGCAGCCTACAGCCGGTCAGAGAGCACACCAGGGTTGGTTGGTAGGTATTCAGGGGGCACCTCTGAGGTACCTGGTTCAATAAATCCCACACTGGCATCAATGTGAGTTTACTAAAAGGAGTAGTTTTGTACCAAACACTCTTTTATTCAGTGAAGCCATCATGATGCTGAAGAACTACAGTCGAGTTCTCAGCCCATGTACCCTCAATGGCTTCACTGGCACAATATCAGGAAATGGTGCCTATTATTGTAGGGACATATCTGCTCGTGCAGATATGCCCTCATCTGTAGTATAGTGCACCCTGCCTTCGGGCTGTGAGGCCTGCCAGAGTGGTGACTTACCTATGCTGCCAGGCAGTGCTAGCTGGCGTTGCACCCAGCCAGTGTGCCATGTCGACTTAGTCGTTTGATGCCTCACAGGTACATACATGCTGCAAAGTCAGTGGCATGGTCCCATTAAGGGGAGGTGCAAAGGGACCTTCTTCAGCTTCCAGGTCCTAGGTTACCCAGGGTACAATTTACTAGGAGCTTACAAGAGGCGGAAGTACCAATTGGGAGTTTGTTTTAAAAAAGAAGCACTGGCATAGCGCACCTAGTTGGAAAGAACACAGTGCACTACATTTGAAACCACATCAAAACCAGGCAAAAGGTGGGAGGCTAACCATTCAAAAGATGCACTGTCTCACAGCAGGGACACAGGCTCTATGCATACAATGTACCAGCTTGGTAGCAGTGACATCACACACATACAAATATATTCAACTGGTTGAGGCACAGGAAATAATAATAATAATACAGACTTTTCTAGAGCGTGAACAGCTACCTCACTGGGAGGTGTCCCGGAGCTAACAGGGAAGGTATTTCTGTATCACTTTGACTGTACAACATACCAGCACGCCGCCTCGAACCAGTTTGACTCCGGCTGTATTACTACGTATTGCCCCACTCCAGGAGACCCCAGTTTCCTCACACAACACCCTTCCCCAGAAAGCTTGGTAGTCCAAGCCTCCACTACCAGAGTAAATCCTGGCACATTCCCTACCACTTCAGCAGATAGAGAATCCAAAAAGATAGACATCTTGGGCAAACAAAGGTTTTCTTTCGCCAGCCTGGTGAACTAGAACGGTCCCTGATGGTTTAGCAGGTTACGCCAACCTAATTGTAATCAATGCTCAGTACTGTATGATGTAATGGAGGATAGAAGGGTAAAAAGAGGGGGCAAGCAAGGCCCTAAAAGATGAGGCAAGTTCAGGGATTCTGTGGGGTTTTGGTAGAGTGTGCTAGATAAAGGAGGGGAGATGCTTTTCTGAGATTGAATGGTCACCGCTTTGTGACAGGTGGAAACTTATCTATGCCAGGATATTTATCTACTCTACCAAAAACGCTGATACCTTTAAGTCAATTCAAAATGGAACACTAATGTCCAAGTTTACAATGAATTTTGCACCTTCAATTGGCAAGTTATCAGAAATCAAAGGGAAGGAGGCAGAGGGACATGGCAGGTTCCTGCCCTTTTGCCACCACTCAGTGAGACGACAGACTTGACAATCCGAATACTCTGGATAAGTCATCATTCTCGCAAATGTAGTACACTGCTTTCATACAGCACAATGCCAACCACCAGTGGTTTCATTGAATTTGGCGTGTCCTTCATTTCCTCTTAATTTTAGATACTACATAAAGGTTTTATATTGTGCAGATCATTAGGGTATTGACTGCTATTGTGATAACTACCATCATCTGTACAAACTGATAATTCACAACACCCATCAAAATAAGTTAAGTTTAAGTATATGTAACTCGCACAAAACTCCATTAAGCGTTATTTGCCCTGTGCCTCTGTTCTGGGAAAGGTAGCAAGCAAGGCTTGATATGACAACATCAATGGGTGATTGCCACGAGTCCCTTGCCAAGATAAAGGTCCTTAGTTACATACTGCATAGGGATTTATCTAAGGAGTCAACCATGATTTGCTATCCTTGTTAATTTTAGTTTTGTTTTTGCAAACATTTCTGTCCTTTATCCCAAACCATTTACATACAGTTGTTGTCGGAGGTTGCTTACTCTACTGCCTAAACTACAGGATCATCTTGTGTTTTTTGTATCCCTAAGCAGTAATCAACTAGCCACCGCAGCAACAGAATTCTGAAGCTACACTAAGGTTGACTATATTTCCAGGTTGATAGGTCATATGCTGAAATAAGATTATACCCGGACATATGATGATACAGGGCATTAAAATGTATCAGTTTACGGTCTGTGCACTATGCAACCAGTATTCCATACTAAAAGACCAAAATGTATTAACAAATCTTTCATGCCATGCAGCGGCTAGGCTGCTTTAGTCAAGTTTGCTTCACTTACTCTAGGTTCCTCATAATTGTTCAGTACTTTGCAGGGAATGGATACTTAACATACCAGATTCTGATCAATTAATTTGTCATTTGATATTTTTCATGGATATTAAAATATTTTCTTTTTCAGCTGACGCACAAGTTACTACTTGTGTAACGATATATCTGTAAGAGACATTAGTTAGTGATAGATTCCTTACCTTAGAATATCCCCAGGAGTCAGACTGGATCTGGAAAGCTTTCGTCAGCAGTACCCCTGCTCGTCGATTGGCATCGTTGTACGACTCAGCGTAAGTCGTTGGCGTCGTATTCTCCGCGATGACGTCACTGGAGCTACTTAGACGTGCCCACAGTAATAAGAAACAACAGGAATCGCTCTCAACCATCAGCCCCATGGTTTACTGAAGTTTTGCGAACAGAGAAACAAATGTTGCAGGCTAGAAAGGCGCTGGAGAATAAAATACGAGGCGGAGGATAAAAATAGCTACAAATATGCACTAGCCAATTATAAATCTCTTATGATCATGGAAAAAAAGACTTATTTGACCAAACAAATTGAGCAAGCTAAAAACTCAACTAAGGAATTGTTTGGGGTGGTTGAAAAACTATACTAATATAATAAAGAGAGAGCCCAAACCTTTGAGGCGGGTAATCTCAGGAACCACTGCACCAATCACAACACCCACTACAGCGTTGGAAAGGGAAGTTGCAGCAGAAGGACATAGGCTATGCAGACACCCACCATATACATTTAAAAGGTAAAAGAACCGTGCCAACAAAGTAGTCCCTTGTGGGCGTGTCTGCGTTGTGCTGGGGGCGTGTGCTGGGGGCGTGACAAACGCTGGGGGCGTGTGGAACGTTCCGCCCTTCATGCCATGTCTCATATCGTGTGCTGTGTGCGGGATTACGGGAAAAAAAGCAAGCGTTGTGCCCAATATTTCATTGTTTTTTCTTCCCAGGTTCTGTACATTCCAGCTCCAGGTGTCCACCCTGCTCCCTTTTGAATACCCCTGCACCCCATAATCATAACCCACCCATACTCCTTAAAATAACCCAACACCTTTAAACACTAACCCATCTTAACCCTATAAATATACCCTATACCCCAAAACCCAAACCTATCCCTAAACCCTAAAAAATACCCCTGTACCCCAAAACCCAAACCTACCCCATAACCCTAAAAATACCCCTGTACCCCAAAACCCAAACCTAGCCCTGAACCCTTAAATTAGCCCTGAACCCTTAAATTACCCCTGTACCCCAAGCCTACCCCTGAACCCTAAAAATACCCATGTACCCCAAAACCCAAACCTACCCCTGAACCATTAAAATAACCCTGTACCCCAAAACCCAAACCTACCCCTGAACCCTAAAATACCTCTGGACCCCAAAATCCAAACCTACCCTTGAACCCTAAAAATACCCCAAAACACAAACCTAGCCCTGAACCCTAAAAATACCCCGGTACCCCAAACCCAAAACTATATCTGAACCCTTAAAATACCCAAACACCCCAAAACATATACCTCAGTACCCCAACACATATACCCCTATACCCATACTTACCTTATCCAAACATTTTTAAAAAACATGCTTTTACCATTCATGCATTTACAACGAATTTCGTTGTAAATGTATGCGTGTTAAACGCATATAAAATGTAATGCCATGCATTATAATGGCATTGCAGAGTCATGGTACTTTCGTAATGAAAGTATGCGGAGTGATGGTATGCGGAAAGAAAGTTGTGGAATAATGGGTGTTTACCCTACCCCGGTAAGTAAATTTGTGGCACGACGGCCCATATCTCCAGCAACATACTCATTTTTTCACCACCGATTTGAAAAATGCACAGGTCTCTCATTGATGGGCAGCACCGACATACACTTTTAGACACACCTCCCGCCACAAGTTCTAGAATTGCGAACTTTAGAGTTGGGGAGCTACGTTCGAATCTCTGCTTCAGCTCAACATCCGGTGATTCCAGGCAAATCGCTTTGTCTCCCCGTGCCTACCACAAATGAATGTGTTCTTCTGTAATGTAAATTGTGCTCATGCCATGTTGTCGAGTTCGCGCTATATAATATTGCAAGGAAAAATAAAGTAGGGAAACTCTAGTTCACACACTATTGAATGCGCACTCTTAAGTGCATCAGCAGTGCACTGTGAATCGGAGCGTTTCACATGCCTGTCACAGATATGAAATGCTATCAAAACGAAATCCTACAAAACAATATACTACTGGCCTGCATCAAATCGTACCCGGACAACCTCGGGACGGGCTGCTAGTTATCTATAAATCTAAATGGACAATCACGCCCCATTATGAACAAATTGATTGTATTGAGGCCCTCCCCTTCTCCATTAAACTATCTGTGTCTATCTCTTGCTCTGGCCTTCTGATATATCGACCTCCTAATTCTAGCCCCTCGCATTTACCTACCTTAACGGATTATATTCTTCCAGTGAGCACGCGATATGCCAATTTTACACTACTAGGGGACCTGAATCTTCATGCGGAAGATGCTACCTGCCCTCTTAGTTCAAATTTTGTTTCCACATTGGCAGGTTGTGGTCTGATTCAACTAGTCACTCTCCCCACTCACGAAGCCGGCCATATGTTAGATCTAATTTGTTCTAATCTTCCTGACATCTCGGAACCCAGACCAGTAATATGGTCGGACCACTATTTCATTCCTTTTGTCATCCATATGTCCCGTCATGACAGACCCTTTCTACCCGCTAAGGAATTTGGCAGAAATTGGAGTAAAATCTCCCGGGAATCCTTGCATGATTATTTTACTACTTCTAACCCCCCTTTGTCCTCTGACCTCGATTTGCGCATTTCTCACTTCAACGAGTGGGTGACCAAAGCTATTAATCTATTGGCCCCTCTTCGACCTATTAAAACTTATAGATCTTCTCCAGCGGCCCGCTGATATTCGGAGGAGCTGAGAAAAAAAAAAGTCTGCATGCAAATTTTTAGAACGTTGCTGCAGACGGACTCTCGGCAGAAAGTAAATTAAACTACCGGACAGCTCTCAAAGAATATCGTAAATTGATTATAACCCATAAAAGAAGTTATCTATCTGAAAGAATTAACAATGCTAGTAATTCCTCTAGAGAAATATTTAACACTGTTAAATCCTTTACGGATCCGCAGGCCTTGAATCGCCGACCGCCAGTAACTCAGTCCCTCTGTACCCATCTCTCAGAGTTCTTCGAAGAGAAAAATCGCTCTTATATATGCCTCCTTCCCCAATTCCGATTGTTCTGATAAACAGGAAGAACCGCCAGCTAATTCTACCATGACACCAGGTTTTGCGGATTTTTGGGAAATATCGGAGGATCTCTCCCTTCAGGAATTACTTAAATGTAAATCTGGATCTCCTAAGGATCCGTGGCCGGCAAAACAATTTAAAAGTCTAGCAGCACTTTTAAACCCCCATCTCAATTCCATTTGGAATGCCTCTGAGATCGGGCATCTATCCAGAGGCGTGGAAACATGCTCTTCTAGTACCTATACTGAAGAAGGCCAATGCGGACCAAGAGATTCCGGGAAATTACAGGCCCATTTCCCTACTCCCAGCCAAGATTCTAGAAAGGCTCGCCCACCAACAGCTTGCCAGCTTTTTAGAATCCAATGGCCTTTTACACAACTCCCAACATGGATTCCGGCCTGGACACAGCACGTAGTCGGCCCTGATTGAAATGGTCAACTCCGTGCGGTGGACATTGGATAGGGGATCGAGGGCGGTGCTAGTGCTGCTGGATCTTTCGGCAGCATTCGACACCGTCTCTCACCCGATCCTCCTGAAACGACTCAGATCCATTGGCATCCAGGGCACGGTCCTTACCTGGATTGCATCCTTTTTGTCGGACTTAAAAACAACAAGTTTACACTCCTCCTTACACCTCTTCCACTAGGCCACTTAAATGGGGTGTCCCGCAGGGCTCCTAGTTGAGTTTGCTTCTTTTCAATGTCCATTTCTCTCCCCTGGCTGAATTAATATCTCAGACGGGAATTAAGATGACATCCTATGCTGATGATATTCAGCTTCTTTTTTCTTACAATGAGCCATCCCTGACCACTTCGACCCTTTAAAAACTTGTCTTAGGAATATTTCGAAGTGGATGGATCTCAATTTTTTGAGACTCAACGCTGGCAAGACCGAGGATCTTTTATTTAATCAACCATCCCCCTTGAACTCGAACTTCTGGTGGCCGGTAGACTTGAGTCCCGTTCCCTTCCCCAAGGAATCGGTCAGAAACCTGGGTGTCAGATGGGACAAGTGCCTGTCCTTTCATAATCAAGTTCACACAGTCTCGGCCGCTTGCTTTTGCAAAATTAAAATGATTAAAAAATTCATCAATTACTTGCTCAGTAACACCAGAAAAACAGTAGTCCAGGCTCTCATAACCTCGCACTTGGACTAGGCCAACGGATTGTACCTGGCCTGACAGCAGGACTGTGCCACACTCCAGATAGTTCAAAATGCCGCGGCCCGGTTAGTTTGCGGCATCTCACTTAGAGAACACATTTCCCCGTATTTGCGGAAATTACACTGGCTCCCCATCCTTAAAAGGATTGAGTTTAAAGCCATGACTAACGTTCCGGACCACAAAAGGCCTTAGATAAGCCTACCTTACATCGAGTCTTCGCCCATACTGTAACGCCAGAGTTCTCCGCTCTAATACCAAATTGCTACTAGTCATCCCCAGATTCAAAAAAGCTCGAATGGGAGGCAAAACTTTCCAAGTGTGTGCCACCAACCGATGGAGTAAACTCCCGCTCTCTCTTCGCATGACCCAGTCGGAACCTGCATTCCGCAGATCCCTTAAAACCTTTCTTTTCTGCTAGGATCCTTTCTCTTGTTCCCACCAGCTGTCTGAGCTTTAGCGCCGGGACACCCCGTTGGGGTAGCTGCGCGCTTTATAAAATACACAAATAAATAAATAACTGGGGGCCAGACTGCGCACATGAGTTAGGCTGAGGCTGGGGTTTCCTCCCCTTGGACCCCGCTCGCTGATGTGATCCATGGGCTGAAGGTACGACCACCTCGGAGGGCGCTGGAGGCTGGTGGAGACCCCACAGAGGACAACCGTGAGAGACCCCAGGCCTGCATTACCTAAGCAGGGGCGACTGGCCTGGTGGGGCCTCCCACTCCTCAAGGAGATACTGGGCGGAAATGCAGGTGGCGGCCTAGTGGCATAAGGCTGAGCGCACAACACTTTGAGGTGGGATTGTAGGGAGGCCACAGCAAGACCGCTGGATGAACTTGGGGCAGCGGAGTGAGTACAGCGACGTGGCAACCGGTGGCAGGCCTGGACTTGCCCTTTGGTACAGGACCACGGCAAATTGGGGCCACCCCAGCCTGGGGAACGCTGAGAAGAGCCCTGTGGGGGCGGCAGCGAGCTTAGAGGACTGGTACCCTGCATGGTGGAACTTACATGGTCATGTATAGCCCTGATTGGATGGTTTGTTGAGGCTGAGGCTCTTCCTGAGCGGCGCAGTTTCGGTGAGAGGTGGTCATTGGGGTCTGCGAGAGGTGCAGGAGGTGCGGCCCATTAGAGCTGATCGGAGGGTGTGGGGGGCACCGAGACGCTGAATTGGAGTGCACTACCAGTCGCAGCCATGGGCAAGCCTCGGGGACGGAAGGAAGGAGACCCACTGCCGTCGGACACAGACTCCACGTCCCAGGAGAAAAGGGGTGCGCAGGAATCGCCACAAGGCTCAGGGATTCAATTACAACTGGATAAAATATTGACGGCCATAGCGGACACTCGAGTTGCCCTCCAGCAGGACATTGCACAGGTTGCTACAGGACTTGGTCTGCTGCGAGCGGATCACTCAAAGCTTGCTGACCGGGTGAAGCAGACCGAAACTACTCTTCAAGAGGTTGGCCCTGCACTATCTGCTTCAGTAGCGGGCATCCTGGAACGTCTCACGGTGCTGGAGCGGCGGGCTGAAGACGTGGAAGGCAGGAATAGACGCAATAACATCTGCGTGGTGGGACTGCCAGAGAAAATTGAGGGATCAGACATGGTGGCCTACTTAGAAACTTGGCTTCAAACTGTTGTGGCCCCTGAAGGGCTATCAAACTTCTACACTTTGGAGCGGCCGCATGGAGTCCCTGCTAAGCCGCCGGTGCAGGGGCGTCCTCCGCGACCGGTGGTGGCGCGGTTGCTACACTTTCGGGACCGCGACTTGCTTCTTCAGAAGGCCTGTGGGGACTTGGGATGTATTACATGTCGGGGGGATCTCGGGACGGGCATTGGTTGTGCTGTTGGTTTTATTGTAGGTCATACCCTAGGCTCTATCCAACCCCCACCGGATGGTACTAGTTAGTTTGCCTTAACTTTGCATGGGACACGTAGTTGGGGTAGTTTGGATGGGATTCACTATGTTGGTGCCTGTTCTTGGGGGGAGGGAGATGTATGAGGGGGGGGAGGGAGGGGAGATGTATTGGATGGGTGGGACTGTTTGGGGATGGGATTGGTTTGTTTGAGGGAAATTGCCTGCTGCTGAGCTTCACCGAGAAATTGGCACTATTGAGTGTTGTGTATGTGTATAATGATAACACTGCCAGGCAGCCAGAGGGGGGGCTGCTTTGGGTGGTTCTTGCATCACTGGTATGGGTCCATCACCTGATGTGAAATGTATAACCTGGAATGTTCGGGGATTGCACTCCATGCAGCGTAGATATAAGGTCCACTCCTATTTGGTCCGCAGGGGCGCGCAGGTGGCTTTCTTACAGGAGACACACTTGACTAAAGCGGAGGGGCTTGCTCTGCAACGCAGGTGGCGCGGTCAGCTTTATTACACCACTTACTCTGCCTTTGCACGGGGGGTTCTAATCTGGATTAGGGCTGGGGTCCCATTTCAAGTGTTAGACCAACGGGTAGACCCTGATGGCCGTTGCGGTGCGGTTAGAGGTCGCCTTTATGGGAGTGAGGCGACCCTCTGCTGTGTCTATGCTCCTAATGTAGAACAGGCGGCCTTCTTGGAGACTGTCTTCTGCCCTTGCGGATTACTTCACGACGCAGGTGTTGATGGGGGGTGGGGGGGACTTTAACTCAGTTGTTGATGTAACCATGGACAGGTCCCATCCACCACTGCCAACGGCCCCGATTAATAAATTGGCGGGGGTTCGGGCCCACTGGCTAGAAAATTGGAGACTCCTTGACATTTGGCGAGCGCAACACCCGGACGATGGAGACTACTCATAATATTCGGCCTTACATGACCTGCACGTTCGATTAGACGCCATTTTGTGTAGTACTGGTCTGGCATCTATGGTGTCTAGCAGCGAGTATTTAACACGCACCACATCGGATCACAACCCGCTATTGGTAAACCTCTGTTGGATGGTGGAGCGCTCCAAGATCCCTACCTGGAGATTGCGCCCTGAGATGTTGGAGGACCAGGTCTTTCGGGCGGAGCTGGGAGATGGGGTGGAACACTACTTTGAGGAGAATGTGGGCTCTGCTAATGGGTGGGAGTTAGGAAACTGCTGCTACAGGAAATCTGCTGCTACAGGAAATCGAGACTGGCGAACTGGCCCTACGTGAAGCTGAGATGGCCCATTCGGATGGCTCTGGGCGCGCGACGAGGTACTGTCCTGGAAGGAAGCGGTAGAGGCGGGGGTAGAGCACCTGCGGTGTTTTGATCACAAAGCTTTCTTGGCTCACGCGGAGCGGGATAGAGTGGGCACATTACTGGCCTGGCTGGCTGACCCGGCCCCTAGAGGCGTGCCTATTTTGGCCAGTCAGTTGCAGACTGGCGAAGCAGATACTCAGGCGTTTCTGGAGGGCTTGGAACTACCCACAATTGCGAAGGAGGCGGAGGCTCTTCGTCAGGATATCACACTGGCCGAGATTTGCTGCGCTATTAAGCAATTGGCGCGCAACAAAACACCAGGCAGCGATGGTTTGCCTATCGAATTCTACCTGACGTATATTAACCTCCTGGCTCCCAGATTATTGATGATGTACCAGGAGGCTAGGCAGACAGGGGATACTACCGGCTTCTACTAGGGAAGCCATTATTGTTCCGCTCCTTAAGCCGGGAAAGCTGCCGACTGACCCAGCTGCGTATAAGGCCGCTCTCTATGCTCACTACTGACTATAAAATACTGAGCCGGGTACTGGCCACTAGACTCCTCCCCTTAATGACACAGTTAGTACATTCAGATCAAGCAGGTTTTATTCCGACACGAAATACTGCCAGTAGCATACGTCGATTGATAGGAATATTGGATGGAGGTTGTGGAAGGGAGAGGAAGCAATGGTCCTTTCGGTTGACATTGCTAAGACGTTTGACAGCCTGGAATGGCCCTATCTGTTCTCAGTCATGACGGCATTTGGGCTTGGAGCCGGCTATGTCCGTTGGACTGAGATACTGTATTCATCGGCAACGGCTAGGGTCCGTGTGGGTAGGACTGTTTCCACTTCCTATCCAGTGGGGCGGGGCACTAGTCAAAGTTACCCACTTTCCCCGCTGCTATTTGCCCTTGCGATAGAGCCTTTGGCAGCGAGCGCTAGAATAGGGGGGGCATACCGTGGCCTTCAACTCCGGGGTCATGCGCACTATATCTCGCTCTACGCGGACGACCTACTAATGTTTCTGGCAGATGCGGGGGATGCCCTACATGGGGCTCGCACTCTCCTTGACCGTTTCGGGGACACCTCGGGACTGCGGGTTAACTGGGCAAAGACATGCGTGTTCCCAGTGTCTAGTACATGTGACCTGCCCACGTTACCATCCGATCTGGCGTGGGAGCAGAGATGCCTTCCCGATCTTGGGGTGCAGGTGTACCATGCTCAGGAGGATCTCCTTGAGGGCAACATTGGGAGAGCAATGAGAGGCTTGAGGGGTAGCATGCAGTTTTGCGGGACTCTGCCACTGTCGGTGGCAGGTCGCATAGCCCTGCTGAAGATGGTGGCGCTCCCTCGTCTTTTATATTTTTTTCGGACTCTACCGATAAGAATACCGGCTGCTTTTTTTTTTCCAACAACTCCACTCCACGGTGGGTAGTTTCATCTGGGGTGCAGGACGGCGCAGGGTGGCGCTGGATACACTGATGCGGCCGAGAGCTGAGGGGGGCCTCGCCGCTCCAGATTTCGAACTGTACTATTTGTTCCATTTCTTAGTCAGTGGCGCTGGAGTATCGGGGACTGGAGGGGGAGATTGTGCTGGAAGTGCCGAGGCATGTTTGGTCTCTCGTGATTTTGCAGCAGCGACTGAGGACTGCCGAGTTGTCGGTGGTGGAGGGCACCCTGAGGTATTGTTGGAAAAGATACCACAATAGAATTGGGGTGCAGCGTCCGTATGCACCCGAGATACCGTTGGGCATGTGCACGGCGCTACGTCACGGGGGTGACTGGTCCGGCCTGGCGGAATGGGAGGAGCTGGGCCTGCTGATGGTGGGTGACCTATATGCAGACGGTGTACTGCTGCACTATAGTACATTACAGGAGACCTTCAGTCTTCCGCACAGCCATTTCCTGATACATGCGGCATTGGTTGCAGCCATGCAGAAGCATTGGGGTTCTGGCCTTTCAGAACCACCAACGAGCGGAGCGTGTCAATATATAGTGATGGCAGCGGGCACATATAAGGCGATTTACCTGCCTAAATAAACGAATGCTAGGAGAAGGGCTTAACCCTTTACAAAAACTACGGGAGCAGTGGGTGACGGACTTAGACAAGGCTATCCTGGATGCAGCCTAGTCACAGATAATTAAAAGAGCATGGAAGAGTACTAGGAACGCTAGGTTCCAGTTAATCCAATTCTTTGTACTACATAGGGCATATCTCACGCCAGCTCAAATTAATCCGTATTTTCGGATCGATACCGCGACCTGCCCCCGTTGCCAGCTACAGGGCGCAGACTTGAGCCATATGCTGTGGGACTGCCCGCGACTGGGAACCTACTGGGAGGAGATAACCGCGTCACTCTGTGGGGTAACTGCGCGACAGGTTGATATGGATAAAGGAGCGTGCCTGTTACACTGGTTCCCACACACTAGTAAAAATAAGATAACTAGCAAGTTTATGGGCCTTGAACTCGTTCTGGCCAAAAGAGAAATTACGTCACACTGGAAGGCAGCGGCTGGGCCTAGCTATGCTAGATGGAAAGCAGCGTTACTTATGTGGGCGGACAGCGAGAGTTCTGTTAGATTGCAGCAAGCCCATAATGATAGGGCGCTGGAAGTGGCGCGGGCGTGGGAGATCTTGGTGATTGAATTCAGGATGCAGGACGTGGATACTGATTCGGTTCTGGCACGTCGGGGGAGGGAGAGCAAGCAGAGGCGGCTTCTGCCGATCCTGGGGAGATTAGCGCATAGGGAGGTCCCCGACTTCCGGGTGGTCATGGTGATTTAGTGTACTGGAAGAGATGGCCTGTATGCACTTCACACACTAGGGTAGTACCTCGATAACACTCCTTACTTAGATAATCGCTCCGGCAGCAGGGGTGGGGGGTTTGGGAGTTGGTAGATATTGAGGGTGGCCATGCATGGATTACTGCATAATGCCTTAGAGCCCTGGGTTCAGATATGATATTGCGTTGATTGAGGGGGCTTGACACTGCAGCGCTGTATTTGGAATAGGGTCCATGTGCCTTGGTAAATTGCTGGATTACTGTGGAGTCTTCTCAATACGAAATGTCGGACTCTTTGTATTTATGATGGTCCATCCTCATGTCTTGTTTGTGTTTTGAAACAATAAAAAGATTTTTTTTAAATAAAAATTTTAAAAAAGGGGCCCTGCTGCACACGCCATCCTCAGCAGCAGCTAAACACCCTTAGCAGCAGAAGACACGGCCCCTCGCGGCACCCACTGCAGAGCAAAGCACTTTTAACACATTGACCCTCACTGCAGAACAACTTAACGCACACATCAACTACAGTCTTTTAATGCAAACTCTCAATGCAGAACCCTTCACTGCAGATACATTACTTCCCCTTACTGCAGACTCACATTGCAGAACAAGAAGAAACGAGAGGTGCACACGAGCCACAGCGAGTAATCTGTTTTGAATTATCGCACACACATCTGTGCGCGATAATTGAAAACAGATGTGGCCTGTCTGGGTAAAGACAAGCAATAGGCCGTGGGCGGAGCAAAGGCGGCATATGCGCCCGCCTTCACCCAATTGCGTGCTGTCTTTCTTAGAAAGACGCACGCTAAAGCCAAAAGCCTGTCAGGAAAACAAAACCACACGCACAGCATGTGGTGAGCTTTTCAAAGCCCTGTACTGATTACAATAAGCCTTGCAGAGCGAGGAGCGCCTGCGCGTTCCAGCGCTAGGTTTGCGAGACCATTACTTAGTCAACAAGTGACGGGGTACTGCTCTCACCGGATCTGCACTTGCTGGCGCAGAAAAAGAAAGAACTGACGTCAGCGCGTCTAAGTAGCTTCAGAGTCGTCATATCGGCGAATAAGACGCCAACGACGCACGCCGAGCCGTACGGCGACGCATATCGAAGCGCAGGGGTACTGCTGACAAAAGCATACTGGATCCAGTCAGACGCCTTGGGATATTTTAAGGTAAGGAATCTATCACTAATGTGTCTCTTTCAGATAAGTTACATAAGAATGGGTTTGAAGGCTGACTCCACTACTCAGTAGGATGAAACCCACAAAGAAACGTGTTCTAAAAGCCCTTCGGAATACCTCAAACCCACGCCCAGCTGTTCCCCAATCATGAATCCAGCGACGCAATCACTGGATCTTCGGCTTCAAAGCGCTAAAATGGCACCTGACAGCCCGAGAAGCGCCATCCCTTCAATTACTTTGTAAAACTAGGGAGTTGGGTCCATATGGGGTATGGGGTATGGGGTAGGCTGGACCCTATTAAACTAGAAAACACTGAGATGTGCCTACACCCAACTAGTTTCCAAAAATATATTTCAATTGTAGGAGAAACACAAACTTATTGAGTTTGACCCGGTATTTTTATTTATTACTGTCTATTTCAAATAATTTTTTTACATTTTTTTTTTAAAGTTTTGTAAAAAAGAAAAAAGCTATACATTCAATACATTTACATTCCAATATCTGACTATTTACAAACGAATTATTTACAATCCATATATACAATTAACATACATTCCAAAACAAATACATTATACAAAACAACATACAATTGAAAATTTCAATAAAGTTAATCAGAATTCATAAAGGTAGAAGAGACAAAATCAAAAGAGAGGAGCACGTCCTTAACTAAGGATAACTTCTACAACCAGCTACGGCTAGTTCAAACTCTTATTGATATTAAATGCTCCCTCAGATATGCCAGATTGTCTCCTACAATTGAAATACATTTTTGGAAACTAGTTGGGTGTAGGCACATCTCAGTGTTTTCTAATCCCTTCAATTACAGCATCCATTTATTAGGAGAGTACTCCAGTCACCATAAGGCAACATCATTCCACTGTATAACATGGAGGGTAGGAGGAGGGTTCTGAGGTTAAACATATAGGCCGAAGTCTTATATTGCGCAGCAGGAAACTAATCCCTCATGACATTTACTAGATATACTTTAAAGAATAGTGCAGCTCTCTTTTGTAGACCACCTTTCAAAGGGGAGAGCTGTCACAGGGATGCCAGTGAATGGAAGAACACAAATTTTAGACATGTAATGGAGATAGTAGTTTACATTTACAAAAGGTGAATTTTCATGACAGCTTGTCGAGGCATTGACAAAGCCTCAGTCTGGAACTACAAACGTGGGTACTGGTGCGATGTACAACTGTGGGTCGTTTCTAAAGGGTTAGTAGCATGTACTGCACAAACCAGTTTCTGGGAAAGAAAAAGAGGATAGCAAGAAAGAGCACCCGTTTGGAGCATTGGAGAGGAAGCAGTAGCTCTTCTTATAGAATCAAAGGCCTCAAACTCTAACTTTCATTAGAGCTGTGGTTCTAAAGAGCTCCACAAAACCCCCATATCAACATGGAAGCAGCAGTCTAAGTTGTATGGATACGACGGGAGAATGCCCTCAACTATCTCTGCAGGGCATCTACTATCTAGAACACAGTCATGTTTAAACATCAAGACCACTAGGTATAATCCAATATAATACGGTTTCAAATTTCGAGCCACGGAAAATAGTCACAGTACAAGAAGCTGCGTTTCAACACGAAATACTACGTGAAGCACAAGCTCCATTTATGTGGTCCATATTTCTAGTTTAAAAGGGTCTAGAGCGGTCGGGTTTTCGTAGTGTAATTGAAAGTTTAGTACTTAACTTTTTGCAAATGAAAATATGTAATCTTTTTAAAAAGTAAAAAAGTCACGACTTGGCATTGCTTAATTAAATGTTTGCGAGCTTTTTCAGAGTTTCAAACCCTCACCACCTACAAGAGTATCAATTCAAATGCCAAGCCTCGCTATCCTGAGGATCACATGCTGAAAGGCTGTATATACTTCATGCTTCGTTTTACATCAATTCTGAGGGCAGTTATCAGTAAATAGTTGGGGGAAAACATGGTTACACAATAATGCCTTATTCGTGGAACCGGCAAGTGACTGCGTACTGGTCGATACAGGGAACACATCATGAAGAAACAAGCATTTACAATGCAATAGGACTCGCAGCATTAAAGTTTGAGTTACTGACATTGTAAATGACAATGCTTTGCATTATTATTTTTTTTTAATTTGCAATTGGTATATAAACATTATTTGTGAATGGTTAGCTGTTGCTTATGCTAAGCAAAGTTGGAAGTAATATAGCGTGCTAGTCTTGCTTGTTATAAGCATGCTGATTTAAAACGCTCTGATACCTGCGGGTAAAGTTTGCGCTATATAAAAGTGAAAACTAAAATAAATTTTAAAAAGCCTACCTGTACCACGTCCGTTCTTATTCTGCAATGCCACATATCCTTGGGTCCCTGTACTTATTAACTGCACCCGGTTGTGGGAAACTTCCATGGCAGGAACAATGTGTTGCGGGGCAGACACTGGCATTGCAGCCACTGTACTGTGGCTGCACCGCGGGGTAACATTGTAGGGGCAGGAAGGCAGGCAGTTGGTAGTGCTGTGCCATAGCAGTGTAGTTCTCTGTGTATGCTGGGCATGGGGGTTGCTATTGGCTGAGAATGCAATAGAAAGGTTGCTGAACTGTTCCTGTGGAGAGATAGGGGAGGTTTAGCTGGCGTGACCAAAGGTGTTTGAATGACACCCTAGGGCATCCATTATGTTGGATGTAGTTGCCTCACACACTCAGAAGGGTGTCATGCTTCATCATTGGCGTTTGCTCCTCGTCGGGGAGGCGGTGCAACCCTCGACGGGCTCACCTCAAAGAGGGGCTCTTTGGCGGAGATCTTTTTATCCAACAGCCTTATGGTGAAGTGGGGGTGTGTGGGCAGGATGGTGTGTTATGATTGGGATATTAAAATGTAGCAAGGGGTACCGGAATTCACTTTATTCAGGGGGTCCCCTGGCTGCAATTAAAACGTGGGGCTAGCTCGCTAGGTATCAACAGGTTAGGTCGAGTGACCCTAGAGGAGACTAGAAGTGAAAGTGGTCGACATGTTTCTCGCAAAGGGTAAAGTCACCCGCGATTCATCAAGACCTTACAAAAGTGAGGAAAAGAACAACATGCTTGTGTCATGTGTGTGGTGTATGTTACCTCTGTGGATTCTCCTATGCCTATACATAGAGAAAAGATAAGGAAACAATGGTTAATACGTTTTTTCAGTAAACCAAAACAAGTCACGTCATTGCCAGGGCATGTAAAAGATGTGGCATGCTGGCGGTACTGTGAACTATTGAGCACAACCACTGCATGCCTGGATATATTGAGCGTGCAACGTGCATAGTGGGGAGCACACACAACCACTGAGTATGTGAGGAGAACTGTGGTGAGAGAGTGATGTATAAAAACAATGGTTTAAAATGCAGCAGTCTAGGAGAGACGTACTGCCCATTCAGTGTCATTTAATGAGCAGTTCTTGTGGTAAAGGCACCAATTATATCATACTGTGGCTATGCAAAAACAAACTCACAATGTGACCTGACAGGTGCTGTAATGGTAGAGCACACGTTCCCAACTCACCTACTGGTCAAGGACTACTTGCCACATGAGGGGTCGGCGGGACAGAGCATCAGGGATGAGCCCATTAGATGTAGCTAAAGGGGAGCACATAAGTAGCGCCTCTGGGTTACTAACGCAAGCACAGTAATGCTCTAGGATAGAGGCTCTGACCTCCCTTCTCCCGCTCAGAACGGTATCACTCACCTCGAATCGCCTGTGTCCGCGTGGGGAGACCTACCCATATCCGCCGAGCTCGAGTAGATAAGTGAGCTCGGCGGTCGGAGTTATTTAAACAAACAAACAAACCGGCGTGCACAGACGCGTCGCCGCCCACTGTGCAAAGTCACATGATAGAAGCCGGTATTGTGGTGGCCATGTTGTAATGGTGAGGGGGTGCTGTATCGCTTGTCACTTGGGTTTGTAGTGACCAGTAATTTATACTAAAGGGCCTTAATGTGGAAAACCTTTGGGGGGAGGAAGGACCCCGTATATGTCAAAAATATGCCCTTCGAGTTTCTGCTTGTATATCGGAAGTTCCGCCCGGCCTGATGTCGGCCCTAACTATGGCGGCCATGATGTAATAGGCAGAATCCCTGACGTGAGCAGACAGTGACGAGGGTATGCAGGTCTAGCGGCCGTATGTTGGTCTTATAGTCAGGCGGACCCTGGTGTATTGGTGGCAGTGGGTCAAGTCCAGAGGGGGTTGTGGTGACCACAAGGGAGAGTTTGGTTAAGTATTGTATTTACACTCGATGTTACACCTTTGCCAGATGTGGAAACAAGGGTATAAGGGTGACCACGGTACAAAATATGAAACTAGATGATTTAGAGTGAGTGCCAGGGAATGTCTTCGTTAAGGCCCTGTTTATCAGAAGACAGTCGGTGTACCAATCTCTGTTCCTTCCGGAAAAGGGCATTTTTAGGGCAGTTTGGGCTGGATTCTAACACTACCCACTTCATGGAGTCTTCATTGTGGTTGGAATCTACATAGTGTTTACACATTTTTGTATGGGTCTTCTTGCAGCGGAAATTGCTGCGATGTTCGATGATACGGGTTTTGATGGGGCGGGTTGTCATCCCGATGTACTGTAGGCCACACGGGCACGTAAGCATGTATATGCAATGTGATGTGTTGCAATTGGTGTGATGTCTGAGCTCCCATTTGAAAGTCTCAGAGAGCTGTATGGTCTTCAGTGTCATGGTGTATCTGCAGACCCCACACATGCCGCACGGGTAATGGCCCGTCACGGGGGGTAAATGCCACAAGGTTTGTTGAGTTTCTTTCCTGACACTCTTGGGCCTAGTGCTGATTAGGATATCCTTCAGGTTTTGTGATCTCTTGAAGGCGAACCTCGGTTCTTCCAGGACCATGTCCCCTGTGTTGAGAATACCCCAGTGGTGTTTGATCGTATTCCTGATTTTATTGGATAATGGGGTGAAGGTGGTCACACAGGTGATCGGTTGATTCTCAACCGGGACTCTTTCCTGCCGTTCAAGGAGGGCTTCTCGGTTATTATTCCTGACCCGTTTTCTAGCTTTTAGGACATCGCTTTTAGGGTAGCCCCTATCGAGTAGGTTCCTAGAGAGGATTGCGGACTCCTTCTTGTAGTCTGACACAGCACTACAATTGCGCCTTATCCGCAGGAATTGGCCAAAAGGCAGGTTAGTACGTAAGGCCCTTGGATGGTGGCTCTTGTAGTGTAGTAGGCTGTTGCGGTCTGTAGGTTTTCTGTACATGGTATTGCTTATGGACCCTTCTTCCAGTTTTATTGTTAGGTCAAGGAAGGAGATCTCATTAGGTGAGGAGGCCATGGTGAAATGTAAGTGAGGGTTCAATGTGTTGACCCATTCAAGAAAAGCTTTGTGAGAGGTAGGGGGCCCTCTCCACAGGATTAGGATGTCATCAATGAAGCGTCTCCACATTTTAATGTTGTCCCGGAAAGGATTCGACTCATGGTGTATATGTAATCCCTCGAATTTTGCCATATACAAACAGGCCACCGAAGGGGCAAAAGTACTGCCCATAGATGTACCTTGGGTCTGGTGATAGAACTTGCCTCTGTACTCGAAATAGTTTTCGGTGAGAGCTAGGGTGGCGCATTCCATAATGAAGGTCTGCGGAGTGTTAGAGTTCCAAGTTTCTAAGCCCAGTCTTTCCTCAATTACCTCTAGAGTGGCCCTCTGAGGAATGTTCGTGTAGAGGGCTATTGGCTGACAAGAAGTGGTGAGGAGGTGCTGGTTCGGTGCGCTTGCTTCCTGATCTTGGGCAAGCAAGGATAGTGCTGTGGTTGGGATGAGTGATGTGGTGGTGCATTAGAGCGATGTGGTAGTGCATTAAAAGCGACGTGGTGGTGTCCCAGAGCGACGTGGTGGTGTCCCAGAGGGACGTGGTGGTGTCCCAGAGGGACGCGGTGGTGTCCCAGAGGGACGCGGTGGTGTCCCAGAGGGACGCGGTGGTGTCCCAGAGGGACGCGGTGGTGTCCCAGAGGGACGCGGTGGTGTCCCAGAGGGACGCGGTGGTGTCCCAGAGGGACGCGGTGGTGTCCCAGAGGGACGCGGTGGTGTCCCAGAGGGACGCGGTGGTGTCCCAGAGGGACGCGGTGGTGTCCCAGAGGGACGCGGTGGTGTCCCAGAGGGACGCGGTGGTGTCCCAGAGGGACGCGGTGGTGTCCCAGAGCGACGCGGTGGTGTCCCAGAGCGACGCGGTGGTGTCCCAGAGCGACGTGGTGGTGTCCCAGAGCGACGTGGTGGTGTCCCAGAGCGACGTGGTGGTGTCCCAGAGCGACGTGGTGGTGTCCCAGAGCGACGTGGTGGTGTCCCAGAGCGACGTGGTGGTGTCCCAGAGCGACGTGGTGGTGTCCCAGAGCGACGTGGTGGTGTCCCAGAGCGACGTGGTGGTGTCCCAGAGCGACGTGGTGGTGTCCCAGAGCGACGTGGTGGTGTCCCCCAGTGACGTGGTGGTGTCCCCCAGTGACGTGGTGGTGTCCCCCAGTGACGTGGTGGTGTCCCCCAGTGACGTGGTGGTGTCCCCCAGTGACGTGGTGGTGTCCCCCAGTGACGTGGTGGTGTCCCCCAGTGACGTGGTGGTGTCCCCCAGTGACGTGGTGGTGTCCCCCAGTGACGTGGTGGTGTCCCCCAGTGACGTGGTGGTGTCCCCCAGTGACGTGGTGGTGTCCCCCAGTGACGTGGTGGTGTCCCCCAGTGACGTGGTGGTGTCCCCCAGTGACGTGGTGGTGTCCCCGAGTGACGTGGTGGTGTCCCCGAGTGACGTGGTGGTGTCCCCGAGTGACGTGGTGGTGTCCCCGAGTGACGTGGTGGTGTCCCTGAGTGACGTGGTGTTGACGTGGTGGAGTCCCAGAGTGACGTGGTGGTGTCCCTGAGAGCACTTGATCAGTTAAGAATATGACACCAGCGCAAATACAAGGGCTACAATAGAAACCAAATTAATAAGCAATGGGAAATGTTAGCTGAAGCAGAAGGACTAAACCTGGAACAAATTAGAAAAGGAGCAGCCCAGAGGCAAAATGCTTGAGAGAGCTGGGAGAAGATCTGCAGAAAGCTGCAATGTAACAGGACACAGACTCTGGCAGACGCAATGTAGGAACTGATCAAGAAAACAGGCAACAAGAGTTCTAGTACACAGAGGTTCCAACATCAATGCACTAACAAAGAGCTTCAGGCTATGGCAGCTTATAAGCAAATCCAGGCAGCAGCAAAGCCTGGGTCAAGTCACATGATTAGGCGGCACAAGACTTGTCACGGATGTGTGCAATTCTCATCTCACAAGCCCTGGTAGAGAGAATCCACTGCTGAGGAATAGCAGGGCTAGTCCCATTTAAAGCATTCAATAGTGGATGTTGGGTGAATGTGTGGTATGGTATCTGTCGTCCATAGAAGCAAAACTAGGTTTTCCACTGTGTCCAAGATTGAAATGGTATGCAGGAGGACATCTTACAGGGACATTGCATGAGTTCTAGTGTGATTCCTGGGCTGCAGTTGGCCCATTTACAGAGCCCCAGATGCGGAATGATAGAATCATAACAGACACAAAATACCCTTGTCTAAGAAGAAGCACTGCCCTATGCGTAAAAGGCTTGGCTTGCATTTTGGAAAGAGTAAAGTGCCTATCAGGGTACTTAACTGCTATAATCCTCTGAAGAACAACAAGCAAAGCATATGCTAGGAGTTGCAATACTAACAGAACTGAAAATTGGCAGACTAGCCTGGTGCCTAGTGCAAAATTAATCAAAAATATTTTTTGCAATATTAATTAATTTTACACTTCTGTCGTGTCCCTTCATTTGACTGGATGCTCCGTATATGTTTATGAACGTCCAATGTATACTCAATTTGACTGCTGAAATACATGTTTACTTTCACCATCATATGTGCAGGTAATCAGACATCAAATCAAAGTTAGAATCATTACAATCAGATTCATGAATCCTAATGTAAAATTGTTTCATCTTTTAAGATTTCAGCACACAGCTGTTCTCGTCCAAACAGAGACGGATCATGTTTCTCTGTGCAGTTAAGGACCCTTTTATTGAGAAGCTTTTGGCTGAGGTTCACAATTAGAGAGTTGGCTCTGTAAAAAAAAAACTCCACTTAAAATACCTGTCAGAAGCATTTAACCTTCACACAGATCCTTTTTAAAAATAAAACGTATTTCCAGTTTACAGACAGCTACTAAAAGATATTAAAAACTTACCGCCGCAGCCCGGCTTGAACAGGAAGCCAGGCAACCTGTGTTGGGACGGGGGCGGGCCGCAAAAAGACAGGAAGCAGACAGGAGCCTACCCCGCGCTCCAGTGCTGAAGCGCTCCTGTGCCCGTCAGCCGGAAGATTTGCGTGTCAGCTAGCGGGGCTCCCATGCTCGTGGAGAGCCCCGCCTGCTGCGGAGGATGACCCGCTGCCTGCCGAGGGAGAGAGGGACACACGAAAAGAACTCGGTGAGTGGGGTGTGAGGGGGGGGGATGTGTGCGCGTGTGTGTGTGTGTGTGTGTGTGTGTGTGTGTTGGTGGGTGTGTGTGTGTGTGTTGGTGGGTGTGTGTGTGTTGGTGGGTGTGTGTGTGTGTGTGTGTGTGTGTGTGTGTGTGTGTGTGTGTGTGTTGGTGTGTGTGTTGGTGTGTGTGTTGGTGTGTGTGTGTGTTTGTGCGCGTGTGAGCGTCTGTGTGCGCGCGTGTCTGTGTGTGTGTATGCATGCATGCGTGTGTGTGTGTGTAAAAAGAGCCCGATGACTGTTGGGGGGGATGGAAAGTGAAAGTAACCAGCACGTGTGTGTTTCAGTCTGTGTGGTGTGGAGGCTGGCTGTGTGCGCACGGGAACATAGGCACGGCGCTGTGCGCGCCCACGAGGAGGATCGGAAACAGCGAGGCGCGTGGGCGATCGCTGTCTCACATTGCCCCTAACACGCCAACAAAGGATCCATCGCTACGCTATCGCTACGCTCGACCTAAAAATTGATGTGCTAAAACGAGAGACCAGAATGTGGAAAAAGCAAGGCCTTCAGCAACTCCACACACAAGACTTAAAAGCACGTCCCTTATAATGAATATGCAGAAACTGCCATGTAATTTCTTGGTTCAGAGCATACACACTACCACTTGGCATCGTCCCTTGGTCTCCAGCGTTGAACCCCCAAAGTAAGTGACCACTTTAATAGCAGCAACCTGGCATGCCACACATCATAATGTTTACTAGTCCTCTCCTCTATTTTCAGACCCCGACTACAGACCAGGAGCTGGACTGTTTCTTTGAGGAACTCGCGCTCTGGGATTCTTTCCCCAGTCATGTGACCCAGTCAGCTTCAACGAGGAAGAAGCTGGTTGTTGGACACGTTCGTCTGGAGCAGCGACCGCGGAAGGAGGCGAGCTAGCAAACAAATCGAGGATCCAGACCTTCGTCAAACCAGGACTGCAAGGAAGGACTGTTCCCCAAGCAGAGACCAGAAGGACGCCAGATCCGGAAAACCAGAGAAGCAGCATCAGAGAAGAACCAGAAAGGGAGCCGGATACTATGCAGCACTACACAGATGCCAGCTGCGTTCCAGGAGGGATGTGGCTGCACAAGGTACAGGGCCGCCTGGAATCCGCATGGGTAAAGGGGGCCGGGGCCACCAAGAAAGGGGCGGGTGGAGGGATTTGAACACGACTGTGCGCTATCATTATTTGGCACACGCTGCACGTAAGCGCTGTTGCAGCAAAAGCCACAGATAGCACTGTGTTGGAATTGGGTGTTACCTCCCTGCACTCCTTGTTCCAGGAGCAAAGCTTGGAATCAAGAAACCATGTCCTTACGGAGTTCATTTTTTTCTTTCCGTTTGTTGTTTTTAATGGTCCTATGCGGGGCCGCTGACATACTGATGTGAACGCCCTGTGACCACGGGACAAAGAGAAAGGCCAGAACCTCCCTTTCTGAGGCAAGAGAGCGAAGACGACGTGTGTCCCTAAAAACACCCAGAAAATATCCTCGCGGAAAAGACATTCCATAAACAGCACTCCTTAAAAACAGTTGTTATACTAATAAACCCACTGCAAACTGACTAGTGTGTCCCTGTCTGCTTCTCCAACGCGCCACACATGGTGTCAGAAGTGGGATCGTACGCACCACAGACTGCAAGCATGTAGAATTTAACAGCTGATTTGTGACCAGGAGAAGCTCGAGTGGGCTGTAGAGAAACAGATGTCCTCAGCTCAAGCCGACAGGGAGATGTTTAGGGACTCTATTGCTAACCAGGTGGAATGTATACAGAAAGTGGCAGATGACCAGTTGTAGTTGTCTGCCAAGCTACAAGCATGCCCAGGGGGCCGACCCTAATGCGTCCTTGCAAAAGTACCTACCAGGGGAAGCCCCAACATGTTCCTTTTTAACTTTGAAAGGGCAGCCAGAGCGTCGGGTTGGCCAGAGTCAAAGTGGCCTTTTTTCTTGGCTCAACTCCTTACGGGAGAAGCACAGGCTGCCTATCAGGTAGCCAATGCAAACAGAAACACTACCTACAACGAGAGAAGGGGCATCATCTTAGACCACCTAGGAATGGACTCCGAGGCCTACTGAGTCCAATTTAGAAAGGAAAGAGGAACTCCAGCTGACAACCCAAAAACCCTGTACTTCAAATTAAAAGCCGCTGTGGACAAATGGTTGAAACCTCAAACCAACACCAAAGAGGAGATCATGTCATTGATCTACCTGGGGCGATATATCAAAGCCCTACCCTTTCTCATACAGCGGTGGCTCAACAACATATAGATCTAACGGAAGAACAAGCCATATAAATGGCAACCTCGTTCTACTGAGCTCAACCCCGTTCTTAACAATGGGACACCGAAAAAAGCACACGCCCTCCTGGTCCCCCTAGTAAAACTGACAAGAAAACCCAGAGACCCATCCTTGAGCATATGAAGCCTCGCCATCTTCGTCCTGACCCGGTTCCCGCCAAGGGACTATAATGTTTCGAGTGCAGTGTATGGAGCTATATTGCTAGGACCTGCCCCGTAAGAAAACCCAGGAGAAATAAATGGACATAAGCTGCATACTTAGTTCAAACCTATATACTGAGGAAATGGGACCCAGTTTTTATCTAAGTGTACTCGTCAAAGGCGTGGCTGTGAGGGCTTTATTAGATTTCGGCTGTCGCCAGTCAGTAGTACTCCAATCAATGGTAGTCCCCTCAACCGCCCCTACAGGAGAAACCGTGCCTATCTGTTGTGTACATTGAGATATACGTATCTACCCCCTGGTGCAGCTGCCCATTTCCCTACCAAACGGCCAAACACTACGGGCCAAGTTAGGTGTCTCGCCTGCTCTCCTGGAGCAGTTGATCATAGGACAAGACAATCAGTCATTGTTGTCACTACTGAGGGACAGAATTCAACCCTTAATACCACAAGGTCCTTTTTTCCAATCCTTCCTCACTCAGGCCCCCTGGCTTTCGGATAGAAGCTTTTGCCAAACACGCGACCCTACACTTCAAGTCGCCTGGGACCATGCTAGACAGGCTAATCTTACACCAAACCCCTCTTGTCTCCTTTTCCAGGTCAAAAACAAACTCCTTGGGAGGCGTTGCCAGCAGCTGGCGAGGACGGCCACAGCCTAAGGAAGCTCCAGACCCGCGGCGGCTAAATCCACCATTCGATCACTCATCCGTGTCTGAAACTTGGCATCCTTGACAGCAGCGGTGCCGGAACTCTTGCGGCATCGCTCGAGTCAGTCGTGGGGCAGAAAATCACCGGCAGTGCGTGAATCAGATGACAACGCGAGGCGTGGCCTGCAGCCACAAGATGACCAGGACCTCGAGTGCCGACTGTGCCCAGCGGTCCCTTGAGGCAGTGTGGCGCACCAGATTCTTCCCCGCAATACGGACCCCCTCAGTCGACCGGGAGACACCAATCCTGACCCCTGATGGAGTGGTGAGGCACACGGAGGGTGAAATGCGGGGACCATCACCAGGGCTGGCCCTGCTTTAGGGCAGCAGCTCGGCAGAATACGGCAGCAACAGATACGTTGCACTGGCGAAACAGGCACAGCACACACGTGAAGGGCCTCGTGGTTGGAGATCTGAGGGAGGATTTGCCCCCGATGAGCGTAGACGGATACAAACAGAGGCCTACTGACTGATAGAGCCTCTACCCACCAGCTCACCTACTGGGGCACTGTTGCCTGCCAGTGCCCAGGTGCCCAAACGCCTATAGTGACGCCGGCGCCCTGCAGCCGGCCCCCAGCGGGGTATCACCATGGGCTGCAGGTGCTCCCTTAGAGAAGCGCAGCACACCCACTAATGGGGTGGGTCCCATCATTGCTGCGGTCATTCGTCTTCTGGACCTTGGTGCCCCGCAACACTAGATCGCCCAGGAGGGCGGATATCGAGTCAGAGGCGAAGACCGGGGACCCTGTGTTTGCCAGAGAGAGTGCCGCAACGGTTGCTGGCTGGTGGGAAACCAGACAGGCCGCATGTGTGGTGTACTGGCACAGGCGGGCGGCGGTGAATACCATCAGTTAGCGACTTGTGGCCTCGGATCATTTCAGCAGGGCACGATTGGGTGGTGTGGGAGGGGGGGGGTGTGGCCAACGAGTGACCCAAGAAAACAAACGCGACAAATTTGCCTATTCCAAATCACATCACGACCAGCACGAACGGCCCGATGCCGACGAGATGGCCAGCAAGGGTCCCTCATCGGGAAAGGAGATCACGCTAGCGGATATTATGACCACGCTTAATAAGGTGCATACATCATTGGAATCGCGCATAGATACGGTTACCTCTGAACTTTCCCCAATTGGCGCAGAATTTAGAAACCTCAGCTCTCGGGTAACAGAGGTGGAAACCAGGACCACAGAGCTGGAATCACACACCACAGCCCTGGAGAAACAAGTGAAGCGGCTGGAAATTGAAAGTAAAGCCATGGAGGGACAAACTGTATGACTATGAAGGTCCCTCACGCCGCAAAAATGTTCGTATATTGGGGGTGCCGGAGGGAGAGGAAGCCCCTGCGATGAACCTCTTTGTGGAAGACAGAGTCAAAAATCACCAGCAACCCAGGGGACTGTCCAACTTCTTCTCTGTTGAAAGAGCCCACCGGGTCACTGGAAGCAAACCCCGACCGGGAGCGCCTCCTCGGCCTATCCTGGCGCGTATTTTTAACTTTCGGGACTGTGACATCATCCTCCTAGCAGCCAGAGCGGCCCCCCCGAACCGCTACCAGCAAAGTACGATCTCCTTCTTCCCAGAATACATTGCAAATTAAGACTTCCTCTGGCCCAATCTTACTCTCTCCTCCATGACAAGGAGGTCTCCATCCCGGGTGAAAACAGTGACACTTCCCCTGTCGTTGTTGGGTTTCAGCATTCAGATTCTTGAAAGTCTACTGTGTCGATGGTCACAGTTGCCTCCATGCTTCTGTCTTTCGAGGAGCAGAGTCTAGGAGTGGAATTATCTCCAGAATTAAATTCAATTCAGAACATCCTCAATCACAGGTGTTGATGCCATCTTCACAAAGGAGAAACATATGGGCCTCCAGGCCTCAAACGCAAGCTACTGATGCAGGCAGTATCTCATGTCCCAGTCGTCTCAACTCCTAGCAGCCTCTGCTTCCCAGCAGTGCCTTCTTCATGCAGTAACACATCCAATGTGCCTCCTCATAAGTCAAGTCAGATTTCGGACTAGTCCTCCTCACACCCTCAGGGAGTTTTCTCCATGTGATTGGTCGCAAACCAGGCAAGAGGAGTTGACGGTCAGGAATCCAAAGACTGCCGCTGAAAAAAATTCTCAGGGATGCCCCTGGTGGGGAATACAAGTATTCCGAACAGAAAATATTTGCACAGTGACTTCGTTCCTGCCTCATCTTTATACTCAACTTGCAGACTGTCCAGTTCTGCACGTTTTGAATTCTACACAGACTGGTCCAGCCATAGTCTTTGTGATAAGTAGGAGCATGAATAAGCAACCGACAGAAGGCTGCAAAGCCATGTAAGGCTGTCCAACTTAAATATCTGTTAACCTGCGGGGACGTTTTCTTGCAAGATAAAAAATTGGGTAGGCAGTTTTAGAGGGAACTCACTAGGCTTTTGAATACATTTAGAAAGAGAAAGTAAACAAAACTTTAGCATGGCGTTCCGGTATTCCATGCAGGTTACATAATTATAAATATAAATGAAAAAAATATCAAGAGCTGTAGGTCTGGGTCTGATAGACTGAGTTGTACATCAAAGTACAGGCCATGCCTCCCTATCAGTCAGAGAACCGTTTCCGAAAGAAGTCCTGCGCTTTATCCTTTCTCAGTGTTGGCATTGGCATTACGTATGGCTACGGGTGCCTTCAGTGCTAGTGCATGAAGCAATCACTGCAAAACATGCGGACTTCCTGTCGCCAAAAACGGCATCATACAACGTGGATTACGGAACTGGAAGATGCAGAACTGCGCCCTTTTCACTCTAAATTCCCTAATTAGCCAAAAGTCAACCACAGCTCTTGACTCTGGTAAGATGACAGATGTCTTGGTCTCCAAAGCCATCACAATCAGCACAAAGAATAGCAAAAACAAAACGTGTTCTCTTAAAGTCTATGGAAAAGAAGGGGGCCTGCCCATGAGAAGTGAGTGCTACTTCCTCAAGAAAACATCAACATCCGGCCGGGCTCCGTTCATATGGAATGTAAAGAGACCAGGACAATATAACAAACCCAACAATAACAAATGGGGACTAGATAAAATCTGGTAAAGAAAGCGAAATGTAAACAGTATTGTAAGTCGGGCTAATAGTAAGCATTTATATAGCCTCACCACACAGTGGATCGACCTTTGACACTTAAAAGGGTGCTCATACCAATAGTACTCCTTTCTTTAGGATGAAATATATTAAAGCTGTAGACCTGTTTCCCGTGGAAACAGCAGAATTCTGCAGCAGGAGCACAATGCAATGAGCTGCCTCAATACCAATAAATGTAAATACGTTTAGAAGGCGCTTTCACCTAGAGTCTTAAATAATGTGAGGCCACACAAAATACAAACGCAACACTTACAAGGACAGTAAAATGAAGCCTCTTACCTTCGCCCCCTTCCAGGACAAATGAAGCAGTAATGATGTCAATGTCAGCGCAGTTCATTACAATCTGACTTGTTGCCTGAGTGACCTGAAAAGAAAAGAATGATCAGTCACGTATACCTCTGGTCACAGACCTAATAATGAATTCGAAAGCTCCGGGTAAAGCATTTAAATTCTCAAAACAGATACGGATACACAGCGTAGTTTAATGTCCAAAGGTAATTCAGCTGAAATACGTGCTCCTACAAATGAAAACTTTCAGAGCCAGGTTTATTAAAGGCGATCAAGAGATCCTGAATAGTAGATTAGGAAACAGACACTTTGGAGCACCATGAACTCTAACTTGGGGAAGGTAACAAACTGAATTTTAACAGCAAACTATAATAATAGTACGCTGTATTGGTTCACAGAACCCGGTCTTGGAACACCATATGTAAAGGGATTATTAAATAACCATGTCTATAGATCACCAGACAGGAGACTGCAACCAAGAGTAAGGTACTATGTTAGTCACTCATTATACCAAGTAATCCTACCACAAAAGCCAGCCTTCTCTGATGTCAATCGGCATGTCCCCCGCACAATTATTCTTCCTGCACAAAAGGAGAGATTTGGGCTCCTTATCAATTACTGAAGGTCTCTGGGGAATACTGCGCTAGATTTCCTACCCAATATTATGTTAATCTTCGCAGACTACAGCCCCAACCCTAAAGTCTGTTTCATAGTTCTCAACACTCCTCTGCTTGATCATCAGAACTGGAAACAACTGCTTCAATCCACATAAAACTGACACAGCAATGGAGTCCAAAATGAACAAAATCAATAGGATTTCTATTATTACCCAAAATATTTGGCGTTGCTCACAAATAGGTGCCTTTTTTAATACAACTAATCATTGTGAAAGGTATTTACTGGCAAAAAGCAGTATGGTTTAAAAATCTAGTTATGGCAGTATGTACAATTAAATTGTGAAAGTCAGGCGGTGATAACATTTTTAAGTGTATTCAAAATGTATTTATAGAGCAAGAGTGAAGGCTGAGCTAGACACTTATGCTGTTCACAAGCAGGTTGGGGGTGAGCACATTTCTCATATGCAATGAATATTTGTATAACGTGTAGGAAATCCCACAAAAGCTGAAAGCAGGAGAATAAAAACCGGTAAGGTTTTTATTTAACTTATGCCATGCAGCTTGCATGCAGTTTAGTGCCAGTTCACAACCAATTAAGCTCACCAAGATATACTACAAATACATTTAAATTGTGATCTAGATGCACGGACATATGCAACAAAAACAGTGTAACACACAGCTACCTACACAAAATATAAATGTGTGACCTGCATGCTATTTGCTGCTCTTTGCAGCAGGCATATTAACCATCTGTGATCTTTTACGAGGAGTCAAACACTTGAATAGACATCACACATCTCTAGCAACCCAGGTACTTGTGGGGTACACAAAGATTACATCAGCAGATGCTTTCACGTCTAAAATATTTTAAAAAGTAGCCTTTCTGATTAATTAGTTAAGCAAAAACAAATTTATAATCACATATGTCCTTGTTACCAATTTCTTTGAAGCAGACTTTTTAGCAAGTGTATACTTTGACTGTCCGCTCCTTGTGAACATCACACCTTGAGACTGCGCCCCCTTTCTGCTGCCACCCATTTTATCTCCAACGCATTGGATCCCAGGATTTTTTTTCTCATTTGTAGAACTGTTTGGGGCGCACGCACCAGACCAAGGAAATACAGCTGGAAAATGCAGATATCGCAGACCTATGTTCAAATAAAAGGTCACTAGTATCAGAGAAGTACAAGTCCTTTCAGCGAGCCCTAAACAACGCAAAAAACAAGTTGCAATGACGTCCTTTGAAGTATTTCATGACACGTTTTGGGGAGTTCGGGCTGGACTGTTCCCATGAGGCACAGGGTCAAGACTGATTTGCATATGGCCATGTCTGAACTGGGGTGGCTTGGTGAGCAAAATAATTATGGATTAAACCCAGATCTGTGACTGGGGGTGAATGCTTTGCCATTATGCAACATTCCATCCATCATCTTGTGTGTTTTGACCTGTCGGGGGAAGACACATTTTAATGTGCCTGAACTTTGGTGACAATATTCAAAATAAATCAGTAATGCATCCTGAAACCTGAATTAATCAACAGGTCTTTGACAGATGACACATTGACCACAGCCCTTAGTCGAACGACAATATGAAATAGGCTACAAGCACAGTGGAAAATCGAATGCGGCTAGGCGTATATCAAAGCTGCACTGGCAGATAAAAGAAAACGCAAACGCACCAATTCCTCCCGCCCCACATTGGCACGTGAACCGTTAATCCTCCACTCCAGAATGATTAAATGCAGTGCCTCGGAGGTCAGCAAGGCTCTCTCGCAGGATCAGAAGCTACAGCTCAGAACAAGGTATCAGTTTAGTCAAACACATTCTACACTTGAGAATAATACAGCACACCAATTTAAAGCGGCAAAAGCTTAAATGAGCCGCCGGTAGGGCACGGCGCTCGGGCGCAGTGTGACAGCGGGAATGTCGACGGACTGCCATGGCACGGTGCCACGTGTTTTAAGTAGCAGCCGACGCGTCGAGGGGATTCGCAGGGCTTCCTTAGAAAGCGCGCGCTCGGAATGTCTGCAGATTAACAGAGCTCGCGACCCCCGCGTTCCCACTAGGGGTTTGGCATTTTGGTGCCTGGACCGAGATTGAATTCCTTCACACGGCCGCTCGCGAGAGAGGATTAGAGACGTTACCACCAGTGACATTACAGGACGCGCTTTTTGACGACACATGCCGCTGAGGGGCAAGTCTTTCCCTGCAGGCTATAGAACCTCAAGGGGCCTCTAGTGCATTGGAACTTCATTTGTATGTAGTCCAAGTCCCTGTGAGCTGAAAGAGGTGGCATTTAGGGTTGGATTGGGATTAAACAACTGCCCGGGCGCGCTAAAAAAAAGTGCCCACATTTGCATATTGTGTCCACAAAACCCTGCTTTATGCAAGTTTTATTAAAATGGGGATTAATAAAAAAAAAACGGATTAGTTTACACTGGGGAAACACACCTGAAAAACAAGTGAGGTCACTTCTGCTCAGCCCCCCTGCCCCCGCTTAATCTGCATATATTAATGGACCGGCCCAGCGAGAGAAGTGAGTGACACCTCTTCCCGGTCCTAAATGGGAGGTAATGGATGCCCATCTACTTCCAAAAAAAAACACTCTGGCACCTACTAGGCCGCTGGCAGTATCCGAACAATGCAGAAACCACCCAAACCTACCCCCCCTCCCCCCCAGACTACTAAAAAAAAAAAAAAGCAGCTCACAGCTGGAACTAGGACACAGGCCCCTGGGACACAGGGCCCGCTGGGTGGCAAAGGAGCGCTCACCGTCCTCCTTAAGGAACTGGAGAATATTTACAACAGTTCCAGTTTTCGGCGAACTGTCCCGGTGTCCTGACACATTTCTTTATTTTGAATAAATATCACGGGCCAGATATAGAAATTGGCATAAAGGCAGTAGTCCTATTTTTATTTCGGGTGTCTCCAGGTTTTTGGTTCTCAAAATCTGGTCGCCCAAGTTCATGGACAAGAGTTGCAATGATGGCACACTGCAAAAGAAAACGCCAAGCTGTCCTCCGTTTTCGGAAGCCTTCATGGCTGCAATGAATCGCAAGGATAGCACAAGAAATCCTGCCTCATGAATATTAATCATATCCTTGCAGCGATGACTATACACCAGGTTGCGTCACGGCGCAGACGTTCGGAAAACAGTGCTTCCTTCCAGCCATTTACTATATTTGGCACCACAGTGAAAGGAATGCCTGCCACAGGCTGCTGAAATAGCCCACTCAAGCAACAACACGCAGACAGAAGTTATGTCATCTCACTGCCCGGCGAGGAGCACTCAGATGTAACATGCTACAGAGGCCTATCAGAAACGTAAAGGGCATTGAGAGTAAGGTGTGACAGTTCATTCCACCCGCCCACTATTTACTACAGCTCCTGGGAACAAACTTCAAGGTTGCTCACTAAACGGCCTATCTCAGGACAAAAAAAGCCGACTAACTCGTAAACCGGGTGGCAAGTGTGCTTTGGACTCTACCTTCGGAACGCACATAACTTTAAAAACAAAATCTGCATGTCGACGAGCACTTTCGGTCAGCGTAGGTCCGTAGGACATGGATTACATGCACTTCTCATGCATGACTTGTGCCAAGTTCCAATTCTTTCTCTCGCTCACTTTACCTTCTAGGCACCGTATTTTATTAATGCAATACCCATATAACGTTTCAGTTTTGTTTATTTACCAGCTTACACTGGGTGCTCCCTGTGCCAGGGAATGACAATCCTTCTCTGATGACCCCTAACGACACAACCAGAACAGAATCTGCTTTTAGTTTTTTAAAGTTGACTTTGATGGTACAATACTTACCTAACTTTATGAAACCGATGCGAATGTAAAAATGCTCTGGTACCATACATCCATCCCCCTTAAAGCAGATACCGTTCCTTTATGCTAACATGCTTCGGTACCATACCTACCTAAAGCTGCAACACTGTTCCTAGAACAGGAAAATATGTCGATACATACCCAGGTAAACCCGTGACACCGTCCTTTAATATTAAAATGCTTCGGTAACGTACTTCTCTAAAGCTGTGGCACAGTGCATTCAATGGTAAAAGGCGTCGCTCGGTACATACCTAGCTGAAGCTGCGACACCGCCCCTTGAATACTAAAATGCTTAGATCCCGTACCAACCTAAAGCTGTGTCAGATTGCCACGAATGGTTAAAAGGCATCGGTACATCCCTACCTAAAGCTGCGGCACATTCTCTTGAATAGTAAAATATGTCAGTACATAGTACTGACACCGTCCCTGGAGTAGTAAAATGCTGCGGTACCATGCATGGCTAGAGCTGTGACACCAACTCTTGAATAGGAAAATGCTTGGGCCCCATACATAGCTAAACCTGTGACACCATTCCTTGAATAGTAAAATGCTGCAGTAGCATACATCGCTAAAGCTGTGACACCGTCCCTTGAATAGTAAAATGCTGCGGTACCATACATAGCCAAAGCTGTGACACTGTCCCTTGAATAGTAAAATGCTGCAGTACCATACATAGCTAAAGCTGCGACACCAACTCTTGAATAGTAAAATGCTTGGGTACCGTACCTACCTAAAGCTGTGGCACATTCCCACAAATGGTTAAAAGGAGCCGTTACATCCCTACCTAAATTTGTGGCACCTTCCCTTGAATAGTAAAATATATCTGTACATACCTAGATAAATCTGTGACACTGTCCCTTGAATAATAAAATGCTGAAGTACCATACATAGCCAAAGCTGTGACACGGTCCCTTGAATAGTAAAATGCTGCGGTACCATACATAGCCAAAGCTGTGACACTGTCCTTTGAATAGTAAAATGCTGCGGTACCATACATAGCCAAAGCTGTGACACTGTCCTTTGAATAGTAAAATGCTGCGGTACCATAAATAGCTAAATCTGTGACACCGTCCCTTGAAGCACAAGTTACTACTTGTGTAACATATCTGTAAGAGACATTAGTTAGTGATAGATTCCTTACCTTAGAATAATCCCCAGGTGTCAGACTGAATCCGGAAAGGTTTTTGCTTAGTAGTACCCCTGCACGTCGGTAGGTGGAGTCTTGCGGCTCCGCGTCAATCACTGGCATCGTGAGCGCCAAGATGATGTCACGGAGACTACTTAGACACGACACCCATGCGCGATGTCAGTTCTGTGCAAAACTTTGAGCCGAAACGCAGAGCCATGCAAGAAACCTGACCGTTGGTGCATAAAACAAGGGCCCTAAAAGGGGATGACCCTAACCCTAATAATCAGTTCGCAGAACGGGGAGGATGGGCGGGGCGGTAAGGAAACTATCACTAACAAATGTCTCTTACAGATATATCGTTACAAGAGTAGTAACTTGTGCATCTGAACGAGACATGTTAGTGATAGATTCCTTACCTTAGAATAGATACCCCAGCAATACCAACCCCGGTGGTGGGTCTACAAACAAAATTACACCAGAAAAGTCAAGGAGTACAGAACGGCCGAAGAAGCAGTCTCTCCGGACTTGATTTTCAAGGCAGTATTGCTTCGTGAACGTGTTCAGCGAGGCCCACGTTGCTGCCTGACCAATGTCCTGCAAGGGAACGCCACGTCCCAAAGCAGTAGTGGCTGCAGTCGCCCTGGTCGAATGGGCATGTGGCCCCACAGGAGGCTCCTTCTTTGCCAAGGAGTAACATGCTTTGATACACAGAACGACCCACCGGGAAATGGTCCATTTGTGCACAGCCCGACCTTTTTTGGCACTCACGTAGCCAACAAAGAGCTAATCATGCACCCGGAACTGTTGTGTACGCTGCAGATAGAAAGCAAGCGCACGTTTTGGGTCCAGACGGTGGAGCCTCTCCTCTTCCCTGGAAGGATGCGGAGGCGGAAAGAAGGTGGGCAAAGCAATGGCCTGCCCAATGTGGAAGGGCGTGACAACCTTTGGCAAAAAAGAAGGACGGGTCCTCAAAACCACCTTGTCCGGATAAACAGAAAGGAAAGTAGGTTTAGAAGGAAGAGCCTGGAGCTCACTCACTCTTCTGGCAGAGGTGATAGCCAACAGGAAAGCAGTCTTTAGAGTAAGAAGACGTAAAGAACAGTTCTGAAGGGGCTCCAAATGAGAGCACATCAGGAAAGTCAAGATAAGATTTAAGTCCCATTGAGGAATTATGAAAGGCACGGGAGGAAATGTGCGTGTAATGCCTTTGAGAAAGCGGTCAACAACCGGAGACTTAAAAAGGGAAGGCTGATCAGGAAGCCTCAGGAAGGAGGAAATGGCAGAAACATAGCCTTTGATAGTGCCCAGAGCAGAACCCTGCTGGGCCAAAGTTAGGCGAAACAGAAGAACCTCAGAAAGAGGGGCCGATAGGGGATCCACAGCCTTTGCTGTGCACCATGCTACAAATTTGTTCCATCGGCCGGCGTAAACCGTTTTAGTGGAGGAACATCTGGCTGCCAGAATGACATTACAGACTTCGGGAGGAAGGTCGAAATCCGTCAACTGTCACCTCAATCTCCACGCATGGAGGTGGAGGCTGGACAGGTTCGTGTGGAGGACCGTCCCCAGCTGCTGCGACAGAAGGTCCTCCTGAAGAGGCAGACCGATCAGGGGAGCGATGCTCATACTGTGTAGCTCGGGATGCCATACTCTTTGAGCCCAGTCCGGAGAAACAAGAATAACTTGAGCACGGTCCCGCCTGATCTTCAGCACTCTGGGCAGATTTGGTAAAGGCGGAAAAGCATATAGTAGACCGCAGCTCCACCGAGCGTTTCCGAGCGAGTGCCGCCTTGTAAATTCCAACGTGCAGAAATGATGACATTGCGCATTCTCTTGGGTGGCGATTAGATCGAACCATGGCTCTCCCTACTGCAGAAAGATCTTGCGCCACATCAGAGTACAGACGCCATTCATGATTCATCAAGCACCGGCAGCTGAGTTAGTCCGCCCTGGCGTTCAGAGAACCTGCCAGGTGTTGAACCACCAAGGTAATGCCTTGATGTTCCAGTTATGTCCAGTGGCACAGAGCCTCCTGACAGAGTCCAGGACCCCACCCCGCTCTGTTTGCTTCAATACCACCTGGCGGTGGTGTTGTCCGTTAACACCTGAACTAAACTTCCCCGGACAGAGGGAAGGAATGCCTTCTGTGCAAGTCTGATAGCCCACAGCTCCAGAAGGTTGATATGGAGCCGGGACTCTGCCGGAGACCAGAGGCCTCTGATCTCTGCCACTCCCAAGTGGCCTCCCGATCCTAGGAGGGACGCATCAGTCACCACTGTATGCTCCAGTTGCGGAAGGAAGAGGGATCTGCCATTGACCCAATCGCGATTCGTGAGCCACCACTGCAGATGTCGTGCAGTACCCTCTGAGATCTGGACATGATCTGACAGGTTGCCCTGATGCTGTGCCCACTGGAACTCAGGTCCCACTGCAGAGCCCGCATATGCCACCTGGCATGTCGCACTAGAAGGATGAAGGAGGCCATCAGGCCCAGGAGCAGAAGGGTCATCCTGACGAAAACCCAGGATAGAGGCGGAAAGATCGGAATCAGCCTGAATATCCCAGACTTGCTGCTCGGGAAGATAAACCCGAATCTGCGTCGAGTCCAGAACTGCTCGATGAAGGGGAGCTTCTGAGAGGGACTCTGGTGCGACTTCGGCACGTTGAGGAAGAACCCCAGCAAGTGCAAGAGGACGGCCATAGTCTGAAGGTGGTTGACTACTGCCTGATGCGAGCCCGCCTTTAACAACCAGTCGTCGAGGTAGGGGCAGACTGACACCCCTAACCAGCGCAGATGAGCTGCGACCACCGCCATCACTTTCGTAAACACCCAAGGGGCGCAGGTAAGGCCGAAGGGGAGCACAGTAAACTGAAAATGCTCCTGGCCTACAGTGAACCGCAGGCAACGCAGGTTGGCCAGCAGGACGGGGATGTGAAAATATGCGTCCTGCAAGTCCAACGCTACCATCCAGTCTCCAGGGTCAAGAACAGTCAAGACCTGAGCCAGGGTGAGCATCTTTATCTGCTCATTCCGGAGGGAGCGATTCAAGTCCCGAAGGTCCAAGATAGGACACAGACCTCCTTTGTCCTTCTTGGGGACCAGAAAGTGGGGATAGCAACCACTCCCTACTTCTAGCCCAGGAACGTACTCTATGGCCCCCTTGGCCAAGAGGGCTGCGACTTCCTGTTGGAGAAGAGCCAAATAATCCCCCAACATGCGGTGGTACCGAGGTGGCATGGCAGGAGGGGAGGACAGAAAGGGGAGTGCGTAACCATGGCTGATTATCTGCAGCACCCACTTGTCTGATGTAATTTTGCGCCAGTGGTGGAGGTGGTGGCAGATCCTGCCACCCACCGGCGTGGAGTGCTCCCTGAAGGTCAGATTAGGAAGGCTTCGAGGTGGAAGCAGCAGGGTTGGAAGTGGACTGACCTGCACGCTGGTTACCAGATCCGCCCCTGCGGAATCCACAGCCGCGTCCGCGCTGAGGCTGGTTCTGCAGAGGCTTGCTGGAAGAGCGTGCCTTGGTGCCCCTGCCCTGGCCAGCAAAGGGACGAAACCCAGGCATGGCATGGCTATTCGTAGAAAGGCCCAAGGACTTGGCCGTGGCCCTTAACTCCATGCGCGCTAGCGGAATTCCGCTCGTACGCTGAGAATTCTAAAATCGCATGTTGCGTGACGAGCTGGGCTCGTCATCAGCGTGCGAGGAGGCTACGCCATGACGAGCCCAGCTCGTCATCAGCGTGGAAGGGGTTAAGTCTTTAAAGCGCTCCAGGGCACTGTCAGCCTGGTCGCCAAAGAGGTGGGAGCGATCAAAGAGCATGTCCATGAGTGAGCCCTGGACATCGGGCGAGAACCCGGTAGACCGCAACCAGGCATGGCGCCGCAACGCCACCGTTGTGGAAATTGACCTACCCAAGGAATCAGCTGTGTCCAGACCACACCTGAAGGCAAACTTCGCCGCATCCTTGCCATCCGCAATCGCTTGGGAAAGGACAGCCTGGACCTCCTCAGAACACTGAGGCAGGATCTCTGCTACCGGATACCACACTGCGTGGGAGTAGCTGACTAATAAGCAGGCAGTTTTACCCGACCGCAACCCCAAGCTGGCCGAGGAGAACAACCTCTTGCCATATTTGTCCAGCTTCTTAAGAGTCCTTATTCGTCGGAGCCGAGGGAAAGGCACTCTGAAGTCGATGCCTGAATGACCAGGCTCTCAGGGGTGGGGTGAGTGGTAAGGCAGGCAGGTTCACCAGGCGCCGGGCGATTACACCTAGTGACGTTCTTATCCCCAGAGGCCGGTCGCAACCAAGTGCCCAAGAGGACTTCGGTATGGGCCTCATTGAAAGGGAGCAGCGGCTCAAACGACGTAGACGCCGTCTGGAGTACCTCCGTAAGGAGGTTGGTCTTAAGTGTCACTGTAGGGAGGTCGAGATGGAGAGCCTCCGCAGTCTGACACAGCACCACACTGTAGGAAGCGCCCTCCTCCATAGTAGGCAGAGGTGAGGCAAACCCCGGGTCAGAAGACACACCAAGCTCACCCGCATCTTGAAGGTCATCCACCCAATCCTGCTCAGCGTCATACTGCCGCGCAAGGGGGTCCTTGAAGCCGTCCCAGTCCTCGTCCGGCTCCGGAGTAGAAAGAGCCTGCCGCGGTGGCAGGGCAGGAGTCGGAGAGGGGGCAAGCGGCGCCGGGAGCGGCGCCAGTCGGGGCTGAGTCAGAGCTGCATCCCAATGCGGATTCCAGGCCAGAACGTAATGGTCCGAGGACCGGGGCAGAGGTGGGATTAACGGCACTCAGTGCAGCACCTGTGGCGGCGCTGGGGCCAGATCCAAGGGCAGCGTCGGGGTCGAAGCCCCCAGATCTCACAATTTGAATAGATACCAAAGCAGTACCCCCAAAAAGGAAGCTGGTCAGTGGAATGGATGCAGATGAAAAAGTCCTCCAGGACCAAGTGAGGGAAGTGGCCTTGTCATCCGATTCGGCAGCTATGGCAGTAGTACTTCATAAATGCACCTACACCCATGTCGCAGCCTAGCAGACACCTCTTATGCCAATGTGGTCTAGGCAGACTTGGAGCTAATGGAATGGCTTTGATACTCCTAGGCCGTTTCTTGGCTAGTGCGTAGTGGATCTTTACGCATAGGACCATTCACCAAAACAAGGTCATCTTCTGTAAAGCCTTCCTTTTCTTCGCCCTAGAAAAACTCAAAGAGCTGATCGTGCAATTGATGCGCTTGGTAAAGCCAATATGAAAACTCAGAGACCTTTCAGAGGTCCCCCATTATCAAAAATGGGGTGACCCTAATGGTACTGGACCTGGGTAATATGCGTTATCAAAAACAATGGTCCATGACCAAAAAATCAAATATATGAATTAATCACACTTATAATCATTAGTTACTTAGTTTGAGCCTTCATTCAATTGCTCCTGGTATACAATTCAAAAGTTCTTTATAAAATTGCAAGACCCAACGCAATCAATTGGAGAATTACTTCATTTTAATTCTACCAAACATGTATATGACCTCCTAGACCTCTCCGCGGCATTCGACACTGTCTGCCACCGCACCCTAGTACAGCGCCTCAGCAACATCGGAATCCAGGACAAGGCGCTGGAATGGATCATCTCCTTCCTCGACGGAAGAACACAGAGAGTCCGCCTACCACCGTACAAGTCAGAGGCCTCCGAAGTCATCTGCGGCGTCCCTCAAGGATCATCTCTGAGCCCCACCCTCTTCAACGTCTACATGAGCCCCCTCGCGGCCATCGCACGCAAACACAACCTCAGCATAATCTCCTACGCCGACGACACCCAGCTGATCCTCTCCCTGACCAACGACCCCGCCTCCGCCAGAGCCAACCTGCACGAAGGGATGAAAGAGGTAGCCGAGTGGATGACGACCAGCCGCCTGAAACTGAACTCTGACAAGACGGAGGTCCTCATCCTGGGCTCTTCACCCTCCGCCTGGGACGACTCCTGGTGGCCTCCCGCCCTGGGCACCGCACCCAAACCGACAGACCATGCACGCAACCTGGGCTTCATCCTGGACTCCTCCCTCTCCATGACCAGGCAAGTCAACAATGTCTCCTCGGCGTGCTTCAACATCCTACGCATGCTACGGAAGATCTTCTGGTGGATCCCCACCGAGACCAGGAAGACCGTCACCCAGGCCCTCGTCACCAGCCGACTGGACTACGGCAACGCCCTCTACGCCGGTACCACCGCCAAGCTCCAGAAGAGACTCCAGCGGATCCAGAACGCCTCAGCCAGACTCATCCTCGACATCCCACGAACCAGCCACATCTCCGGACATCTGAGAGACCTTCACTGGCTCCCCGTCAACAAAAGAATCACCTTTCGCCTCCTCACCCACGCACACAAAGCCCTACACGACCAAGGCCCGAGCTACCTCAACAGCCGGATCAACTTCTACGCTCCCAAACGCCACCTCCGATCAGCCAACCACGCCCTCGCCGCCGTCCCCCGCATCAGAAGAGCGACTACAGGAGGAAGGTCCTTCTCCTACCTGGCCGCCAAGACCTGGAACTCCCTCCCGACCGACCTGCGCCTGACCCAAGACCACCTCTCCTTCAGGAAGAAGCTGAAGACCTGGCTGTTCGAGCAGTAGCGGCCCCCCACCCCCCCCCCCCCAGCGCCTTGAGACCCTACGGGTATGTAGCGCGCTCTATAAGTGTCATTGATTGATTGATTGATTATTGCTTTTATAATTCAAAAAGTTAAATTACAGTTTTTAAATTCAATCCTTAAATACAAAATTTGAAAATTGAGGGTGCTCATAAGAACGTGCATAAGGTAGTGCTCAAGAAATGACGCGTGTGAATGAAGGAAGAGAAGAAGGAAATTGGTGACAATGTTTAAAAACACAAATTACTGGTACAATAATTTCAAACAGTATTAGCTTGTCCACAATCAAAATTCTCAACCTAGTGCTTAAGGGTTAATTTCCTTTTATTTTACACGTGGGCACACTAGGTTTGTTGGTGGTCCAAGGAGATTAAAAAATGTCGACGTTTCGACCCGACTTATTGCTTATGGGTAATTGATAGCCTCTGCCTGCGGGTCTTCTTCAGGACAAGGGAGCACCCTCCATACCAAGGGAATATAGTTCCTATGTATAAGAATAGATTGGTATGAGGATCGTGCGTATAGGGTATCGCTCATAGTTAATAATTAAAACCAGACTCACCCTGATGTGGATTAAGGTGGTCAGGGTACTCAATATCCCACCAAAGATATCTGGATCCGTATCCCAGAATTTCCATACACCATGAAGGTGAATCTGTGTGCAATGAATAAAATTAGAGCCTAATATAATGCCAGGTGCATTTACATCATAGTGGATCAGTTAATTGATTACCACTTACCTAACTTATTAAATTAGTAGTTGAATTCGTCTATCAGTAACTTCGTTCTTAACAACTTCTTTTTATTTTTGAGATTGGATCAGGTGACTCATCTGAAATAAAAGGATTACTAAGTCACCCAAAAGAAGGAAAAAGAGAGGAAGGACCTCAACATAGTGCATCATAACCTTAGCTGTGTACCAGGTACACTTACCCTGAGTCGTGAGGTCTACATGAAGTGTGCCGGTGAGGTCACTACAAAAAGTAAGGCCAATAATAATTAGTCTTCCCTTTTAAGTAACGGTGTCTTAGGGTGAGGTTCAAGAAAATTAAATAGTTTCTCACCCATTATTTAGAACTTCTAACTGTGGTGACTCTCCCAACTACGGAACACGTCTCAGCCGATTCAATGGCTGTAGACGCCTGTTGCAAGTTTATCGACGTGCACCGGAACTTGGCGTGCAGTCGCGTTGTTGACAACGTGCAGTCGTGTTGTCGACAGCGTGTCTATAGGCAGTGAAAAAAAGAAGACTACAGCCTCATGCATATGCGGACTTGGAACATTATTTGTAAAAAGGGGTTTATTACTCTCAAAAACCCCATCTAAATTTACTTATTAGGACCATTCACCAAAACAAGGTCATCTTCTGTAAAGCCTTCCTTTTCTTCGCCCTAGAAAAACTCAAAGAGCTGATCGTGCAATTGATGCGCTTGGTAAGGCCAATATGAAAACTGAGCCCTTTTGGAGGTCCAGCTGATGGGGCCTGTTCTTTCTCAAAGGGTGAGTGGGAGCAAAGAACGCTAGTAGAGAGATCGACTGCCCAACATGGAAGGGAGATGTAACCTTGGGTAAAAAAAAGCCTGGGTTCTCAGCACTGATTTCTCTCGGAAGGTAGTGGTGTCAGACCGTTACACTCAAAATATCTGCATTTCACTCACACAATTAGAGGATTTAATCATTACGAGGTAAAGTTTTCAGACTCAAGAGTTGCAGTGAGCAACTATGCTTAGGCTCGAAAGGGAGTACACATAAGAAATGTCAAGACCACATTTCAGTCCCACTGCGACGTTTGAACACGTGTCAAACTTTTAATAAACTGAATCATAACTTGCAATTTAATCAAGGACAGTTGTTCCAGCAAACCAAGATTGGTCAAAATGTTAGACAAATAGCCTTTTGTAGTGCCCACTGTAAGGCCTGGCTGGGCTTTTGACAAAACAAACAAGAGAAGGTCTGACAGTTTTGCTTACAAGGTGTCAGTGTACCAGCTACCACACCAGGCTAAAAGCTGCCCGAATGAATAGCAGCGATGGATTTTGTCGATGAAAGTTTGGCAACAAGGGTGACATCCACAATCTAAGACAGCCAAACACAGTTGATTGCATTCAGTTATAGGAGATGTAAGTTGTAGAGGTTCGGATAAAGAACCCTGCTCTTTTGTGAGAGCCCAAAGAGGCAGACTGACCACAGGGCACATGCTCATGCCAGGTTCCAGGTATCACAATCTCTTGGCCCAGTCTAGGGCAATTAGGAATAATAGGGCCACGTTCTTGATCATCTTCAGAACTCTGGACAGGAGAGATGGTGCCAGGAAGAAGTCCCTTTTTCGACTCCAACAAGAACGACCACTCTTATGCAAACTCGAATGCACAAAACAGTCTACCCACTGATCGAGCATGACTTGCACCACCTCAGGATTCAGACGCCACGTGTGATCTGCCAAATGGCTTCTGCTCATTTCATCTTCTCTGGCATGCAGGGACTCTGCCAGGTGGTTGAAATCTAAAGAGGTTCTGCTGCTCCAGTCACACCCAGACGCACAATGTTTGATACAGACCTCAGGACCCAACAGAGGCGGTGTTGTCCATGAGAACCTACACCTGCTGAAGACCAGAGGCCTCTGATCGCCACCTCTCAAAAAAATACTCTGCACCCAATAGCGACACATGCATCACCTCCATTAGCTGTAGGTGGAGAAGGGAGAGGAGTCTGGCTCAGGACAAGTTGTCATCAGTCACCGCCATTGTAGACCTTGGGCTGTCTCCCTCGACAACTGGATGTAGGCAGATAGCCGGCCTTGACGGCGAGTCCACAGCAATTTCAAGTTGCGCTGCAGGCCTGCATGTGCCACCTGCCATAGTTGAAAAGGATGGAAGAGGCGAAGAAGCTTCAAGTTTGAACCTGAAATATCAGGATCATAGCCGGAATGTCCCAACACGCTGCAGTGGGGAACAAGCCTTGAATTTCACTGTGTTCAGAATCACCCTAATAAATGTAAGTTTAAGAGAGGGAACCAGGTGCGACTGGAGATAATTTTTAGCACACACCAAAAATGTTAAGCGTTCCAGTGTCATTCGTAAGTGGTCTTTGACCAACTGCTCGAAGCCTGCTTTCAACAACCAGTCATCATAATATAGGACTGGAAGACCGCCCTAACTTCCAAGGATGAACATTAACATCACTTTTGTAAACACCCGAACAGCACTAGTGATGCCAAAGGAGAGCACTACAAATTGAAAATGTTCCTAGTCCACCTTGAATCGCAGGTAAAGTTTGTGGAGCTGTAGGACAGGTGTATGAAACTATGCACCCAACAAGCCCAAGGACACCATCCAGTCTCCCGGGTACACAGTTGATAGGCTCTGAGCCACTGTGAGCATTTTAAATTTGTACTTCCGCAAGAAGGAACTCAGGGGTCAAAGGTCTCCGACAGGCTTGAGGACCCCCATCATTTTTCTGGGTAAGGAAGTAGCATTAATAACAACTCTTGCCTCTCTCAGAATCAGTTACCCACTTGATGGCACTCTTGGAGAGTAAAAGGTGGTTTTCCTGCAGCATTATAGACTGATGTGCTTTAGTTACTCCTCGATTGTACGGTGGGGAGGAAATAAAAGGCTTGGCATTTGGACACTCTGAAACCTGTCTGTCACATGACAGAATGCCAGCTTGGAAAGAAATACAGAATCCTGTCCTGCCATCGGTCAGTCCTGAACCACAGAGGATAATAATACATGGCTTAGTGGCCACTGTAGCAAGGGAGTTGCAGAAATGGTGTAAATCCAATAAATGTAAATCCAGTACTTGTATAGCTCACAGCTCACCCCAAAGGGGTATCCAGGCGCTGGGAGAGGTGTCCCTGTTGGACTGTGGTATGTCTGCAGGTGCCACATCCGGGACCCCAAAAGGACTGGGCGGTCTACTGCATTACTAGCTGGGGAAGGTATCATTGCCTATGTACTAACCAGGCGCGGTTCGTCCGTTGGGGCGTAGCCCCCCTGCCCGACGACGCCCGCAGCTCCCTCATGACAATCATGTCAATGAATCAACATGACGTCAGACCGCCGGGCGGCCGTCATGTTGATTCATTGACATGATTGTACAGACGGCAACACAAGTACGCATGCGTGGGGACGGAGGGTGAATTTTTACCCGTGCCCACGCATGCGCACTTGTGTTTTGGCGGCGTTGCGCATGCCCATCAGGAGCCCTAATGGGCGTGCTGCGGGCGAGAGGGTACCTGTGCCCCTGGAACCAGGATTGGCCAGGGGCGCTGTGAGCCTGTGACGTGTGCGGGACCGGCAGCAAGGTAAGAGTGTGTGTTTTTCAGTGTTCCAGTAAACTAGCTTGCACAAATGACTTGAGATAGTTCAGTGTGTTAAAGCATCTGCAGAAATGTGTGCGTCTATTCCAGGTCACCCGTTTATTTCACGGCATGGGGTTTTGGAAATGTAAAAATTCTCAGAATTTCTTTTTTGATAGTTGCAACAACAGCCTTCAACAGATTTCATTTTATAAACATTTTCCAGAAAATGAGTTAACAACTGTCACCACAAATATAATGTACTCTTTGAACTAAGGTTATACAATTTCAAAATGTTAACAAACGGTAGAGGCGGAATAGCAGGATATATGCATTTATTATTGCATGCATGTTGGTGTATGTTTGTATGTGAATTTGTATAGTACATACCTAGGGCTTACAGGATGGCAAATACATGGGCGGTAGAAGGTTTCCAGCATAAAAAGGTTGGGGTGATGTAATATGTAAACTGGCACATCCTTCAACATCGATCCTAAAGGCTTGTTAGAGTCCATAATTTATTTTTATATGGTCATAAAAATACATGAATGATGGATGGATGCAGGGTGGGTGCATTAATGATTGTTCGGTCGATGGGTGGGTGGATGGATGCATGATGGGTGGATGGGTGGGTGCATGAATGATGGATGGATGGATGGATGGATGGGTGGGTGGGTGGGTGGGTGGATGCATGAATGAATGATGTATGGATGCAGGATGGGTGGATGGGTGGGTGGATGCATGCAGGATGGGTGGATGCATGCATGATGGGTGGATGCATGATGGATTGGTGGATGGTTGGATGCATGAATGCATGGATGCATGCATGATGGGTGGATGGATGGATGGGTGGGTGGATGGATGCATGAATGATGTATGCTTGCATGATGGGTGGATGCATGATGGATGGGTGGGTGGGTGCATGAATGATATATGGAATGGATGCAGGATGGGTGGATGCATGAATGATGGGTGGATGCATGAATGATGGGTGGATGCATGAATGATGGGTGGATGCATGAATGATGGGTGGATGGATGGGTGGGTGCATGAATGAATGATGTATGGATGCAGGATGGTTGGGTGGATGGGTGGATGCATGAATGATGTATGGATGCATGCATGCATGATGGGCGGATGCATGGTGGGTGGGTGGATGAATGATGTATGCAGGGTGGGTGGGTGGATGCATGGATGCATGCATGATGGGTGGGTGGATGCATGGATGGGTGGGTGGATGGGTGGATTCATGAATGAATAATGTATGGATGCAGGATGGGTGGATGTATGGGTGGAGGTATGAATGATGTATGGATGCATGATGGGTGGATGCATGATGGATGGATGGGTGGATGCATGAATGAATGAATGATGTATGGATGCAGGGTGGGTGGATAGATGGGTGGATGCATGAATGATGTATGGATGGATGGATGGATGCAAGGTGGTTCGGGCTCGCTCACTGCGCTCGATCGCTGCGGTGCAATATGCAAATTAGTTTACGCCTCACCACTTTCAAATGTCACCAGCCACCCCTGATACTAACCCCTTAAAATAGCCCCTAAATTTACAGAACTAAGGTCGAGCAGAGCAGCAAGAGGGCAGCACATTAAGTGAGCTCCGCCGCTGGAGCTCAAACTTTCGCACGGGAATCCTTTAACACTGAAAATCACCTGCCTTTTACACAGAGCGTCGATGTGCATGTCCTTCCAGCACCGAGCGATGTAGCAGCAATCCCAGCGCTAATATGAGCAGCCAGCCACACACCAGAGGACGGCCTCCCAAGCGGCGGCCTATTGATGTATGGTTGAGTGGGCAACAACAGCAGAGCCGAGCGGCGCCTTCACCTACGGGACGAGACCTGTACTGTATCAGGCCTGACCACCTCTCAGCTGCGGGTGCCATTTAGTGGTTCCTCGGCAGTCAGACAAGCCATGGGGAAGTTGTCGGGGACAGCTGGTCGCGGCTGCCACACATGCAGAGCTTCAAAGTCCCTTGATGAATGCTGCATGTAGGAGCTGAAGCGCCAGAAAGGGTGCTGGCTCAGCGGCAAGCAGCAGGGCCATGCATTGGTCAGCTATGAGAGATTTTGACAACGGATGGGGATGATTTAGTGGGGGAAAGTAAGAACAATCTAATTTCCATGTAATCATAACCTTGTGGAAATCTTGGAAGCTCAACACTATCTGCTCCTATAAGGACTACTTCATCACGCTGCTTTAAGGGTCCCCCCCCCCGTCAATGACTGTGGCTAACGGTGAATGCCTGCTCCTGGAGCCCTGTTCTCCACTTCATGGGCATAAAGACCCTGTAGTGCTACTATTTTGATGTCGGTAGTTAGCAGCAAGATGCTGCTCTCTGCTCCAGACACAAGCTCCATACTGCAGGGCTGGGTCTGGAGTACAGTGGCTGATATGGTACTCTGGTATTCAGGGTCGCTCACCCTCATTTCTTTGGGCAAGAATGATACCAGGCAGTCTAGTCTGGTGTTTGAAGTGAGGAAACACGCTAGGCACTCAGCATCCGCCGATATGTACTGCTATGACCTGGAGGACGCAATGGAAGATGAATCTCTTCCATCTGCGGATATTAAATCCCTACTGTTGAACATGAAGTCCAGCCTTAAAGCAACAGATCTGTTGACACAAACAATGGATGGCATGAAGGACAGCCTCGACAAACCACATACACACATCACAACCGCTGAAAAACAGGATCTCCGACAGATGATGACCATGCACAACAATGCAGACAGGGGAAAGGGATTCAGGAGGACCTTCATGGTATACAGCTTTAACTATAGTGATCATGATCAGCTGCTGTGTCTGGCCACAGAGGCCTAGGAAACACTGGGAGGCAATGCGCCTCTTCTTCCCAGATTTCACACAGGCGGTGCAAGAAGCTTGTAAGAAATGCCATAGTTTAGAGGAAACTGCAATAACGAGGCACTCCCTATGCCATGCTTTATCCTGCACGACTCGGGTGTTTAGCTAAAAGGGCAAGACACAGGTGTACTCAGACTCTTTCCTCCATCACCATGTGTCATGTGCCTCAGAGTCGCCGCGAGAGAAGGCCGGCTCTAGCTCGCCCCTAGAAGATGTCGAATAAGACCTCCGAGTTATCACACTTTGTCCGCACAGGATAGAAAAAGCTCCATCTCTCTTGCTAGTATCTATTGTTCTGTCAATTTAAAATGTTTAGCTGTACTCTAAGATGTGGCCATGGGCTTGTTGCCCTTCGCACTAAGTTGGTCATCGATGAACCATTGCAGTGTTATGCTATTAGTTGTATATTCATGCGGACGGGACGATTCGAAACATGTTTAATTGTGAAAGATAACATTGCCAAGTTAGGCGTTCGAAAGAGGAGGGATTTACCTAGCCTCCCTACTAGTGATATATTATATCAGTCCTATTTCAGCCCTGAAGAAGTCAATAACTCATTATGTTGCATGACGAAACACATGTTGACTGCTTTGCGTGAACTGAAGAATTGTTTATTTGTATTTATGGATGTGTACTACTAGCTGTGCCAAGATTAGAATATTTGATTTGAAGGAAATTTAATAAATTCATGGACATTGAAGCATGAACCATATGGACTTGTATACTAAATCAAGAACTGACTTTATGATATTTGCTATTTGTTATATGTTTATGAGTTCTTGGGTGGATTCTTCAAGAGCCTGTTTCACGCTGCAAAAATCAGGAGGAAGGGCACCACATGGAGAGTCAGAGGGCACTGCTTCTCTACTGCAGTTCGTGTAGATTCCCTACAAGAGCGGCAGCTTTCTCACCGTGAACGGTCGCAATTGCCCACAACATATCACCAGGTGCCGTCCTAGAGCCTAAAAATCATGCCAGGGGATTTATTTATATATGCCAATTCTTGTTCGCCAACTTAACGTTGGCGAACCGTGGCAGAGAAAAAACTCCGCCAAGTGGCAGCTGGAAGAGTTTTGTCCAAACCCGGAGTGAGCAAACTCAACCGGCGGAACGTGATTTGCCATCCATCTCTACTAAACAAGACTTAAGCTTGCTCAGATGAGGTGCTAGGTGACAATCTAGAGCTCAAAATGTGCTTTTGGGGGTCATGCAGCACTTTGAACTGGCCGATCTCTGGACATCGCCACCCATGACAAAACGGGAATACACCTTTCACTCATCAGTACATAACTCTTCCTCTCGCACAGCCTTTTGTCTGGGGTCGGAAGATGTGGTAGGTTGGATGAGGTAGATAGTTTATCTCCCCAAGACCCTATCGGACCATTCCCCAGTGGTGCTAAAACTAGACCTTCTGAGTGGATGTAATCAGACATATTATATGGCATCTCCAAGCCAAAAACATCTTGGATCCTATATTTAAGGAGGGAATAAGTCAGGTTATTGGAAGCTATATTGAAATAAACAAGAGCTCAGATGACTCAGCAGCACCTCTGTGGGAAGCCCTTCAGGCAGGCATCCATGGGAAGTGTATTTGCAACGGGTAACAGGATCCAAGAATCGATTAGAGCTAGACTCAACAGACTAAAGAGCAAATTGCATACTCTAGAACAGTAGGATTCCACTTGGAACGGATCACTCTTCGCTTCCATGCAATCTGAACTGATGGAATTCAAAGAGATGGCTGCCAGAGAGCTACAATTCTTAAATAAGCAACAGCCTGATGATACAGGGAGGGTAACTGTTAAGGGCACACACTGGCTTCTTTACTGAAACGTAATTGGGCTGCATTCCATATTAGGCACCTTTAGACATCTGAGGGGCATGATGCGCATGACATCATTATAACCACATTTGCTGACTTTTCAAAAGATATATCCACTTCTAGCCTCACCCTCTTCAACGCCTACATGCCACCCCTAGCCGATATCGTCAGAACCTACGATCATCATAACGTACGCAGACGATACCAAACTCATACTCTCGCTCTCCTTAGACCCCGCCACCACGAAGATCAGGTTCCACAACTGCTGGAAGAAGTTGCAGACTGAATGAAGGCTGTCTGAAACTGAACGCTGACAAGAACGAAGTGCTGATCCTTGGCAACAATGCCTCCCCTAAGACCAACACCTCGTGGCCCGGTGAACTCGGACCCACTCCCACACTAACAGACTACAGCCAGAATCTCCGTATCATCCTGGACAGCAAACTCAACATGAAATGACAGATAAACGCAGTCTCCTGAGCCTGCTTTCACATCATCAGCATACTCCGAAGAATCTCCAAATGCCACCTGGAGATCCACCAACCATCCAGAGACCATCGCTCTGCCTCACTCGCCGTTGCACAGAAACTGAGCATCTGCCGAAGCCACAGTAGAGGCTGTCCCTTCTACCTCATCTCCAAGTACTGGAACAGCCGTCACCTCCAGACAACACACTCACTGGTGGAATTCAGGAAGAGACTCAAGAACTTGCTTTTCAAATGAGCCCACCAACCTAGTGCCTGGATTAGCAACCCTCTATAAATACTGACGCATTGATTAATATTCACAAGTAACTTGATAGGGCAACGTTGGCACGGCTGGGGCTTGAAGAACCCACCTTATTAATTCAACTGTTAACAATGCAAGAGATCAAGTCTGTGGTCAGACAGCTTAGAAATGGGAGTGCTCCTGGCAGCGATTACCTCCCTGCCAAATTTTATAACTAATACGCGGAGGAAATTTCTCCTTTGCTCTTGGAGGTCTATGAAGAGGCGTATGAAGCAGGGAAACTCGCAGACCACACAGGAAGCAATTGTTTTAACGCTCCCCAAGCCTGATAAGCCCACGGAGTGGGGTGATTCCCAACATCCTCTATTACCTATCCTGGCGAACAGACTGCTACCTCGGATGGCCCATCTGGATCAATCCGGCTTCTTACCTGAAAGAGCCACTGTTGATAATCTTAGATCGTTTAGCTCTCGAACATCAATTGGACCTCACCTAAAATTTGTGGCTGCTTAGCATTTGATGCTGTTGAATGGCCATGGGACTAGGTGGGGCCAAGTTAAAGTGGGTTCAGCTGATCTACGCCCCTCGTGAGTGCTACCACGTATGCCTTCCCTGTCCTACCCGCTGCAATAGCAGATGGGGCCTGTCCACTACTTGGGCATCCTTTATCATGTAGACCCACAGACTAGCCTAGAGAATTACGGAAACTATGTTGCTGGGCTGGTAGATGGCTCACCACTCTGTCTGGCGGGCAGAATACCCTTAATAGAAATGGTAATACTGCTGAAGTTACTATATAGTTTTCAGAGCATACCCATCCCATTAAAATAGGCAGATTATGACCAGCTGAAATCGCTCCCTATCCAATTTGCCATGGCGCGCAAGCTGCCTCTGCTACGCTGGAGTAAGTTGTGCCTGCCTTATGATAGGGGATGATTTACAGGACCCTATTTTGAAGTATAATACCTGGTGGCCCAGGTGCAGTTTGTGCACAACTGGCTGCATCATTTCAGACATGCCCCACATATCGCTCTGGAATGGGTCCGGTACACCACCTCCCTAAACAGGAGGCTCCCTATTCCCACTTTGCTAGACCCGAGCATGATTTACACATGGTGAGTTGCACTGCCTGGGCCTTGTTTAGACTGGCGATACTGTGAAGCGTTCTAGTGACATATTCCCCACTGATTTTTATCAAACACTATGGCCCTCTCCTTTGCCATGCTGGGTCATCTAAGGTAAAAACACATCGTTATAACGAGTGAGCTTTTTTGATGCCATATCTAGACATCGGTCAAGCTCAGGCAGATGTCCGTTGGCAGTCTGTCAATGGTGTTGACACTGGGTTGTCAGAACAACAGGAACTTGCATGGGCCTTGTGGCCAGTGTGGAAGTCTGTACCAGAGTCAGAATAGGCCCAGTACTGTGTTCCATAGAGACTGGCGGTGCTGAGTGAAGGTCCACCATTTGCAATCCAACTGGAGGCCTGTGCAGCTTGGTAAGGCCCAAAGGAGCACCACAAGAAGCCAGGAACAAATTAAAGATTTGCAGCATGGACTTCTTGAAGGCCCAGATTGGATACCTGCTAAAAAAAACAGCCTGGAGAACTAGAGGCCAGCGGAGGTATTGGTTCCGTGGCCAATGATTTTGAAAAAGTCTTGTTGGGAGTGCGCCGTCTCTTTGGAACCAGAGTAGTAGGATGTGCTTCAGACATGCTTCGCTTTTTTGTGTTTGAACACTGACTTATCAGAGGCTGGGGCAGAAGTCACCAATGGATATCTGGGAATATAATATTTGGTGAAATGGAGTGAGAGGCTATTTGGTCGCACTACAAGTGAAGGCTGGTTGTGGATTTACACCAATCTGACCACTCTCAGGGGGCAAAAAATATTACAAGACAGTGAAATTCTTCTGAACAAGTTTCGAAGTTAGTCCCTCCTGAACTCGAGGCAACCACACTAATGACACCAACAGTTTCTCCACCTCACACTTCCCTTGAGTAAATTTGAGCATGGGAAGAAGAAACCAATACAAAACGCTAGGGATTATAACGTTTTTAAAAAATGGAGTGCGGATTCCTGCCTATCCTGGCATCTACCATTCCCACACGTCATCTCCAAAGCACTCCTCACCTTTCTGTCCCTATGGCCTGCTGGTGCATTTGAAGGAAGATGCAGCCGTTTTGGGACTCCGCAGTAACCCAGGCCCAGAAAAACTTCTAATACCATCTGGAGAAAGAGGTTCAACACTGATTGGACTGCACCATGTGTCAGGGCAGGTAAGCCCCATTGTGAACAAAGATTAGTTGGTGGCAAACAACCAGAAAAAAGAAGAGTTGCGTCTGCATATGTATGCATATCAGGGATGTTGCATAGTTGCAACCCTTGTGTATCTGAAACACAGCTCGAACCCAAGAGATCAATTTCTATTAAGAAAGAAAAATAGGAGTGAAGAAAGGAGCAGATTGAGGAACTTTCCTCTTTGTGTACCCTACAGAAGCTGAGACCAACTAATTAAAATGCACTGAGCTTGGGAATCCAACAAATTGGCCACACTTTTACTAAACGAGGTTTGAAGCCCCTGCCAGAAACACATTCAAATCCTCAGACTTCAAACACTCAAATCAGGGATGTGAAAAAATCAGATGCATTTAGATGCATGGACGTAATTGCTGCTCTTCGCATGACCAGCATGTTGTACCACAGTAGAATGAAAGTGATTTTCACTGTGCTTCTTAACTGAACATTTATCCTTTGATACTCTAGTGCTGAGAACTGCTCCAATCAGAAAGAGGCACAGCATCATTATATGAAGCATGTCACCACTCAAACTACTGTCTCGGTTTGCTTTCTACCTTGTTATCCTACCCCACCCCCTTTTAATCTAACTCTCTGCTAACCACACCAGCAGCAAGTGACTGGACCTGATGGGGCCTTGGGTTATGTGCTGCTCAGGGGATCCATAGTGCCAGACAATCCACATGCAGTATTTGGGCTGAGGTTCAGCAACCTAGTAACTCAATGATTTCTGAAACCTGGATTAATCAGGAAATATAGGGTAGGATGTCTTGCATAGTATTATGCCCAATTTCCTACACATGCCACCATAAAAACATAAAAATCATAAAACGAATACTTCCCTATTATAATTCCATGAGAGGTTGCAATTTTTGAGCCCCGGTCAGTCAGTACCCAGAGAACAATACCAACCCCAAGTTTTAGTTAAAACTATAGATCTAGGCGAACCCAGTATGGTGTGGCTTGCATAGGGTCCGGCACGCTTTAATAACATGAATACCAATAGTACTTCATTTGAGCCGGTGGGGGGCCACTGGCACTTATTTTCCCTCATCTGACATTACCGGAGAACAAAGGAGGAAAAAACACACAGAGGAGAAAAAACGAGGAAATGAAAAAACGGAAAGCAGGAACCTGCAAAATGAGATGAAGAAGGTGGTGTCTAGTAGTAGATTAAAGAGACAAGGGAGACGGAAGAATACACATTCAGTGTGTTGACATTTAATATCGCACATCATGACATGCAAGGTCAAAGTATGAATGATAAGAGAATTTCCTCACTTTTCAGTAACGGAAAATTTCAGATCTTTAGGTCACCAACAAAAGACATGCAATCCGACGGTCCTACACTTTGTATAACAAGCATTTACAATGCAACGGTCTCGCCTTTGCATGCAAAAGTTAGAGCTATTGGCATTGTAAATGACAAACTTTTTATTTATGTGTTGGTTTTGAAAACAGAAAAATAAATGGCATTGTCATTTACAATGCCAATCGCTTAATCTCTTCCGAATGCCAGACCTATTGCATTTGCAATACAATAGGTCATGTATTTACGAGAGTTTGGGCTATTGACATTGCAAATAACAATGCGTTTTATTTATGTTTCATAAACCAAAACATAAATAAAAGGTCTCTCACACTGCTGTCTCTCTCACACTGCTGTCTCTCTCACACTAGTAACGCGAAGAATTAATCGCGAAGAATCGAAATTTGCCTAGCTTACGTAACGGTAAGTTTCAATTCTATTAAGGACACGGAGGCGAGGATTATGCTATGCTATATCTTCCTTCGCTTTATTAACATAAAGAAACCACAGCAGCTTAGGAAAAGATATAATAAGAACAAAAAATGCTTTAAACATAAAGCATTGACGTAATGTTCAACAAAAATCAACAACAACTCCCAAGAGTCTCTTTGTTATAATCATAGTCCACAGTCCTTTGTCTCTGTCCATCATCCCTATATAACCGGACTTCCCATCATCTTCCTCCTCTTTCTTCGCGTAGATCACGCTTAAGCCTCATTGGTCCTGCTTAGCACCGTCGTTGCCTGTCAAAAAAGGAACAGTATCAGCGAGGTGGCCCAGGAAAATGCGACAACAAGGCGAGGAGCATTCAGTGAACAACACAGTACTGACAACGTAAAGGAAAACGCTTTACTTACTGCCATACGGGTGGGTAGAGACACCACTGTAGTTCGGGTGGGATAATCCTCGCCTCCGTGTCCTTAATAGAATTGAAACTTACCGTTACGTAAGCTAGGCAAATTTCGATTCTATGTCAGGACCGGAGGCTTCAGATTATGCTAGTTTAAAGCTTACTGACCACCAACTGAGCTAAATCCACCACCGGCTTAAAATAAAACCTCTTGAAGGTGGAATCCGAGGACCAGTCCGCCGCTCGCATAAGGTCCTCCAGACGAGCACCCACCGAGAACGCCTTAGAGGCCATGGCCCCCCTGGCGGAGTGTGCTCCAAAGAGAGAAGTATTGATGCCCGCTTCCTGCATGACCCAACGCACCCACCGAGCAATAGTGGGGGAGGAGACAGCTTTGTGTGGCTTCCGCAGGGCAATCAACAACTGACGCTCGCCCGGAGGGCGCAGATCCAAGGTCAGGTCCTCATATGCTTTGAGGCATTGCACGACACACAACTTAGGAGTGTCAGTAAAGGCTGGATAAGAAATGGAACGCGACGACGTCTTAGTGCGTCGGCCCACCGTAAAAGTAACCCCATCCGGGGAAAAAATGCGTGCAGAAACATCCAGCGCGCGCACGTCCGAGACGCGCCTACAAGAGACCAGACATAACAACATGGCTAATTTCGCCGAGAGCTCCTTAAGAGACAGATAAGAATTCGCTGGCCACGACAGGAACAGATTCAGAACCAAATTGACGTCCCAAAGGACGGAGTACCTGGGTTCTGGCGGCAGTGCGAGGCGAACCGCTCGCAGAAGCCGGCACACAAAAGGGTGTTCCCCTACCGGATGGCCATCGATGTTATCATGGCCCGCAGAAATCGCCGACCGGATAGCATTGATCGTCCTATACGCTAAACCCTTGTCGGCCAAATGAGCCAGGAAATTTAGCACGGGAACAAGGCCGGCGACCATGGGATCCAAATCCCTTCGTAAACACCAACGCATCCACTTAAGCCAAGCGGATCTGTAACGCTTCGTCGTACTATCGGCCCATGCTTTGGAGAGCAAGTGCTCAGCTGACCCCGAAAGGCCCGGGAGCGTCCAGCGTCTCCTGAGAGCCTCCACGCCACGAGGCGGAGAGTGTTCTGCATGACGAGAGGGTGAGGTTCCTGATCCGGGCTCGTCAGGAGCAGAGGAAACAGGGGGAGTAGGATTGGAAAATCCCAAGAAAGTTCCAGAAGAACCGGAAACCATACTTGAGACCTCCACAGCGGTGTAACCAACACCAGGTCCGCACCCTGGCGGCGTATTTGAGCCGCCGTTCGCATGATCATGGAGAACGGGGGAAACGCAAACGGCTGTTCCCGACTCCAATCCTGCAAGAACGCGTCCGTGGCCTCCGCCAGAGGGTCCGGCCTCCAGCTGTAGAACCGCGGCAGCTGGTGGTCGAGACGGGACGCGAAGAGGTCCACCGAGAAGGGGCCCCAAAGGGAGTGTAGCCACCGGAAGACTCCCGGATCCAGTTTCCACTGGCTGGCATCCCTGAGATGTCGAGAGTGCCAATCCGCTACCTGATTGGACTGGCCTGGCAGATACTCCGCCGTCACCGCAATGTGACGAGACAGGCAATAATCCCAGAAGTCCTTCGCTAAGTCCGCCAAGGCGCGGGACCGAGGACCGAGGGTGGTTCACATATCGGACCGCCGAAATATTGTCTATCCGTAGCAGGACACAAGCCTTGACCGAATCTTTGGTCCAACAGCGAACCGCGAAGGAGCCCGCAAGGAGCTCCAAACAATTGATATGCAATTGTTGTTCTTCTGACGACCAGGCGCCGCCGGTGGAAAAATCCCCGCACCGGGCGCCCCAGCCCGACCTGCTGGCGTCTGACTCTATGATCAAGTCCGGAGCCGACCCGAAGATCGCTCGCCCATTCCATGCCTCCATGTGAGACAGCCACCATGACATCTCCTTCACTTCGTCCGTGAGGGGAACCCACTGATCGTAACACATCCCACGGCGCAAATGCTGCGCCTTCAGGCGCTGAAGAGCCCTGTAGTGCAGCGGGCCTGGGAAAATCGCATGGATGGAGGACGATAGAAGACCCACCACCTTGGCGACATGGCGCAGTGACGTACGATCCCTCGCGATCGTCTGCCGAAGCAGGTGTCGTATCTTTGCGACCTTCCGACCCGGTAGGCTCAAGACCGCCTGTACCGAGTCCACCACGAAACCTAAAAAGGTGATCTGCTGAGTGGGAACCAAGACCGACTTGGAGCCGTTGATGACGAACCCCAGTCTCTGAAGCAGGCCAACAGCTTGACGCAGCTGTCCTGCCAGCACCTCTGGGCACTGCCCCATGAGGAGGATGTCGTCTAAGTATACTATCATACGGACCCCCTGACTTCTGAGAAACTCCACTACCGGGTGGAGGACCTTCGTGAAGCACCACGGGGCCGAAGAAAGGCCGAACGGCAGGGCGGTGAATTCGAACACCTTGCCGTCCCACAGGAATTGTAGGAAACGACGATGAGGGGGGTGGATGGGAACGACCAAGTAGGCATCCTTGAGATCCAGTCGCACCATCCAATCCCGAGGGAGGAGCACGTCCCGAAGGAGGTGGATCCCCTCCATCTTGAAGTGACGGTAGACCAACCACCCATTGAATTCCTTGAGATTGATCACAGGCCTCTTGCCCCCATCCGTCTTGTCTACCAAGAAGACGTTGCTGAGGAACCCATGTGGGTGGCGCGTTGATAGACGGATGGCTCCCTTGCGCAGCATGTCTGAGACCTCCCCGTCTATCAATCGCGCGTCGGATTCTGAGAAAACCATCGGGCGCGGGGGCCTCACCTGAGTTGGTTGGTCGTGAAACTCTATATGGAAACCTCTCACAGTTTGCAAAACCCAAGCATCGGCAGTGAGCAATTCCCACTCCCCGTAAAAGCTTGCCAGCCGCCCCCCAATCGGAACTTGATCCAAGCAAAGTACACTTACCGGGGGCATTTCCTTGTCCGGAGTTCTTCTTGAACCCTCTGCCACCATAGCGCTGTCCCCTCGTGGGGTAGAAGTTGGTGTAGTTGGCCGAAGTCTGGTACTGACCTCTTCCGGAGCCTTGTCCACGGTTGTTGGTCTGCTGACCACGGCCGATCGCGCGGCCCCTGCCGCGACCGGCCCCTCCAGAAAAACGCTGGTGGAACACCCTCTTGATGCTGGACTGGGCCTTGTCCAGCGACGTGAACGTGTTCACGAACTTTCCCAGCTCGCGGATGAAAGGCTCACCGAAGAGGCCACCCTGGGCCACGGCACCTGCCTCCGACGAGGCCAGGTCCCCCAGCTTCGGATCAGCTTGATAAGGAGCGACCGCCGCCGCTCCGTGGACAGGGCACAGTTGGCGTTGCCCAAGAATACGATCACCCTCTGGGCCCAGTTGGAGAGCACCTCCGGTGAAATGGCGGTGCCATTCGCTCGAGCCTCCTCCGCCATATCGAGGATCTTCGTGGCCGGCCCGACCGCATCCAACAACTTGTCCTGGCAAGCCCGCCAGGACCGGTCGATCCCCTTCCTGGGGTCCTTCATGAATTTCGCCAGGAAGGTGGCCATCTTGGGGTCCAATTCTGGAGTCATGGCCACTTTCCCTTCGAGAGTAGGCCGAGGACATTCCCCGCGCAGGCAACCCCTCGCCTCCTTCTCCAGGGGCTTGCGCAGCCTGCCCGCGTCAAACTTCGCCACCGTCTCCCCCGGGGCCCAGGCCGCGGAACGGGGGTGGACGATCTCGTCCGGGTCCAGCATGCCCGACTCGTCTCGGGGCATCTCCTTTCCTGAAGGCGTCGGGAGCCAAGAACGGGTCGACTCCCCGTCGTCATCCGTGTCCGGAGAGTCGTAGATCGGGGAGGCGGGCGCCGTCGACAGGTCGCCCGAAGTGCCAGGGTCTACCAAGGGCGTCGGAGGCACCGCCGTCGCCTTGGCCAGGAAGGCGTCACGAAGACGCTCGAAAGCGCCCTTGTCCACGCCTTGGGCCTCCGATGAAGGCCCCTCACCCGGGGTCTCTTCGGAGCGGGCGGCAACCCGCCGGACGTCCCCGGGAGTTCGGGGGACGGAGGCACCTGCGCCGCTGCCAGCTTCGCACACTCTTCCACGATGCGGGCAGAAAGGCGGTCCTCCATGGGCCCTACCACCTCCGTCACACAACGATAGATGGAGTTGTCCACCGCCTGATAAAACTCATCATCCTGCAGATAGGGGCAGGCCTCCTCATCGTACTCCCCTTCCATCTCGGAACCAAGGGGCAAATGCGGGGCACCCAAGAGGGCGGCAACCGAGAAAGTTCTCGAATGTGGGCAGGCCCAGCGGCTGCGATCACGTTTTGGGCCAGCTGACGTGGCAGGTGGGCTGCACCAACCCCCAAGCGCGCAGACCCTCCTCGCCGGGACCGGGTCTACGTACCCCTCAAGCGCGCTAGGCCACACACGGGTAAAGAGGTGCACAGATCTCGCCCGAAGGCGATTCACGCGGTCAAAACCGCTATACAGACCCCAGAGGGCGTCAAAATTGTGAAAGTACAGACCCGGATCACCAGGTGTCAGAGGGGTACGCGAGGGTCGGCCCCTGCGCAAGCAGACCCCACGGCGCGGCTCCTCGTACTGCGGAGGCGCGCCGGAGGGACGGCGAGGCGACAGGCCGCCCCCTTGCGGTCTATGTACACACCGCACACAAGTGGGAATAAAGTCGCGTAGGAACGATAGAACGTTCCCGCAACCAGGGGACTCTGAAAGGGAATAAACCATGCAAGGAGTCCCCAAAGACCGCAAGACAATCAATCACAATAAAAGAAGACAAAATAGAAAAGCACTTATCTGGCTGCGGGAGCAGCGAAGAAAGAGGAGGAAGATGATGGGAAGTCCGGTTATATAGGGATGATGGACAGAGACAAAGGACTGTGGACTATGATTATAACAAAGAGACTCTTGGGAGTTGTTGTTGATTTTTGTTGAACATTACGTCAATGCTTTATGTTTAAAGCATTTTTTGTTCTTATTATATCTTTTCCTAAGCTGCTGTGGTTTCTTTATGTTAATAAAGCGAAGGAAGATATAGCATAGCATAATCTGAAGCCTCCGGTCCTGACATAGAATTAAATGCACTGTACCGTATTGTTCTAGTTAGTGCTGTTGATATTGGTGGAGAGCAGTGACGGGGGAGGCTGGGTGATGTGTGGCGGGCTTGTGGATGGGCCAGGGGAGGGCCGCTGTCCCTGGGAAGGGAGAGGCTGCAGGAGGAGGGAGTGGGAGGGAGTGACGGAGGAGGCTGGCTGAGGATATGGGAGGAGAGCTCATTCCTCGCCTGGACTGGGGAACAGCCGGGGTCTGCCGAGGCCCAGAGACACACAGCGCAGCAGGCTGGCACACACACACCACACCTTGCACACATACTGACTCGTGCTTACACACACACTGACACTCATACACAACTTGCACACATGCTGACACAAACACACAACATAACTTTTGCACACACTGACGCGTGCTTACACGCATGCCGACACACAACTTACAGACACACTCAACTTGCACACAGGGGAGACTCACACCCACCACTTAATCACACGCTGACACTTATGCACACACCCATACTTGCACACCGGCACGCTCATGCAAGCACCCACAACTTCCCACACACTGACACACCTACATTTTGCACACACACGGACTAATGGTTGTGTACACACACACACACACACACACAGACACACACACACACACAGACACACACACACACAGACACAGACACCTACAGCTTGGCACAGCCAGGGCTCTCACATGCTGGAGCCGCTCGTTGCTCTCCCTAAAGAGCCCAGGGGGACCCGATAGGCAGAGATCTCCGTTTGAACCTCGCTGTAGGGTGCAGCGCTCTCGTGTCAGATCTTGCTGTATCCCCTCTTCTATAATGCTGTGTGATATTTGCTAAACTTCAAGTGCAGCAGAGAGTTGCCGTTCATGTGTGTAGCGGATCTTGCAGTCGTTTCTTATGTGAAGCTTACAGGGGTTTGTTCCAGTGTGGAGCGTCCATCCATATGTGTAGCACATGTTTGTATTTGCCCCCACGTGCAGCGGAGTGGGCCAGTTCATGCGCGCCCGTGCATCGTTGCTATGTGTAGACCCTGCGTGTGACCATCTGTGACCGGTAATCATCTGTGAGCACAGCAGACCTTGCAGGTAGTGACGCTATCTGTACCGTGGCTTAACCGTATTGGTCTGTATGTGACGGTATTTTTCTAATGATTAGCGGAGCTGCAGGGATGCATACATATGTGTAGCATCGCTTTGAGGTATTTCTCCGTGTCTAGCTGATTTGTCCCTATGCGTAGCAGATAGTGCATATATGTATCCAAGCTGCTTCTATTTGTCCGTCCGTGCAGCTGGTTCCGGGGACCTGTCAGTATATTCAGTAGGGGTTGCATGTGATTTTTTTCTCGTGTGAGCGGCAGAGATTACGGTTTCTCTCGTGTGTGCAGCGGGGTGGCACATGTTCGCCGTCCTGCCATGTCCCACGCTGCAGAGATGGTCTTGTAATATCCATGGGGGGCCCGATAGGCAGAGATCCCCGTTTAAACCACGCTGTAGGGTGCAGCGCTCTAGTGACAGATCTTGCTGTATCCCCTCTTCTATTATGCAGTGCATATATGTATTCAAGCTGCTTCTATTTGTCCGTCCATGCAGCTCGTTCCGGGGACCTGTCAGTATATAGGGGAGAACAGACTTTAGTGAAGGCGACACGTTTGTACAAACAGTTGTGCTGTGGGAAGCACACGTTACCATGAGGGCGCATCCACCACCGAGCTAGATCCAATGCCAATCACTGCCCCTTACAGACCCCCATCCCAGCCATATCCCAGGAGTGGACACTCGGAGGCTTCTGCTCGGCGGGAGTTGGTTTCTAAAGCTTTTCTGATGAGGAGCAGACTCATTGTGGGGACAGGGGAGCAGCCCAGGGCCCTGTCCCCTTCGAGTCTGCTCCACCTTTGTGATGCGGAGCAGTCCCGGGCTCACTGGAGACACATTGCCCGGAGGGGGGCCGTGTCCCCCCCTCTCCCGAGTCTGCACCACCTTTGTCATGGGGAGCAGCCCCAGCTTGCTGGAGACGCTCTGGCCGGGAGGGCTCTAGCATCCCCCAGACCTGTCTGCACCCCCTTTGTGATGGGCAGCACGCCACGGCCCTTTGATCTCTTGGAGGGCGTGGGCCGAGAGAGCCGGCACTAAAGGCCTCGTTAGATGAGGTGGTTACACCCTGTGCTCTCCTAATGACAGCCACCCCACAAAGGCTCTTCCTACCCCTCCCTCCACGGACCAGCATACCTCACGCCCAGCTCGCGCTCTACCCCGAACTTGTTATTTTGCGCTCAGCAGTGTTTCATAACACTCCACACACGCCCAACTTGTTTTAGGTAATATCAGGTTTCTAGTCACCTGTTTCTTTGACATAAGAAAGTTTGCAAATTAAGGACGGGTAATTTGCAAAAATCATTCAGCCCTTGGTGTAAAGCCCGGTTGTTCTTTGTATGTGTAAAGTTTGCCCTTGTTAATACAATTTGTTTCAAACGGCGTTTTTAAAAAAAAATAATGTGTGGCAGCCACAGGTCAAAATACATGAAAACGACATCTAAAAAAATGTAAATCGAGAACATTTGACAGTTTCAGCGAGGCGGCCTCCTGTTGAATATTTGAAGAACACATCCCTCTAGCCATGTTTTGGAAGGAAGTGTATCTCCCTAGCAAAAAAAAATGTGAATTCAGTGCTATCTTTAAATATCATCTTGTGGATGTATTCAATGTTAAAGAGGAACCCAAGAACATAAGATGCGGAAGGCCATATTCACCGCATAGAAAGTACTAGACAGGCTCTTTATGCAGCTTCACTATAATGGCCGACGGCCGTGCACAGGAATGACTGAATGAATAAACACTGACACAAGCGCGGCCTTACATTCGGGACCAAGGGCTCCGGCTAAAGCTTTTTCTGTTGAAAGAACGCAGCTGTTCGCAAGGCATTGCAAATAGGGCAGTGGTCTCAAAATATTGTGCGTGTTTATCTGCCCCTCTGCCGGGCACCATGACATGTTAATGGACTTCCATGTGAAGGTGCTTACCAAGCAATAACATGTTTTCTCGCAAAAATGTAGGACTTGTCCAGTTGTCACAGACCAATCAAACCAAATAATCATACAGGAACCAACCAGACAGAGAGACATGGTGTGCATGCGGGGCTGGCACTTCTTAGAAGTACTGACACCAGAAGCTCCATTGAATGTTTGTCGTGCGCGCTGCTCGGCTGGTGTTAAAAGCTACGGGCTGTCGTTCAAAATCAAAAAAGCTGGTCCATAATTGAGCGCTGATGGAAAGTCCCTGATTTCTGATGGAAATTCTGACCCAGGGCAGGCAGTGGAAATGGAGGAATGACCACTTCCATGGAGATCGACCCGCCCGCCCGCCCAAGCTCCACGACAAAATGGCGGCCGCATTGCCGAGAAAAAAAAACGCCCACCGCCGCAATGCCGTTCACAAAAGGGCGGAGAGGGAAAAAAAATGTATTTTAAAAATCGCCGGAACGCCCACGAATCGCCTCGGACAATGACGGACGCCTCTCTATTCCAATGGTTAGCCTCCATTTATGGAGCTAGCCAATGGAAAAGAGAGGCGGGACAAAGCCACATACTGTTCTCAAAAGATTTCGCCTGCGCGAACGCTGCTGCGCAGCGGATCGCCAGGCGAAACCTAATAAAAATGGTACCTCACATGTGTAGACAGGCTCCTCACACAAAAACCACATGGACATAGTCACAGTTTTGGTCCATTTCCTTACCCTGTGATTGGTCCACTCACAAGTGGGATACCATTTATGTAAATATATTACGAGAGAGGGGAAGCTGGATAGTACACTGGTTTTCTACTGTAAGAAGGTTTTGAAGTCTCATATCAATTTTTTTTTAGTGCCGGGAACACAAAACCAAATATGAAAGCTATTTATCTTCTTAAAAATTTACTTTTTAAATTCATCTTGGTTTGAAATGTTATGGTTGAATTTTGGGGTCTTTGCTGTCCTTGGTGATAAGCCCTCTCTCCCTGAACATATGCGGTACTTTTGATTTTGGAATATATGTAGGAAACCGAGTAAGACATTTGCTAATATCTACTGAATTTCCCTTTATATCTGGTTTCTTATTGCGGGTGTCTACAAAAATATTTTTGAGAAAAACACCATCAGAATCTTCTGACACTTATGGGTAATCCTAAACTTTACAGTAGTACAAAAGATCTCATCCCTAATCTCAGGTTACTGGGTACATTTAAAACAAGCATACCTTTGAATAACACCATTTAACATTTTTTACAGGTTTCATTATCGAGAGGCAGATGGCCAGTACACAATGAAATATCATGGTCTTCTCTGGTTCGATTGCGGGACTTTAATTTTTTACTGCAAAAAAAATACCTACATATATACACATACATACAAACAACTTCCTCGCTTTACCCAGGCCATTGAACCATGGCGGGTGCCTCCGGACAGAGGATATACCCGCCTCTGTTTCACAACAACTATGGTAAGGATTTTCAGAGCACATGGGAGTAATTGCGGATTTATTGCTGCAAATGCATTACAGCATCGGCCTTCTTCAGTGCAGATCAATCTTATGATCTTCAGCACAGCTTGTGGTTTTTTTAATGTTTCAATGTCTTTCCCTATTGGTGGGGTTACAACAATTAACGGGCGGCATCTCCAACGTAGAGGATGTGTTTGGCAACAGAAAGGCATCAATGTCCCACAATGCATTATTAATATAAAGTTATTTTCTCCAAATTGGTATGCATCACATTGCCTTTTCCTATTTCCAGTTTTATTTCGCCGCCTGTTTTAGTCATCCCCTTCATCTTTATTATATATATATGCACCGGGAGAATAGGACAGCTGCAACTGTACATTATTTTTGTACATCAGTCTTCTGTGCAAAACGTTACGTAGGAAAATCTTACTGATTATGTTGCTTAACCACCATTTTAGTCACTTTATTTCCACAATTAGTCGCCTTATGGAAAACCTTGAGGGATCTAAAAAAAAAATACATGGCTGGATTGTCATTTTTGTTTACTTTTGTAAAATTACAGAGTTCTTGGTTCATCCAAGGGTTTCATACCAATTTTCCCTGAAACTGCTAGTAGAAATAAGCAGTTTAAGTAGAAATAAAACAAGAAAGTGGTATACTGGCCCCAACTTAAAAAAATAAAGGCTAGGAAGCAGCAAATCTTAAGAGTGTCATTTTGGAGGTAAAAAAAAAAAAAAACTTTCTGGTTTAGGATTTTTTTTCATTTTATCAAAACAAAAGCCAAACATAGTCCATTTTAACTATTTTCTCACCAAGCTCAACCCATCCCTCCTTTCCACATTCCAGAAAAATATCACAAACCACATGCATTTTTACTAACATGGCGGAAAAGAAAGGAGGACACACAATTAGTCTAAATATCTGTTGTGGATAAAAAATTTAATAGGCTAAAGAGCTAATTTCCATAATGTGTAAAAACAAAAGGGGGGCACATAACTAGGTGGGAAGGAACATTAGCTTTTAAGTAGTTAATGGTCTATCTTATTTATTTACATCATCTTCGTTAAACGCATTTGCTTCAGACTTTCAAATTTATATAGCTATTTTAGAGCCAATGACAATAGTGTCAAATATGTGACGCTACTGGTCATTTGTAGTCAAAAGCAGCGCAAGAGAGTACAGTGGGAATTGGAGCTGAATAGTGTATAAGGGGCGAATTTCAGTGGTCGTTAAGTTTTTAATCAGAAACAAGGAGTAGTTTCTGTCCTGTAACTCCAGTTCTGTAGTAGGGGTATCTCTGTTATAGTCATAATCTAGTGAATAGTCCCGCCCATGTGCGTGGACCCCGGCAATCAAAAATAATCTCTTAAATTGTCAAAATAATGCAGAAACTGCAAAGACACTTAAGAGAGAATTTAAAGACAAATAATGCAGCCTATATCCACAGGCTACACTGTCCAGTACTTCAACTAGACATTCCACCAAATAACACCACACACAACACAGCCTGCCAGTTTCTACCATAGAGAAACTTGCCTCCCCCAGTCAAAGACTCTGGAATGATAGAGAGGAAGGTAGGGACAGACAAGCCCCATAGGCTGCCATTATGTGGCTTAAATAGGATACTGTGCCTTTAAGAGAACTTTCCAGAACTTCTCCCAGTATCCCAGAATGCATAGGAGGTCCCTCTACTTTCAGTTCTTTTTGAAGGCGAAGCACGCCAGACCTGTCGCATTCTTTACATGATGAAATATCTCCACCGGGGAGGAGGGCGGGCGCTTATGACTATAACAGAGATACCCCTACTACAGAACTGGAGTTACAGGACAGAAACTACTCCTTCTGTAGTAGGGGATCTCTGTGTATAGTCATAATCTAGTGAATAGAATGGCAAGCCCATCCCCACACCAAAGCGGCGGTGGAAAATAAACCCATAATGCCACTACTGTGCGAACAAATTCCGCAGCGAAGCGTGCCCAACCTGAGCGTCTGCCCTGGCGTCAGTATCCAGGCAGTAATGCTTAGCAAAGGTATGAACCGACTTCCAAGTGGCTGCCTTGCAGATTTCAGCAATCGGCACATTACGGAGCAGAGCCGTCGTGGCAGATTTGCCCCTGGTGGAATGAGCCTTAGGCTTACCTCCTAAGGTCTTATTAGCCTTTTGGTAACACAATAGTATGCAGGACACAATCCACCTAGAGATGGACTGCTTAGAGGTCGCAAGACCCGTCCTGACCGATCCATAATTGATGAACAACTGGTCAGACCTACGAATATCTTTGGTTTTATCCAGATAAAATTTCAACACCCTCCTAACATCCAGGGAATGGAGAGACCTCTCCGCTGGGGATGAAGGGTTCTGAAAAAACGTAGGCAAAGTTATAGTCTGGTTGACATGAAAATCAGAAATAACCTTGGGAAGAAATTTAGGGTGAGTACGCATAACAACCTTAGCAGCATGAAATACAGTATAAGGTTCATTACAACACAACGCCTGAATTTCACTCACCCTGCGGGCCGATGTAATGGCCACGAGGAACGCCGCCTTCCAGGACAGGTGCTGCAACGAAGCCTTATGAATAGGTTCAAAAGGTTCCTTCATCAATCTGGACAGCACCACATTCAATTCCCATGAAGGCAAGGGAAGCCTGACAGGAGGGAATACTTTCTTCAATTCTTCCAGAAAATCTTTGATCACAGGGATCTGGAAAAAGGAAGTCTGTGAAGGGCATTTGCTGTAGGCAGTCAATGCAGCCAGATGAACCTTAATTGAATGCACATTAAGGCCAGACTGCGCCAAATGTAAAAGGTAAGGAAGGATGACATCTTCCTTACAAGTCGTAGGATCATGGTTCTTAGACTGGCACCAGATACAAAACCTCTTCCACTTGTAAGCATATGAAGTCCGAGTGGAAGGTCTCTTAGACTCCATCAGTATGTCCATGCAATCATCGGGCAGATACAGATGGCCATATTGCACTCTCTCAGGAGCCATGCCGCCAAACTCAAAGAAGAGAGGTTGGGGTGCAACATCCGTCCCCCGAACTTCATGAGAAGGTCCGGCCTGCACGGCAACCGAATGTGAGGAAGGAGAGACCGGTGAAGTAGGTCCGTGAACCACCACTGCCTGGGCCACTCCGGGGCGATGAGTATCATCCGAGCCCTGGACCGGGCCAGCTTGATGAGCACTGCCGGAATCAGGGGAATGGGAGGAAAGGCGTACAGAAAGCTGTTCGTCCAGTTGATCCATAACGCATTCCCCAGCGTCCCTTGCTGGAAGTACCTGGAGGCGAAGTTTCTGCACTTGCTGTTTTCGGCGGTGGCGAACAAATCTACGTCTGGAGTTCCACACCTTGCGAAGACTTCTCCTAGTACTTCGTCGTTTATGACCCATTCGTGGTTTTCCTGAACCAGTCTGCTCAGTGCGTCTGCCTGAACATTCTGCACACCTGGTAGATGGGTGGCCGTTATCGTCAGTCCTCTGGCTAGGAGCCAGTGCCAGATCGTCTGCGCCTCCTGTGACAGAGTGCGTGATCTCGAGCCCCCCTGCTTGTTGAGGTAATACATCGTGGTGGTATTGTCCGTCTGTACAAGCAGAGAGTTGGTCTGGAAGGACGGAAGAAAGGCCTTCAGTGCCAAGTGAACAGCCCTGAGTTCCAGGAAATTGATGTGATACGTGGCCTCCATCGGCGACCACGTTCCTTGAATCTGTAGAGTCCCGGAGTGCGCTCCCCATCCCAGGAGAGAAGCATCCGTCACTATAGTCTGCGTGGGAATGTCCTTGTGAAAGGGAACCCCTCTGAGGAGATTCTCCGCCGAACACCACCACTTCAGAGACTGAAGAGCATGCAGCGACAGTCGAATCTTGTCATCCCAAGATCCTTTCCTCTGATCCCACTGGTCCTCCAAGCACTCCTGCAGCGTCTCATGTGCAGCCGTGCGTGTGGCGTTAGGAAGATACAAGAGGCCATCGATCCCAGTAGAGAAGACACCGTCCTCACTGTTGTAGATGGAGTGGTCATAAGAGCCTGAGCCTTCCGAAGGAGTGATAATCATCGCTCTTCCGAAGGAGACACGCTTGCTGACAGCGTATTGATGGAGGCTCCCAAGTACTGTATGCATTGGACCGGAGTCGGAACAGACTTGGCCATGTTGATGTGCAGCCCCAGCTTGTTCAAGAGAACGCACGTCTTCTGGAAGTGTGCTCGCGCTTCCGAGAAGGAGGATGCCTTGATCAACCAATCGTCCAGTTACGAGTAGACAAACACCTTGTTCTTCCTCAGGTGTGCTGCCACCACCGCCATGCACTTCGAGAATGTTCTCGGCGCAGACTTCAGTCCGAATGGGAGTACTGTGTATTGATAGTGATTGGTGCCGACTTGGAACCGCAGGAACTTCCTGCGTTTGTGTGCAATGGGCACATGGAAGTAAGCATCCTGTAGGTCTATAGCGCATAGCCAGTCTCCCTGTTGCAACTGAGGGTAAATCTGATGCAACAACAGCATGCAAAACTTTTCCCTGCGAATCCATTTTTTTGCCTGCCGCAAGTCCAGAATGGGCCTGAACTCGTTCTTGTGCTTCTTGCGAACCAGAAAGAACCTGGAGTACAGTCCTCTTCCTCTCTGAGACAGAGGTACGTCTTCTATCGCCCTTTTCCTCAACAGGATATCCGCTTCCGCCTGAAGCTCGCGCAGCAGAAACTGCGAGCCGACCGGGGGAATTGCTGGAGGAGGGCTGGTGAACCGAAGACTGTATCCGCTGCAAACAATATTCAGCACCCACCTGTCCGGAGTAATTTTTCTCCACTCTGCCAGAAAAAATTGAATGCTTCCCCCTACCAGAGTGGGTAACAGATCCGGGGGAAGTAGGTTCCTAGGGCCTAGACCCAGCCTGGCCCTTGGGCGCTGGGGCCGACTGCTGGCCTCCTCTGCCCTTCTGGCGCTTCTGGAACTGCTTACGGAACTGGTGTTGCTGTTGCGATTGCCCCGAAGCCTGGCCCCGTCCTCGGCCTTGCCCGCCGAACCGCCGTTGGAAAGGGCGGTACGTCTTCTTGGTCTCTTTAGGCTTCTCCAGGCCCACAGCCGTTAGCGTCTCGGCCTCCGCCTTCATGCGGGCCATCTCATCGTCCGCATGCTTCCCGAAGAGGGTCTCACCGGAGAATGGTAGGTTGGCCACCCTCTGCTGTGCGTCCGGTTTCAGGGACGTAAGCCGTAGCCATGCGTGCCTTCGTTGGTTGACTCCGTGGCAAAATCCGTGAGCAGCCAACAGGGAAGAGTACGCTGCAGCGCTGATAATCTGGTTCGCCACCAGCATCCCCTCATTCAGCACTTCCATGAAGTCCTCACGCTTCTCCCGAGGTAAATGCTCTGCAAACCGCTCGAGGGAGTCCCAGAGGGCGCGGTCGTATCGGCCCAACAGCGCCGTGGCACTCGCAGCTTTCATGGAGGTAGCGGAAGTTCCACAGACATTCCCCCCCGCCGAATCCATCTACCTGGACTCCTTATCCAGGGGAACCGTGGAGGACGGAGTGGTGGCATGCTGCTTGCGGGCCGCCGTCACAATGACAGAGTCAGGAGGGGGTTCCGTTCTCAGAAAGGCCGGATCCGAATCAGGAGCCCGGTACTTCTTCAGCAACCTTGATGGAGCCGCCCTCGTCACCGCAGGGGTGAGAAACAGGGCCATAGCCGGTTCCTCCAGGCCCGGCACCAGAGGCAGGAGAGGACGAGACAGGTGTTTTTTATGTAAAGTCTCAAAAATGACTGATGTTTTCGGAGTAGGCACCGTCAGGGATATGCCCAACTTCGCAGCGCCCCTTAAAAGGACGTCATGGAACGCCACCAGGTCATCAATCGGGGACACTCTCGTGTCCGGTGACCCCGATAGGGTAGGAGAATAGTCCCTGGTCCCAGAGGACCTCGTGTGTGAGCGAGATTCGCGCCTCCTATGGCGGCGTCTCTACCTCGTGGATGATCTGCGTCGCGATCTCTCCCTTCTCCCAGAGCGAGAGCGAGACCTGCCAGCCCGTGGCCGCTCCGCCGGTTTTCGTGGCGGGGTCTTCCTTGGCTCCTCACGGGGTTTCGGTTTCGGGGTCCCCTTAGGAGGAACAGGCAAAGACGGCAGGGAAGTGGACCTCGGCGGAGGAACCTTCGGCTGCGGGGTGGGCCAATGCTGAGGGACAGGAGGTGGTGGAGGGTCGCCTGAAAGAAGTGGAGGTTTGGGTGGAGGATCCTCCTTAGGAACAGGAGGAGGAGTCGGAGTCCGAGGCCGAGACGGTGTGTACACCTCTGAGTACACCGAGCCCGGTGACTCCTTAGGCGAAGGGGGCGGAGAGCCAGCCCCATCAGCAGGTGACCGCTTCCTCTTGCGTCCTCCACTAGAAGCAGCGTGACATCTGGGACTAGAATCCCTCTTGCGCCGTTTTGGGGAGGCTGAACGACTCCTAGACGCCGACCGCTTTCTGCTAGACGCAGAGCGCCGCTTTTCTGGCGTCGAACGACGCTTCCTCGACTCCAGCGTCGATCGCCGCCTCCGCGACGTCGACCCTCTTTTCCTCAGCGTCGAACGCCGACCCCTCGATGTCGACCTCTTCTTCCGCGACGTCGTACGCCGCCTCCGCGACGTTGAGCGTTCCGTCTTCGACGACGAGCGTCGCCGTCTTCTTGATGCTCTCTACGTCGAGGAGCCCCTCGACGTCGACCAGTGCTTCGACGGCGATCGACGGTGTCGCCTCGACGGCGAGCGTCGATGCTTGTCACTCCGCCCTCGACATCGATAGGAAGACCTAGACGTCGACGAAGACTATGACGTCGACGGTGGCTTCGACGGCGACTTCTCCATAATCTTCGACGTCGAGCCGTCACGCCGTCTCGACCCGGAGCCCCGGGGAGAAGGGGAGCACACCGCCGTCATCCCTCTCGACGTCGTCGTCGATGCAATCGACGTCGACGGAGACCGGGACCGTTTGCTGGACTTCCTGCCCCTGGGGAGCCCCCCAGAGGCCTCAACAGAGGCAGAGGGAACCTTCGGAGCCTGCCCAGACCCACCTGCAGCCTGCAGACGCCTCTCCTCAAGGCCAGAAAGCCTGATCTTCAGTCTGTCCCTCAGAGTCCGAGCAGTAAACTGCTGGCAGATGACAATCCTCAGGGAGGCAGACGATGCAGACATCATGGGGAACACTCTTGGCCTTCTTCCTCCCACATGCTGGGCACTTATCAAAAAGGCCAGGCATTTTAGAGCCCTAAAAAGCCTAAAACAGCACAAAAAAGAGAAAGAGAACACCAAGAAAGTAAACTGAAACACTTTTAGAACACAAAAGTGCCAAAATATCCAATAAACCCTTGAAACAAGGGAGAGCTTAATGCCAGGGTCCTGTAAGCAGGAGCCGGAAAAAAGAACTGAAAGTAGAGGGACATGCTATGCATTCTGGGATACTGGGAGGAGTTTTGGAAAGTTCTCTTAAAGGCACAGTATCCTATTTAAGCCACATAATGGCAGCCTATGGGGCTTGTCTGTCCCTACCTTCCTCTCTATCATTCCAGAGTCTTTGACCGGGGGAGGCAAGTTTCTCTATGGTAGAAACTGGCAGGCTGTGTTGTGTGTGGTGTTATTTGGTGGAATGTCTAGTTGAAGTACTGGACAGTGTAGCCTGTGGATATAGGCTGCATTATTGGTCTTTAAATTCTCTCTTAAGTGGGGTGTGGCCAAGAAGGCGGGGTGAGCGGACCCTTCTTCCCGCAGCTCCTCCGGCCCGACTAGGCCCGAGCCCTTTTTAGACAGCTTCTCTCCCCCCGCTGGAGTTCAGCGGCCGTGGGACAGGTGGCGGAGACTTTGGTGCATACACCGGTGTTAAACTTTGGCCCCGAGCGCTTTTGCAGGAGCGCATTCGGGCGTCGACAACCTGGCTGCGGAGCACCATTGAATCGAAGCGGAGCGGTTCGCCGGACGGAAGGCCTGGGTGGGCCCCGGCGCCAGAGCCTGGCTGCTTGGTGTGGCGCCTGCTTGCCTACTCGCATCGGCTTGTGCCTTGGAGGCTGGTGCGCTGGATGACTAGCCACCGAGAGATCCCGAGAGGAGAGACGCCTGTTGTCTGGGCATGGAGACGCTCGAGTCTACGGCGGTAGCCTGGTACACCGCGTGTGCCTCGGCCCCGTAGCCAGTTTGGGAAGGAGTTCGGAATAGAGAGCCAGGATACTCGGCCCTCCTACGACTCGAAGGGCCCAGAGGGGACTCATTATTGCGGCCCTGACTCTCTGCACGGCAGTGACCATTGGACTCGGAGGGTCTGCCTGGCTACGCCCAGCCGCCATCTTATCCCCACAGCGGTGGTGGCGAAGATCCCCTACGGTGCCGTCCTGGAACACTTCCTGCGCCCCCGGCCCTGAGCAGAACTCCAGTCATAGGAGATTCCACGGACCGGGAGGTCCTTGTAGTGGTCAGCGGTTTGGACATCAATTAGAGGTGTGGGTCGGCCTGAGCGGCAGGGCCTGGCCGCCATTTTGTTCTCGGAAGCACGGAACGTGTTGCGGCCCTGCTGCATCGGACTCTGCCCTCGGTGGTGCCTTGCCCGCAAGTGGGGATTCAGCGACACCGAGACCTGCTGTCAGTAGCCCGGGACCGCTTCTTTGGTTGAGTGGCGTGCTGCGGTCCATGGTGTACAAATGTCAGGGAACCGGGGCGTGAAGAGAGGTGACTGCACACTCCCGGACATGCTCAGCAGGGCCCAGCAACAACGGGAAAGGGCGCAACCGTCCCCGAGCTCTTCCAGAAACAAAGGAGAACTGGCTGGGGGTGAGCCCCCAGTCACAAGATCTTTCATGGAGGACCTGTTCAGCTCACTCAAGGCTGACTTTCAGACGCTAAAGCAGGAAGTGGCCAGCGAGGTGCGTGAGGTCCGCAGAGAGGTGGAGGGCCTCGGTGAACGGATGGAAACGGTGGAGGCAGTGGCTCAGCGGAGAGACGAGGAGATTGCCCATCTACAGCAAGATGTACTCCGCCTCAGGGAACAGCATGTCGGCCTCCAGGCACACAATGAAGACCTGGAGAACAGGTCGAGGCGAAATAACATTTGGGTCCGGGGAGTTCCGTCCGCAGAAGAGGGAACGGATTTGGCTGGCTACCTGAGGGGCATGTTCAGGGAGATCCTGGGTGAGCCCGCGGACTTCCCGATCCGGATCAATAGGGCCCATAGGGTCGGCCGGCAGCGACAATAGACGACGCCTCCTCTGGACATTCTGGCCTACCTCCCGGATTTCCCAGTGAAGGAACGCATAATGGCGGAGGCCCGCAAGAAACAGCCGCTGACCTTCCGTGAACGGCCCGTAGCGTTGTTTCAGGACCTATCTGCCATCACGCTGCAGAAGCGCAGGGCCTTCAAAATCGCGACGGACCTCCTAAGGGAGAATGAAACACCGTACTCTTGGGGACATCCCTTACGCCTTATTTTCCGCTGGAATGGCGTGCTGCACCAACTGCGCTCCTTGCAGGATGTCTGCGGAGTCCTAGGCCTCACGGCTACGGAGGAGGGTGAAGCGACGCCGGGCCGGAGGCGCCCTGATCGAGGAGGACGACGGCGATCGGCGAGGCGGAGGTCGACGGCTAGTGCTGGGAGGCCGGTCTCACCCACCATCAGAGCAGAAATGGCCAACACGCTGAGAGAAGCAGCCAGGGACTCTGCTGCCACGAACGGTGTGGCCATGACGGCGTAGAATCGCTGCGGGGGGAGATGGACACAGCTTCTGCAACGACAGGTTTGGGGGTTGGAGAAGGGGTGGGGGGAGAGGCGGGAAGAACGAGTGGCCGGACGTCCACTTATTGTACTTTCCACGGACTTGTCCGTTTTGGGACATGACTGGGACAATGGGTTGTTCGGGTTTGGGTAGGGGGTTGGCCAGTTGCCACGGGGTTGATTCGAGGGAAGTTGGGGACTGTTGGGGGGTGGAGGGGACATCGTCCAGTGTCTTACATGTTATTGCTTTGTCTTATTTTGCTTCTCCTGCGCTGCCGTCCCGTGCCCCTCCCCCGCCGATTGGGCACCCGCAGCCTAGCGCACACAGTCCTTCAGGGATATGGCGACACTGAAAGTAGTGACCCTTAATGTTAAGGGACTGAACAATCCGGTTAAACTGAGAGCAATCTTATCTTTGTTGGAGGGGACACAAGCAGACGTATGTCTCCTGCAGGAGACCCATTTACTAACACAGGATTGTCACAGCATGCGCTCTAACAAGTTTCCCACACAGTTTTTCTCCTCTGCTGCATCCAAGAAAGCGGGGGTGGCCATTTTGATAGCAAGTTCCTTCAGGGGGGAGGTGCTGTACAAATTCGCAGAACAAAAGGGGAGGCTGTTAGCATATCGCCTCAAGTTGGGCGACAACGTTCACTATCGGCTCTTTGTATAGCCCGAACGACCACCAGGAACGCTTTCTTGACTCCGCGCTGGTGGACGTGACTGCCTCCCCGGACAGACATGTTATTCTGGGGGGTGATTTGAATATAGTTTTTGACTCCACACTTGATAGGTCTGCGCAGCGACACCCGCAAACTGGAGAACTCTCACAGGCAGGAAAGGCTTGACTCGCTGACATGGACCTACATGATCTTTAGCGCACACTTCACCCCACGAGTAGGGACTATTCTTACTATTCACATGCACACCGGACATCTGCGCGTTTGGACCACTTATTGGTCAGTGGACCGATGTGTGCCTCCGCTACGGCGGCGGACATTGGGGTCCTGTCATTATCTGATCATGCACCGGTTGTGGGCACGTTTGCGCTTCCACCGGTCCCCCCCTCTCGTGGTGTATGGCGTCTTAGAGACACCCTCTTACATAAAAAAACAGTTGTGAAACACATTGAGGAAGCGATCTGGGAGTATCAGGCACACAACGACAACTCAGACACCTCACTAGCGACGCAGTGGGCGGCGTTGAAAGCGGTCCTGAGGGGGGAGTTCATTTCCATCTCCTCGGCGGAGAATAGGGAAAGACAACGCAAGAGGGAGGAGCTGACTTCCAAAGTCCGAGAACTGGAGCAGGTACATCGCCGTACCGGGGCTCCTAGGGTGTGGAAACAACTGAAGGCTGCTAGGAAACTCCTGTCGGCGTTAGACATGGATAGGTCTGAATACGCGGCGCTGCGACTAAAACACGCGTTTTACACGGGAGGGGATAGGTGTGGCAAACGCTTGGCGAATAGACTTCGTATAGTGCATCAGCGTAACGTGGTAAAGGAACTGCTCGGTTCTGATGGGGTGGCAGTCTCTGACAACGCGGCTGTGGCGGAGACGTTCCGTAGGTTCTATGAAGAGCTTTACACAGGGAAGCCCCCTTTGCCGCAAGATACTGCGGACTATTTGGAGTCAGTGGCCCTTCCGGCCCTGGACCCAGCACAGGCGGAGCACCTGGAACGCAGTATTCATGTGGAGGAGGTGATATCCGCTATATCTAGGCTCAAACATGGGAAGGCCCCGGGCCCGGACGGTTATACGTCCCTGTTTTATAAAACCTTTTGCCCGGTTCTGGCTCCTATTCTTACCCGCCTATTTAACTCCTTCTCCACGCCGGGGGCCATACCGCCGGACCTGTTGAGGGCAACGGTCTCAGTGATCCCGAAACCAGGGAAGGACCGGACCCTCTGCGGTTCGTACAGGCCTATATCCCTCCTGAATGTTGACCTTAAACTATACACAGGAATTCTGGTGTCTAGACTGGCCCTACATCTACCGGGCCTAGTTGAGGCGGATCAGGCTGGATTTGTCCCAGGCCGACAGACAGTCGATAACACCAAGAGGGTGGTGCTCGTCTTGGAGAAGGCCTCACGGATCCCAGGAGAGAGGATGTTGCTGGCGGTAGACGCTGAGAAAGCATTCGATCGCGTTCATTGGCCCTATCTTGAGCAGGTACTCCAGAAAATGGGTATTGGAAAAAAGTTCTGCTCGATGGTTTTTAACTGTTACAAGTCCCCTTCGGCTACGGATAGAGTTAATGGGTGCAGCTCCCACAGCTTCGAGATTGAAAGGGGTACCAGGCAGGGATGCCCGCTTTCCCCCCTCCTTTTTGCTCTTTATATGGAGCCGTTTGCCCAGAGAATTCGCCAGAACCCGGATGCGATTGGGGTCAAGATGGGGCGGTATGTCCATACGATCAGTCTCTATGCGGACGATGTCCTCTTGACCCTGGATGATCCACGGCGGGCCCTCCCGGCGTGCATTCAGGAACTGGACGCTTTTTCGAAAGTGGCGGGTTTTAAGATGAATATGGGCAAGTCAGCGGCCCCAGATGTGTCCCTGGCTGCGGATACGAGACGAGATCTGCAAAGGCTTTTTCCCATGCAGTGGTCGTCATCCCTGGTGCCTTACCTGGGGATTCTGCTAGCACCGACATTGCCAGCGATGGTAACGGCCAATTATGCCTCCCTTAGTAGGAAAATCAAGGAAGAGCTGGGCCGCTGGAGTAAAGGAATGTTGTCCTGGCTTGGCAGGATTGCTGAGGTCAAGATGACGGTCCTGCCCCAGATCTCGTATCTCTTTCAAGCTTTACCGCTCCAGCCGCCTGCGGGATGGATCAGACAGACGCAAGCAGACATTGCGCGTTTCATCTGGCAGGGCCGCAAGCCAAGAATGAAGAGGGTTATCTCCATGCTGGCCCCGGAGGCGGGAAGCCTTGGCATCCCGGACCTCCGGAAATACTTCCAGGCGGTGCAGCTACGCTACTTGGTAAAGTGGAGCAAGTGGGAATCTGACAAGCATTGGCTCTTTCAAGACCAGGCAGTGGAGGGGCGTCCCCTTCAGGAGGTGCCATTCTTGCGACGGATTCATCGCCCTCCCAACCCATATGCTTCCTATGTCACGCGAGTCTCCTTGAGGGTGTGGGATGCGGTCAGTGAAGTTCATGAACTCACCACATTCCCCTCGCCCTTCACGCCGATAGTGGGGAACCCTGATTTCTCCCCGGGTCTGGAACCAGGCGCTTTCTCACACTGGAGGGAAGCGGGTTGCCGGGCGCTCTTCCAGATGTATGACTGAGGGAGTGGTCCCTTTTCAGCATTTGAAGCAGGAGTTCCACCTGACTGAGACAGATAGGTTACGATACATGCAGGTCAGGCACTGGGCGCTTCAACCTCAGGTGTGAGACACTGCTGATCGCCAGATAACGCCGTACGAGCGGTGGTTGGTAACACGCACCTCTGATGCTAAGCTGATCACGGACCCCTACAAATTCCTGCAACCCCCCCGTTTCATTTTTATAACCCGGGTAGGGAACGCTGGAATAGGGAACTGGGAAGGACGCTTAGTCATAAGGAGTGGGATCAGATTGCACATCGGGCGAGACACTCTGCATACCATACAGGTCTCACAGAAACACTCACAAAGGTTTCCACGTATTGGTATTATACCCCGGAGAGGCTACATGAAATGAATAGGAGTATTGGGAAGGAGTGTTGGAGGAAATGTGGACACATGGGGACTCTCACACATGTACTTTGGGACTGCCCCTTGTTGAAGGAATACTGGACGGAGATCATTGATGATATAGATGCTCATTTTGAGATTGAACTGCCACGTTTCCCGGCGTATGTTCTGCTGGGCCTCCCGAATGGGCTAATGTACCCGCTGAAGTCCCGCAAAGGCAGGCAAATAGCAATAGCACTGGGATCGGCGATCCAGAACATACTGATTCATTGGCGCACCACCACGGTCCCCTCCATCACGGGCTGGCTACACAGGCTCTGGCATGTTTTAGGTATGGAAAAGTTATTGCTTATGGTAGCGGGGGACGTGGAGCAATTTGACGAGTTGTGGCAACCCTTTCCCGCGCTCTAGACCACAGAATTCAGAGAACTCACCTGTCCAAGGTACCTTAGACTCCTGAGACTGACACCTCCAGTGGTCCCGACCGATTAAGAAGATGTGGGATTGGGGCTCATGGGGCGGGGGGATGGGGTGGGGCGGCAGGACGCATAGTAGAGTTGGCTTCTTGCTTTTCTGCCTTTCACTTTTTAGCCTGCTTGACAGTGGCAACCATGTTTAGCCCTTTCTATTTTGCTCATCGACATTTCCTTTGCAGTAGCCCTGTCCACCATCGCGCTCTATTATCTTCGCTTTGCTATTTTAAATCTGTAATGTATATACCCTTACCTCCTTGTTCCCTTTCCTCCTATGTTTTTGCCTTAATAAAGAAGCTTTAAACCTAAATTCTCTCTTAAGTGTCTTTGCAGTTTCTGCATTATTTTGACAACTTAAGAGATTATTTTTGATTGCCGGGGTCCACGCACATGGGCGGGACTATTCACTAGATTATGACTATACACAGAGATCCCCTACTACAGAATGTATTTTTCCACTCAATTTATAATAGAGGACTGCCTATTTTTTAGCATTACAGGCTTTTTTTTTCGATCAGAGTTAAAAAAAAATCCTTTTAACAAATGCGTTAGTCAAAGCATACATGTATACACGCATTTACCTCCAAAAATACTAATGCATAAAATGAGTTCGTAGAAAAGTGACGGGAAGGAAGAGCAGTCGATGTTACAAAAAAAAGGCAGATGCGAATCGGCAAAAACGGTGACGAATAATATATTTGTGGTACGAAGACACGTAAATAATATATAATAGAAAACGTGGGTCCCCATCTGATCACTGCCGATTGTTGTATCCTGTGGTGCACACCACTAATTATAGACATAATTTAATGTCAGTTGGATATAGCTTTCCCTAGAGTTTTCGGGTCCGTTTGTAGTGTTCAGTGATAGCTCGAGGGTTTTGCAGAACACAAGCATTATAACAAGATTGTGATTTTGCCGTTTGAAATTTGACCAATTCAAGTTTTGAGGTTAAATCGATAAGTGTCATGGACACTGTGTGTGGCTACCCTCCGAGTATTACAGTACTTTCTCCCATGGGTCTTATGCACGGTACAAAAGGGTTTGATTTGAACTGTAAATGGTATCTCTTATGGTCTATTTAATATTCTCTTGCATGTTCAGACCCGTTTCCCACTTGATGCAGTACTTTGTACGGACTGCTTATTCGTTTTTTCTCGCAGAAGCCAGCGAAAATTTGCTTGCAGTAATTCATTTGTACCAATGACCAGGCGTCTGTCCTGTTGCATTGCACAATTAGTTTGCGAAAATGGCGTCTGGGGAAGACAGCAAAAAAAAAAAAAACAATGTTCTTGCGATGGCTGACCCGAGTATTTTTTTTTTCTCTCCAAAATTGCTCTAAGCAGGCCAAGCTCTACTAAATGCACGCTGCACTTAGATTGCATGCTCTAAGAGGCACACTACATTTTATGATGACTCTGTTTTTAGTGACTCACATTGAGGTCCTTAAGTCTGATATTATTGTGTTAGGTTGTGTACACATTGGGATTTCCATCCTTTTTGTTGGGCGTGACTTTTTGCTGATAATCTTGGCTCTGTCTATAGATCATGGTATAGGTAGTCTACACCATAAAAGAGTTACTGATACTTAGTAGCTTAATCAATGGTATGTCTAAGGTTTGTCATTATTCTTTCAGGCTGTGTATCCATGGGGATGTCGCTCATATATTTTGGAGTATCATTGAAAAAGCTGAAAAAGTATCAAAACTCCTGAAAGGGAGCGCTCGTTGGCTGAGACACCATTCGGTGATTATGGACAGACAATATTACGTATAGTAAGTATTGTATTGTATTGTATTGTATTGTATTTATTATTTGTAACGCGCAACTGTCACCCTACGGGTATCCTGGCGCCCAAACAGGAAGAAGTCAGATGGTACAACAATACACTAGATGTCATGACATATTAAACAGCCGCCGGAAATATTAGATAGAGTCACGGAGATTAGACTTTGGCGAACAGCCATGTTTTCAGGCTCTTTCTGAATCCCAGTAGGGTGTCAATTTGCCTGATGTTTTGGGGAAGCTTGTTACACAGCCTAGATGCAGAAGAGCAGAAGGCTCTGCCTCCCATCCTCGATCTCCTGATCCTGGTAGTTACTGCCAAACCCAGGCTAGAGGAGCGCAGGGACCCGGTGGGCTTATACCAGGTGAGCCTTTCCTGTAAAGGAATAGGTCCAGTGTTGTGCAGGGCTCTATACACAATACATAGGGACTGAAAAGCGACTCTACTCCCGATTGGCAGCCAGTGTAGGTCTCTGAGCGCCAACGTAGTGGAGGAACTGCAAGGTCTTTTAAGTGCCAGCTTGGCCGCTATAGACTGGACCCTCTGGAGCCCCTGTAAGATGTATAAGGGGGCCCCTAGATATAGGGAATTACAGTAGTCCAGTCTGGCCAGGATCACACTCCTAACCACTAGCGGTCTAGACTCATCAGGCAGAAGGGGCAAAATCTGTCTGAGCGCTTTCCGCAGTCCAAAGAAGACACTGATGGTTTTATTGGTCTGAGAGGTCATCTGGAGATCCGCATCAGTACCCCTAGATTGCGCACGGTCTTGACTGGGATGCAAGGATCAGCTCCCGGCGCAAGCCTGATCTCATAGGAAGGTTGCGGACTTAGTTTGGCTGACGAGCAGTAGACTACCTCAGTCTTCCCCTCGTTAAATTGAAGGGAGTTTATTTTCAGCCACCTGGAGACCCTGCTCATGCAGTTCTGAAAGGTCTCCATGGTCACCGCCTGTCTTCCTTCTAAGGAGAACACCAGTTGGGTGTCGTCGGCGTAATTTATCAAATCTATTCCATAGGATTTGATCATGGATATCAGAGGCTGCAGATAAAGATTAAAAAGAATAGGGCTGATCGAGGAGCCCGGAGGTACTCCATGACTGACCAGGGACTTGGGAGATGAAAAGGGTACTAGGGTCACCACCTGTTGTCTACCTGTCAGGTAGGATTGTATCCACCTCAGGGCCTTGCCCTTCACGCCCAGTTTTTCCAGCTACTTAGCAGAACTGCATGGCTAACCGTGTCGAATGCAGCCGACATGTCCAGCAGCACCAAGACTGAGGAGTTGCCATTGTCGGCTCGCATTCGAAGGGTGTCCAACATGGTTACCAGTGCAGTTTCTGTTCCGTGGCCTGGGCGGAAGCCAAATTGGTCCTTGTCCAATAGGCAGTTGTCTTACAGATATCCTGACCACTGTTCCCAATAAGCCGCGCGGGCGGGCGCGCACGGACTTCACCCTAAGCGCGCAGTGCGGTAAATTTAGCGCGCACACAAGGACATCTAATCCTTCAATTCATGTTAATTTTGGCGCCCTTGTGCGCAGCAATTAACATGTATACTACTTCAAAGGGTTTACAATCAGCCCCGCAACTTACGCTATTAAGAAAGGAATAACAGTGTCTCCAACACTACGTGTGCTTTAGCACACGCTGTGTTGGAGACGCTTTCCTTTTCTTAATGGTACAGTCTCCCTCCGGAGCGAGACAGCTGGAGTGCAATCAATTCAGAGACACTGCAGAGGAATTAGACGCTGAGACAACTCCAGGAGGTCGCTCGGCACAACAGACCGGAAGTATTGCGAACACAAAAAGAGATGACAACTGTCAAAAACTGGAATATAGCTGAACAGGAGTAACTTCAAAGTTGCAGACAGCAGGGATGCCGGAGCTTCGAACACCAGAATATCCAGCCCTTTACTGGCGTCTGCTAGACTGCGCCTCACCATTGTCAGAGAGACTGCAGCGCCTGGAGCTAAGCGCCTCCAATAGTGGGCGTCGGGAGAGGCCGGTTCACACTGAAGGAGAAAGACTTTTCACAAGAGCCGCGGGTTGCTGGGCTCCTTCTGAGAGTTTTCACACTATCCTGATGAGCTGTCACTACTACCACGTGCAGGAACGGTCAGTAGTATCACAACCAACGCAGACCCATTCACAAGAAATCACAGAGAAGCACTACTTTTCACAAGCAAGTGCACGACTGTAAAAGTGTTGTTAAAATGCTGAGGTCGAAGCACAGGTGGAATTTAACTCAGGGAATGCGGGGTTATTGGTGAATATATCTGCACCAGGAAAGGGCAAATGTGCAAAAAGCGAGTCCGTTCATAATTTCACTAGAAAAAACAGTTGCCGAAGGGGAGAAGCCTCGCATATGGTGTTAGAGGCAAAAAAGGCGTTCAACTCATGGAAAGAACCTTTAATTTGAGTCTCCTGAGAACTTTGGGAAATTCCACACACCTCCAGCACTGAGTCACCTCCCATACCTTTACCATGCAAACACATTTATTTTGGTGATGGCATTATGATTTACAGGAAAAAGATTCGTTTGTATGTAGCGCCAAATACTGCATCTAGAGAGCCGAAGCAGAGACCCTGCCCCGCCCACGCCTCATTGCCACGGAGGATAAAGGAGAGAAGGGAGTGGATGTGGCTTAACGGCTAGGGCGGCTGACTTTGTAGCTGGGGAACCAGGTTCAAGACTCGGCGTCTGTTAAAATGAAGGACCTTCCGTTGTGCCGGAAACACGTTGATGTGGTTTTAATATCTTTTGATCTGTAACTAGAAACTATTTTTTTTGTGAAAATCTGCTGATAATGCAGCGGATGCCAGGTTGTACCTAGAAGACCAGGCATGCCTGACAAAGGGTCTTGACAACTTTTATTATAATATGTTATCAAAAACTACTTTGCATTTCAATAGACTTTCCATTAATTCATATTTAAAAGACACATCAAAAGGTTCTAGCATGCAAAGATGGTGTTGGCACAAAACCAGCGCTTGCTTATCCGTGCGATTTGCAGCTAAGATCAGGCATCAAACCTCTGTGTGAGAAGGTGCAGCTCCTGAGTATCAACCCTCACGTAGCTCTTCTCTATTGAAATATGTGAACCGGGATTAGAGGGAAACCAGCCAATCGGAATTAGTTTGCTCTCATTGGTCCGCAATCAACGTTAGTTTGATAAAGAACGGACAACACCCAGGCTTGATATTGGAGATTGCATGAAACTGATACTTTAACAGTTTCCTCTCTGGTCCGCAAATAATGATTGGGTGTAACCATAAACTGAAAACAAGTTTGGGATTGAAGGCTGTCATCTAGCTTTATTTTTTTGTTTTCGATCTGGAATAAAAAAAATGGATCTATTTAAATTACCGCATTAAGGCTTGATATTAGATGGTGTTCTTTTCTAATGAGAGTGCCTACTTTCCGGTACTCTCTCTGGTCCGTACAGAATAATTGTTTGCAGTATACATGTTGATACAGGGATACGGATTGGTGGGTTCTAATTTTGCATCCTTCTACATAGTTGTAGTATTGAGAGTTTGAGCTAAATTTCTCAACTTGAACAAAATGATTGTACTTGGAGCAATATAGATACAGCACTATGCTGCAATGGTATATTGATTGAATTGGAGGTAATAGCTCTGTTTTTGTACAAATGTTGTGCCTTAAGGGCCAGAGCTGCCGACTCTGAAGCTAGGGAACCAGCTTGGAGTCCGGTGGGAAGCTCAAACACCCTGTGATTCTGTGCAAATTACTTAATCTCCCCGTGCCTAAAGATGAAGGTGTCCGTCTGTAATGCAACTGGTGCTCATGTAAAGCGCTCTGATACCCTTGCGTCGAGATAGCGCTATAACAAATTGCAAAAAGAGACTTGCTGCAGCTGTCCACTCTTATTTGTTATCATCAGCCTCCCCTTCTACGCTCCTCCTCCAGCCTCATTTACTCCAGAGTATGTTTTCATGTGATGTTTACTTTTTGCTTAGTTTTCTACATAGCCTTGACTCGACTGGAATGCATTGGAGCGCTCAGCACTTTAAAGAAACACCACTTACATTGTACAAGCGCACGTTCATTTTGCTTTAGACACTGGGAGAATAAGTGACTTGCCCAAAATGACAGAGATTGTACCGTCTTTTTTTTACATGCCCATCCATGCCCAGTGCCTGTCTGCTGACCAGACAGACGGCTTTGTCTTCGGGGGCTTTCCTCCAGTGTGCCCTCATTGAAGCAGCCGGCTGTGCACAGAGCATAGAAGCACAGGCTGCCTCTGTGCACCCCCTGGCACTTCACTCCTTGCGGCAGACACTTGTTGCAAGCTGGCCACACGCCACACTTTATTAGGAGATAGAAATCACGAAATCAGCCCGACTGATGACTGAAAAGGAGATTCCGAAATTATCAAGTATTATTGGAGGTATGAAGTTGCCCTTGCCTGTATGGTACTTTTTTATTGGCTTTCGTCCAGGGGGATGCTTTTGGGCACCTATCTTATGCAACAAAAATGGGCCTGATAATTTTTAACTTATGCTGCCAGCGTAAATCATGCCTGAAAAATCCCACATTTAGACCTAATTCCCTTTATGAGGACACTTGGAAATGAAGACTTATAGCCCTATCATGAACTAAAGACAGCTGACTGACAGGCGTGGGAGCTCCTTGTAATACTGTGCAGTCTCTTTAGTAGATGCCGGCTTAAGGAAATATAATGTTGGCCTACCCCGCATGAAGACATTGACTGGAGACATTCATTTATTAATAATAGACTTTATCAAATTACATAGAAAGCATCACAAACTCAACCTGCCACATAAAATGCACATCTCGCGTCCAAGGGCACAGTCTTATTCCAGTGGTCTGTAGTGATTTCTGTAACTTTGAGATAGAGAGCTTCCTCCTCACACATTAGCTTTTCGTCCACAGCCTACAAATATCACACATGTGGCTCTTGGGCCTCGAGTTCTTCGTGACAGTGAATAGAAGCTTCTGCTCTAAGTGGGCCAGGACCTGCCCACTATGTACAATGGAAAATAAACAACTATTTGCAATGCAATAGGTGTCACGTTTGCGAGAGTTTGGGCTATTGGCATTGTAAATGACAATGCCTTTTATTTAAGTGTTTTGAAAACCTGCAAGCGGTGCGTAAACACACACTTTTTACTTATAGTCCTTTTGTACCAGGAGCCAGGCTGGCAGTAACTGCTCTGCTTTTACTGCCAGCCTTGCTTCTCGTAAGCAAGGACTATAACTACAAAGTGTGTGTTTATGCACCGCTTGCAGGTTTTCAAAACACTTAAAAAAAAGGCATTGTCGTTTACAATGCCAATAGCCCAAACTCCTGCAAATGCGAGATCTGTTGCATTGCACATCCTTGTTATTTTAGGGTTTTAGTACAGACCTAGAACATGTCGCTTTGTAGCTACTGGCTGAGGTGCGGCAGGTGCTGCAGCATCAAAGGGCATAAAAGAGACGAAGTCGGAGGGGGCGTGGCTTGCGCGCCGCTGTAGCATGGCGTGTCGCGCTTGAGCTCCGGGGAGAGTTGGTCCCGTAGAGCGTTTCTTTCCGCTTCTTCGTGCCCTTTTGACCTGTAACTTCACTCACCAGCGGCGGAACATGCAGTGACCTTCACGACGCTGTTTTTGACGCGTTCGCAGCCGCCGAGGATATGTTTCCTGAATTCTCCCTCACAGGCGCTCGCATTCCTGAAGAGCGACCGCCATTTTGTCGCGCATGACGTTCCTGTCATCGGACTTCTGAGGCGCCGCCGCGGATACAAACTTGCGGTATTCAGCGCTCGGCTGAGGGTTTCTACACACGCGACGGCTGAAATGGTAACATTTATGCTTTTTCTTCAATGTTACTTTCTTTCTTCTTGGCTGGTTTTTTGAGCTGCTCGCTTTTATTTTTTCTCTCGTATTCTTCATGGAGGTGTCCGTTTTGTTTTATTGAGGAGATTTCCTACGCAACTTTGCTCATACTTCAACAGCTACTCTTCCTTTGCGTGTTTTGAGCGTAAACTGCCACTGTTTGACACTGAGTCTACATATTTTGCGCACCTGTGGTGTTCCAGCCTATTCCAGTGTTTTCTCTCAGGCTCCTACTACGTCACTTGTCAGTATGAGTCGCTCATTGAACAGCAAAGACTCTAAGGACCTGGGCGCATCTTTAAAAAGACTTAAGTCAGTCTCTCCTACGCCTGAATCTCCTCAGGCAGACAATGCTTCCACATTGGACACCATTTTGGCGCGCCTAAATGAAGTTCATGAAATTGCGCAGTCAACAAAAACTAACACTGACTTACTGCAAGTTGAAGTATCTGCTATCCGAAATGACTTTAAAGCCCTTTCTCTTCGTGTGTCAGTGACAGAAACACGAATAAGTTCTGCAGAGGATGGGATGCAAAAACAATCCAGGTCCCTCTCTCAACTGGAGCGTTCTATGGTGGCGTTGCGCAGAGACCTCACGGAGCAGGAAGACCGTAATAGGAGATCCAATCTTCGTATTTTTGGCCTGCCGGAGGACTCAGAGAAATCTTCCTCCTCTATGATTGAGTTCCTATCTCATTGGATTCCGGATACACTCCAGCTATCTTTTCACAGAGATTTTGAGATTGAAAGAGCACACCGTGTTCCAACGTTTCGTTCCAAGGCAGCCACCCAGCCAAGAGCAATCATTTTTAAGCCCTTACGACATCAACACACTGAACTAATTCTGTCTCATATGCGCAAGATTAAACAACTCAACTGGGAGGGTCATCGCATTTCCATTTCTCAAGACTTTGCCAGAGACACAGTCATAAGACGGAAAGGCTTCTTGAACCTTCGGAAACGTCTCACCGATTTGGGCATTCCTTTTTCCTTTTCAGGTCCATCCAAGTTTCGCATCACTTATAAAGGACGTCCCAGGATCTTCGATGAACCGGCAGACTTGACAACGTTCTTAGACAACCAGGAGGAGATAGAGATGGAGATTCAAAGAGCGACGACACAGGCTCCTGGGACCTCAGGGACCTGATTTGTTTATCTCTCTACTTGTGGTTGTGCTGTTTTTCAGGATGAATTCCTCTCCTTTCTTGCTAGTAGTGTTTACACGCTAATTTACTCCTCTGCTGTTGTATTTTCTTTCTTTTCTTTCTCTCCTTCATACTACTCTTGATTCTCTTCTTCCTTCTCAATTCCGTCCTCTCAGCCTCTTTTTCTGGTCTATCCTTTACATGGTACTTGCCTTGTTATAGTTCTTGGGTACAGATTTCTTGGTTGTAATTAATATACTATTTCTTTTTTCACTGGCACTTTTCTTTTTCTCATCTTTACCTTATGCTTGTTATCGTTCTAGTATGGCGGTGTAGAATTCTCCTTACGGTTTCTGCTCCTTTTCCTCTTCCATCTCTGTCTCTTCCTTGTCTCTACATGCTCCTCTCTGGCACTTATCTCTTTTTTTTTTCCTTCTACGATTCCACTTTATAGTCTAGTTATGCAATTGTTGTTATTATTAATATGTGATTTCGCTGCATATTCGTTACTATATTTAGAAATGTTACATATTGTTTAGGTTCTTTATTGCATAATTAAGTTTCTTCTTGCATTTTTTATTCAATTGCTCTTCATTTTATGATCTTGTTCATGTTATGATATTGCTAATCTACCCTGAAGTGTATTATTCCTCTTATAGCGTCTCACCTCCTCATTTTCAAATGGTATGTGTACTGAGTTCGGCTATTTCTCATATGGTATTATTTATTTTAATGAGATTTTTTCTTTTCTAATATTGGGCTGTTTCTCCTTACCAATTTTTGCTCTTAATACGGGTCCCCTACTCGCCCTTTCCACGTTCTCCCTTGCATGATATGGGTCTCTTTTAGACCTCCCCCTCTGCCTCTTCTCTTTTTCTCTTCTTGTCTTTCTTCTCTTCTGCCCTTTCTTTTTTCCTGGTTTTCCCACATGGTTGCTCCCGTAACATCGATTTTGCTTAATAGCTGGTCCACTGTTTGTGTGTACTCTGTTTTTTCTCTGTCTTCAATGCTGTCTCCGTTTGTATCCCCCTTTGTTCCATGCCAGGTTTAAATGTATTATCCCTTAATGTTAAGGGATTAAATCATCCAGTGAAACGATCTAAAATCCTGGATTACTGTAAGTCGCTCTCGGCAGACTTAGTCCTCTTTCAAGAATCTAAAATTACCAGTAGAGAAGCCTTATTTTTAAAGAAAGAATGGGTGTCGGATGTGTCTTGTTCTGATGCTTCTGGTAAACGCAATGGTGTGCTTATGTTAGTTTCGAGGAATTCAGGATTATCAATCATTTCTTCTGAGCATGATTCTGAGGGTCGCTGGCTTCTATCTAAATTGTCGGATGGTCAACATGACTTGTTTGTTATGAATATATATGCCCCGAATGTTGATGATCCAGCCTTTTGGAAATCCATTTCCAAAAAATTGCATGACACCCCTCATGCTGGCAATCTCATTGTTGGTGGAGATTTTAACTTACCAATGGATCCTTTATTAGATAGGAACTCTGCATTCCAGTTTCGTCCGCCTAAAGCACATAAACAGATGATTAACATGTGTTCCACTGCTCAATTGCATGATATTTGGCGTCTCCATAATCCCACTGGCAGTGACTTTTCTTTCTTTTCTTCCCCTCATTCCTCATTCTCTCGTATTGATTATCTCCTGGTTCACTCCTCTCTTGTCTCAGCTTCTGCCTCTCCGCTGATTCATCCCATTGTCATTTCTGATCATGCTGCGGTCACTTTTACGCTTACGTCCTTTGCGCCGAAACCGCGTGGTCGTTCCTGGAGACTTAATACGGAAGTGTTACATGACTCTGCCCAGGTGGATAAATTCTCCACGGAAATAAACACTTTTTTCCGTGAAAATGAGGACTCTGTATCTTCTCCAATAACTTTATGGGACTCTTTTAAGTGTACTTTTCGGGGCCAAGTTATAGCGTGCATGTCCAAACGTAACTTGGCGATTAAGGGGGAACTTACTGACTTATCTTCTACCATCAAAACTCTGGAGACCTCCTTTAGACATACCAAAGATCCGACTATCCTACAACAAATTAAGCTCCTAAAATACAAATATAATACTATTGTCACTAAAAGAGCTCATATTGGTTTCCAGGCGCAAAAGTCCAAGAAGTTACTTTTAAAGAATCGCGCTGGGAAACTCTTGGCTGCCACATTAAAATTCCAAGATTCTTCCTATAAGTCCTCCCAGATCTCTTCTATTAAAGATCACACTGGCTCTACCAAATTCCAAACTGAGGAAATTCTCGAAGTCTTTCGTGATTTCTATAACAAATTATACACCCCCTCTAACCAGGCTTCTTTTGACAAGTGCCAAGACTTTTTAAAATCAATTCCGATTCAATCAGTCTCAGAAGGAGATCGATCTACTCTGAATGCTCCTATCTCACTGGAGGAAATAGCGGCTGCTATCAAGGCCACCCGCTCGGGGAAAGCTCCTGGTCCAGACGGATACCCGATCTTATTTTATAAAACCTTTCTTCCGCTACTTGTTCCTAAGCTACAAGCTGTCTTTGACACCTTTGTTCGGAATGGTTCTGTTTCTGGTACCGCTGCTGATGCCACGATAGTTGTGATCCCGAAAGAAGGTAAGGATCATTCAGATCCTAAGAATTTCCGCCCTATTTCGCTTCTTAATATGGAAGCGAAGATTTTTGCTAAAATCTTGGCTAAACGTCTAGAATCTTTTATTCCTAATCTAGTCCATCCCTCCCAAACTGGATTTGTTAAGGGTAGATTGGCAAGAGACAATATCCGCACTTTGTCATATTATTGGAGCGGCTAAGCGATCCCAACTACCTGCCGCGGCCTTAGCCCTCGATGCGGAAAAGGCCTTCGATAAGGTCTCTTGGCCTTTCCTTCGAGCTGTCTTATGTGCACATAACCTCGGAGACTCTTTTATTAACATGGTAATGTCTTTATACTCCCAACCTAAAGCTAATATTAGGGTTAATGGTGCTACGTCCTCTTCTTTTAATCTCTGCCAGGGTACGAGGCAAGGATGTCCCTTATCCCCTCTCTTGTTTTTGTTATCTATTGATCCTCTTCTTCGGCTGATTGATTTACATCCTGATATCAAAGGATTTTCTTTTGGCCCTCATTGTCTTAAAACCGCTGCCTACGCTGACGATGTTCTCATTTTCTCTGATGATATAGCGTTGGCCATCCCTGCTATCTCTGACACCATTTCTTTGTTCTCTAAAGTATCCGGATACACTCTAAACAGAGATAAGACAGAAATGTTCCCTTTAAATGCCTACTGTTTTCCTGCTCATATGGGTTCGGCTGGCTTTAAGTGGCAATCTACTCATCTCAAATATCTAGGCATCTATTTCTGTTCCACGCTACATACCACGGTTGCCTACAATGAATCTCAAACTCTTACTAAGGTTCGTCGTCTTCTGGATACATGGTCTCCGAAACATATTTCGTGGTGGGGTCGCCTACAAACCCTAAAAATGATGATCACGCCGATTATTAATTTTGTCTCATCTATGATTCCGATGAAATTATCCGACTCTTTTTTTCGGGAAATCGATGGTATCACCGCCAAATTTCTTTGGAATGGTAAACGTGCCCGATTAGCATATAAATATTTACGTAGACCCTGTGATATGGGGGGTTGTAATTTCCCGGACTGGGAAAAATACCAGACGGCTTTCTTGGCCTCTCAAGGGGCCTTATGGTTTTCTCCCCCATCCCATCATATTCCTTTATGGCTACTCATAGAACAGGACTTAGCTGCACCACTACCAATTGCCTCTCTCTGTACTACTTCCACTTTGCACATTCTGTTTTCCCGCTCTATAATTATTGATACGATTACCGCAATTAAGAAAGTGGACAGGAAGCTGGCATTTCCTCTGCACAAAACTAGATGGTCTTCCATTTGGCGTAATTCCAAAATTAAAATTAATATCACTCCCACCCTCATGTCATATTGGGCTACGAAAGGTGTCTCTCTTGTACAACATCTGTATAGTGACTCTGGGGAGCCCTTACCTTTTTCTACCCTAGCGCTCAAACACTCTCTAACTAATCTAGACTTCTATACCTTTCTTAAAATCAAGGTTGCCATCTCAAAAACTCGTCTTCACCCCTCCTCCCCTACCATTTCGCTATTTTGTATTTGGCTCAAAGCTGGTCATGTTGCCTCCCACATATATAAGTTTCTATCTTCTACTTCGCTTCCTGACCAGACGGTTGCACAACAAAAATGGATGCGTCATTTCGATCACAATATCACGGATCATTTATCATCTGAAGCTTGGCAATCCATCAGCAAATTTGCGCTTCGTAACAAAATAGCTCCTTCCCTAATTCAGTCCAAGTTTTTCTCGATTAACTTACTCCACTGGACACCTGTACGTCTTCATTCTCTCAACCTTAAAGAAGATGATCTCTGTTGGAGTTGTGGCATGGAGGCGGGGGATTTCCCTCATATGTTCTATCATTGTTCCTTACTTAAACCTTTCTGGGACCTTATTCAGCAACATTTATCTCTTATTTTTGACATTCAGCTCCAGCTCTCTTTTCCTCTAGTTCTATTAGGTCCCTGGGCTGCTCCTACGCCCCTTCCCCTTGATTTGTTGCAATTACAGTTGTTAGATCTTCTTTTATCTATTGCGGTCAAGGTTATCCTTATGGATTGGAAATCTTTCTCGTCAGTCTCTTACCATACGTGGTGGGCATGGGTTTCCTTCTTACGCAGTGCTCACACCTCAGTTGATCTAGCACACCTATCGCCCTCCATTTCGAGTGGGGTTTGGGAATCCCTGGATAAATACATGGAACTCTCCTCGCAAGGTGTAGTCCCTCGTTTTCCTGTTGGTTTGTCTACTTAATGTTTGGTCTGCTAGTTACGTTGCATTGGGCTATTCCTGTGGGACTCCTTCTCTCTTTCTCCCTCTTTCCTGTCCTCTCGTCCCGTTCTTTCTTTCTACTGCTATTTATTCCTTTCTTTCCTTCCTTCCTCCTTTTGCTCTTGTTTCTTCCCCTGCCCCTACCCTCATCTCAGTGGCTGATATGTTCCATGTGCTACACGATATACCCATTATTGACTTATATTGGTAAATCCACATTGATTCCCTTCTTTCTAATTTTATTTACATATAATTGATTTGCTGATCAAATGATATCCATGTTTGTTTTTTCACGTCCTACTCATATTGGAATGTATCACCTCTTTGTATTTTGACTGCTATTATTTGGATCCTTATTTCTCTTAATAAAATCTTGTTGAACTAAAAAAAAAAAAAAAAAAAAAGGCATAAAAGAGACTACATTTCTTAGGGGACACGGACAGCCTTGGGGAGAGCTGAACCTTGGTCTGGCCTGGCTCTAAGAGCCAGATCACGAGCCGAGCCACAAAAGATGTAACTCGGGTAACAAATGTGAGGAAAATGGTAGACTAGAAAATAGAAAAACATGGATTTTTCATCATATTAAAGTGCTTCAATGGCGAGTAAACAATATTTCATGGAACTGAGTGATATTTATTGAAAGTAATATTTTTTTGAACATGAAACATTCAATACCGTCGTAGCCGTACGGTTTTGACACAAATTATCCAAAACTTGTCAGCTTCGGGTGTGGTCCTACTATAAATTGAACCACAGCCTGGCCCAATTGCTTTGTACTAGTCATCTTCAAGTGAATCCAGTGATCCCACGCCCAGCAGCACTAATTTCTGAGGACCGTTACATATTTTTCCTCAACAAACTTTCATACAGAAATACAGACAGAAAACAATGCACATCTTCTGAGCTAAGCTTTGAGCCCCGGCACTTTTTGTTTTTCAAATTAAGCACTGTTTCCCGCAGTATTTGGCAATTGTTGAAGTTGCCAAATGAAGATGAACGCTGCAGTTTACAGCAAGAAGATTCCATCTTTTCACAAAAATTAACTTTGAGAGGTTGACACAGCTGCACATGACCAGCTTTCGCGAGTGGCACCCAGTACAAGATTCTTTTTTTGGTGCCCTCCTCTCATAGTCCTCTTTTCCACAAGTTCACCCACTGCCATTTTCCAAGAGTGCCCATCATCTCTCCATAGACCCTCTCTCATATATATTTCATTTATTTTATACCAGTGTAGGATGTCGGATGGCACTTAACTTGTGTGAATGGCCCTCTTCCACACTACATGTTTTCCTGGATGTCACACATTTCACAAACTATCTCTGACGGAATATCCACACATTACTCCGTAGCTTGCACATATAAATATGTTCTGTAATTGTGTATATATGCGATCTTGTATAGGCTCCTAACATTTCCCCACCCTATGAACAGTGCTCGAGTTGAGGATCTTTAGTAAAATCATATTACGGTACCACTATTGGAGTCCTGTGCTTTTCTGAGCCCGAAGTGTACTTGCCTGTGTAACCAATTCATGTCTTGGCATGGCATGTCTAAATTGAAAACCTGCTTTAAGACCATTCATGTGGTGCTGCATGTGTGTGTGATGCACTGTCTTTTCACTTTTATAAGCAAAAGTTTGGAGTGATATTTGGGGCTGCACCCCCACGCGAGGTCTGGTTCCTGGCGCACATAGTCTTGGTTGCAGCGCACAGAGACCTTACACTGCCACACAGAGAGGAAAAAAATTAGAGGGAACATTGATCCTGACAGGGACCTACTGACCACCTTTTCCACGATTTTTATCGGGTAGGGCAGGAGGGATATGGGCCTGAAGTGCGCCGGAATAGTAGGGTCTAGCGAAGGCTTTTTAAGCAGGGAGGTAACCACTGCCTGCTTACATGCTTCCGGCACTATGCCTTCCTCAAGAGATTGGCGACAGATCTGATGCATCCAGGGGAACAGCTCTGGCCCATATTCCTTCCAGATCCTATGCGGAAGGGGGTCTAAAGGTGACCCTGATGACATTATGGACCAGACTAAAAAAGAGCTCCTCTGTAAGAGGGGTGAGGTTTTCCAATGATGACAGTATTGGTAGAGGTTCCTCTTCTTCTGTCTGTGCCACTGCATCTTTGCAACTAGCCCTTTCCTCCTTCGGCCCCCCCCACAATTTTAGCAATCTTTTCCTCGAAATAGATCGCAATCTCATCACATAGTTCTTGAGTAGCAACCACCGTATTACTCATACAGGTGGGGTGTGAGATCCCTTATGATATTAAAAAGGGTTTTAGTACTGTTAGGGGACTGAAGAATAGTAGTGGCATAGAAGAGTGCCTTAGCTTTGGCAATAGCTCCTTTATATTTTGCCTGTTCCACTTTCAGCAGTTTTTTATCCGGCTCTGAATAGCATCTACGCCATTTCTTTTCTGCCTGTCGGCGTACATTGCGTAGGGATTTCAGTTCCTCATTAAACCAGGGAGCAGATGGTTTACTCTTATTCTTTATATTTTTCAGAGGGGCAAATCTATCCAGGGTATCTATGATGTGATTACAATACTTTTGATAGTTCAGGTCTACCGATTCCTCTGGATCATAGGAAACTTTGCTTATGAAGATAGGCTTGGTTTTATCCTTTGGTAATTTAGACCAATTCCGTCCCTTCCTATAAGTCACCGGGCACTCACTTCCGTTCCCCCCAGTGAGTATGGAGATCTGGAAATGGAATAAGGAGTGGTCGGTCCAGCACTGAGGTAGGATATCAATCATCTTAGTCTCAGTCTGTTTGGCAAAGACCATATCTAGGATATGTCCCCCTGAGTGGGTTGATTTCTGTACCAGCTGATCAAGACCCCAGTTTCCACAGATGTCCTTCAAATCCCTCAGATGGCTCCCCAGGGACCCATTGTCCCATAGATTAAAATCTCCCAGGATCAGCATTCTGGAGTGGGACAGGGCAAGGGCAGCAATGGTGTCAAACAGCGCCTGGTATTGTGTATCCGCACTAGGTGGTCTATAACTTATCAATCCAGTCAGGATCCTACCTTTTGGTTCTTGCAAGGAGAACCCCAGTCGCTCCACCCCCGCCACCCCATCGGTCTGTAGAGAGAAAAAGTCCCACTTGTCTTTGTAAATCACTCCAAGCCCCCCTCCTCTTCCCAGTGGCCTAGGTTTATGGAATAGCTTATACCCTTCCGGGCACGACGAACCCAACTCAACAGAGGTGTCCACACTAGTCCACGTCTCCGTGATGAATAGGGCATCTAGGTCCATGTCATTTACCAAATCTGACACTTCCTGGTGATGTTTTACCAGGGATCTACTATTGATCAGCCCACAATCCAGCATTACAGAGGACTGTGGTAGAGTATTTTGAGATGTCGCCTCTACACTCTTACCTATGGCCAAGAATACCTAAGAGGTAGAACATTTATTGTTGTTGCCCATCATAATGTGGAGGGGAATTGATTATTTATTGATTGTTCCCCTCATTTCCTTCTCGACTTTATAGCTGATCATTTTGTGGACTACCAGCATATGGGAATTTGTGGATTTGAACTTTACTTTTGGACCGAGACATCGTTTTTCCCTATGAAATAAGGGGTGAAATTACTGGTAAGTGGATTAGATTGAAGCAGGACTGGGTTGAAGCAGGCCTGTGCAACAGAATGTAAGAGTGGTTCGCGTCCACAGAATTATATTGTGGATTGTATGGTCTTTGGTGTTACTTTTTTCACTTTGTGACTCCCATAATATGCTACCTTTACTTTTAGGTTAGTTTTTTTACTGCCATAAGAATGGGGTAGGCCTATATGTGGACCTGTAATAACCCTGATTTCGCTGAAGCATTGTATTGTTCGTCCTTCTTTAATTGAGTAACGGGTAGTAGTTGCATTTTGAAGACTGTCTGCTTTGTCTAAAACGTCCCTCCTCCCTCCCTCTTCTCTTTCAATTTCATTCACTCATTTTTTATCACCTTTCTTTCATTATTTTCTCACTCTTATTTCGGTTATATATATTTTTTCTCGCTCTTCCCCTCCTTCTTTTGTATCTTATATTATTGATTTTTATATATGGACCGGATTGCCCCCCCCTTCTTTGACTAATTTGAAATGCAAGTTTGGGTATTAGGTTTGGAACATTGCTTAATAAACTCTGTTGTATCGTTAAGTCTGTCTTTTGTAGCTATTTAATCAAGTGTATAATATATGGATTTTTGGGTGTAATTTGTTGTCCCATAAGAAGAATTCATACCGGTTTTCAACAATTGTTTTAGGTGTTTGACTAATATGATTAAAAGTGTCTTGTATTCATGTTAAGTCATGTGCACTGATATTTAGGTTTTTTGTCTTGGCATCAACAGCCCTGAAGAAGTCTGCCTCAAGGACGAAACGCGTTGGCTGTGCCACTTTCAACAAGTGATGCTTATGACTTTGTTTTTATAGAATCTGTGCATTATTGGAATAAAAGGAAACTTTTTGAAGAATATTGTTATCGGGAAATTGATTGTATATTCTTTTTTCCTACCTAATGAGAAGTGGTGCACCTGAGCTTTTGTTTTGAATATGCTCTCCAGCAGGTGTTTTTGAGAAACAAAATGTTTAAACTAGTTCTTAAACTAATATCAACTCTAAACCCTGGTTGTGGAGGTGAAATATAAATGTGGAATAGGAGTAGGATGGACACAAAAACGCAGGATGAGCATCTAAAAATGCCTCTTTGATGACCACATTACAAACAAGATAAAACACTAAAGGATGGAAGCCCATGAAGCATCATTAAGGGTCAGCAGTCAGTCTAACTTATCGTACTGTACTATAAAAAGTGCCTCCATCTTCGAGGCGCTACCCCTCCGGTGGCTGCTGCAAGGCAAGTAAAGAAGCAATTTTTCACCAACTTTATCCGTTCAAAGTTTTAACTTGGAATCCCCAATCACGCATCATGGAATACCAATATCAGGTTATTACTGCCTGTGTCCTTTAACAGAGGCTATAGTGCTCACCTTTAGAAACGTATGCTTTTTGTTAGGTAAGTTATCATTTATTGGCACAATGTTATCAAATTAGATTCCTGCATGTTTTCATGAGCAAGGTCTCCTTGCACAAATCAGTTGTTTGTACCTTGCCCATTTAGTAAACGTCTTTAGGTCTTCCCAGTTCTGTTTTTGATAGGCGCCTTGACACCTTCGGGTTTAGTTTGCGCGATACAAATTGCTTAATAAATAACATAAATAAATCCCAGTTGGCAGAAGGCAGAACAGAACTGGTTTAAAATAATAAAAAAAGATAGTACCCTGTGCTGAGTATGCGTTAAGAGCTCCAAGGCAGACAGTCACTGCAGCCCTCCTCACAAGGAGAAAGAAACTCGTGTCATGGTTGTGAGTTTTCCCCGAGGGCTGCATCTGCTGGCTACGGGTAATTCTCATCCCTCGAACACTAGCGGTGGGCACGCGGTTCGCAAAAATAGAGCACAGTTTAATGTTGCTTCAGAGGCGACCATCTTGAAGCAGAAATGTTGTGTATGTACAGTAATCTTCCCGAATACCAGGAAAAAGCGAGGTTACAGGGAAAAATCAACTATTCCAAACACTAAAAAAATGCAAAGAAGAATGGGTACTGTATTTAGTAACATTTAGATTGCACTTGCCACCCGTTTGTGGGGCGCTGAAGCGCTTGCCTATATGGGAAGCTTACTTGGTAGCAGGTGTGTTTTTGATTTGATCCTATTTGAAAAGTGTGTGCATGTCGTGCGTGATTACCACAAAGGTGCAGCTATCTGATGGGATGCGGCACTCAGCAGCGTGATGAGTAAACCGTAAGAGGCATGCAATTTATGGTTTTTACTAAGCAGGCAGCTGTGAACAGCTTCGCAGGTCCCTTTATGAGGTGTATGCTTGTAGTACACTCAGTTGATTACTGTATTGAGTTGTCCATTGTAAGATCATTTATTTAACATTTATTATTCTGAGCAGGCATATGTTAGAGGGAGAAATGGAGAGTTCTTCTGAAAAGGACTTTGTTAATATCATCCCATATCCGATTGCTATTTTTTTTGCTGTGTTGAAAGAAGTTGCATAGTATGTAGCTTGTTGGGCATCTAGTGTTCAATTTGTGCCATTGTTTGCAGGTGCTTCCCACCAGCACTTATTTGTAGACTCCTTATGACAGCCTACCACCTAGTGGCACTGTCTACCTTTTTTCAAAGACCAGCAAAAGGCTTTACAGTGCCATATTCTTAAACATACTGAACTAGCGGATCTAGTCCATTATTACAACTCTAGGTCATTTGCAATAAAGCAAAATATTATATTTGTAGAAGTATGATGGGTAGTAGTAATCACTGGAACTTGCATAGAGCAGATGGTGTGAGCCCAGTGCTTTCCTGATAAATAAGTTGGGCCTGGCACTTCCGTTTTCCAAATTAACCACTGTTTGGGACAACCACTGGTAAAGAAGAGAAGGGACAAACACAGAAGTGGGAGAAAGCTACCAACAAGCCTTGACAATGCTAACAAGTTTCGCCTTTGAAACCTCTTTGCTCTGCCAATGGCTGTTCATGCAGTACATTGAACAGAACAAATAAGAGGGAGAGGGAGGGCGCACTAACAAAGCCCTATTTTGTCTGCGCTTGCATACGTGATGTATGTGGCTTACACAAGCGTACATGCATAACCATGTATGCCTTCTTCAAAAATATTACTATAATCGATGCAAATGTTTATAATGATACATAAAAAAATAATAATAATAATCACGTCACTATTATCAAATTCACCAGTCATGAACTTTCCATCAGCCCTGACTTAGAACTACATGGTGACATAGGCCCGAGGTTACCGATTGATAGGTCACAGGTGGGATGGCACGTATCCAGCATACAAACGTGTGAACAGGCAACTCTGGTCACAGCGATACCACAATGGTCCACTGATATTGCGACGATTAAGCACACATGGCCCATAAAGTCAGAAGCCACATAAAGTTAAGAACATGCAGTCAATCAAGACACAGCCAATCACAACAGCACACACAGATCACGCGCCCCTCATACCGGACACGTTACACGCGGGCCCAAATTGTGTCGAGGCACACCTGCAACTAGCAACAAGGGTCTTATTTATGACTCCATAGTCAAGGCCCACATTCTTGTACCAATAAAGTATCTCCAGAAGTAATTTAGGATATCAAAGAAACGTATAAAACCCTGTTCAGATTGATTGTAGTTTGAGGCAGTCCTCACATCCGCTTCAGTAACTGTACTCCCGGCCGAAGTATTGAATGAAACAGACTGTTCCTGTTTTTCCAAACGCCTCTCGTCTTGATTTTTCAAGGTAAATTCATATTCGAGGAACAAAATGATACAAGAGCCTCTTTTTATTGATCTGACATTGAATCTGAATAAATAAAAAGTGGAAATGCTTTCAAGTACACTACATTTAAAAAGTAGGACTGCAGGATGGGAGCAACAGAGGCGGAGGGTTAAAAAACAATGGGAATTTGATGGTGAGGGGAAAAGGCGCACCACAGGGAATGGGGAGAAGCATGCAAAGGCACGAGAGCAACACTGGGAGCGGCGACTCCCTCCCCTTCATGCCCTCCGCCCCCGGCGGCCTCCCCTCTCATGCACTTCCCATCCACCACTTAAGCCTGCTGAGCCCACGAGCCTCATTTCTTTTCGACCACTCCCCTATTAGTCACATTTTCAGACCGTCAGCCACCTACTCCTTGTGTCTCCAGCAGCACCCTTTCAGTCCACATCTATCTACCGGTCATCCTTTATTCCCCTTTAAATGTTAGTGTGAGAAGTGTGGCTCACTGGTTAGAGGAGGCAGACCCTGATGCAGAGGTCAGACCCGGGACCAGGGTTCAATTCCCGACACGGCAGGGTCTTGAGCTCAAAATGTCCACAGACTTGATAATTCTCGCCTCGGTGCCTACTCGAATCATGGGTTCACACTCTGCAACTCTGGGCAATAGCTAGCTTAATCTCCACTACGGCCCCACCGCAATGGGATGCCTGGTCTTCACCTTGGGGATGCCCAGTAGGGGTTATCTCGCAGGGAAAGCCAGGACGGGTTCCCAAAGCAAGCGCTAAGAGACCTGTCGGTGATTTGGCGCTATATAAATCGAAATTAACATAACATACCAAGGTTACTTTCTTAAGCCACCATAAGAGTCAATCTGCCTATAATCCATCTAACCCCCGACAATCATTAAACTCCTACCATTCAAACGTTTCATTAGCCATCGTCTGTTTAAATGCTTACTCATTAACTATTACTCTTCAGACTCTCTCCTAGCAGACCCCACATCCCTTCAAAGAAGTCCAATAAATACCAGCTCTGGCCCATTCCCCCTTTCGCATTACTCCTTCTAAAAGAAGCTCCCAGTACAGGAAACAACTACCAAACAGAGTACTACACAGCCAACAATATTCAATAAGTCTTATTAGCCATAATCTTTTCAAACCTCCCACTATAACTCTCGCTCAGAAAATGTTCATATTAGCTTTCATCAGCCCTCTGTCTTTTTTTTTAATGTGTCATCACTTACAATCCATCAAACTCCACCACCTTTTCTTCCTCCTCGCCACTAGGCTTTGTGTTCTTGTTCTCTTTGCAAACGTATGCCCATCCTAAGTAGTCTATTATTTTTCCAGTAATCTCATTAACTCACGAACCGACATACATTACCCTTTCATCAGTCTTTTACAGATTCAGAGTTGCCCTCACCTCCTGCATAAATTCTCAATATGCCCTCATTTTCTTTAGCATTTTCTCCTTGTCAGTTGTTTGTGCTGTGTCAATCTATTGTACCAGCCTCACACCGTTTACCCTTGTCGGCCAGCTTATGCATTTGTTGCATGCCCATCAGCTGTCTGGTTCTCACTCGATGCCTTCCTACCACATTTCTCTTCTTGATTTTCATTCTCGTTGTCCAATTCTCCTGTGACTTCATATTCTTCATGTTGCTCCCTTTCTGTATCGGAGCGCTCAAGTAGACCCATGTTGGGTCTTGGAACTCTCCCAGTTTTGATTTCAAATTTGCATTCTGATGGTATTGTGACTAATGAGTAAAATGCCAGAGAGCAAGTTTAACACCTGAAATGTATAGGTGACTTAGGCCTCTCAAGGACCACCCTAAGAACCCAATATCATTGAGAATCACACCCACAATTTGCACCCTTGCCTACCGTAATTGTGCGCTGCCTTCCGCTCTACGAAGGGGTGAGGCGAGGCGCTGCCTTCCCTTCTCCGGAGACGTGCTTTGGAGGGTCTGCTTTGCATACATGTCATAACTTTGACAACATGAAAAAGACCCCTCAGAATGTCTTAGAGCCTCGAGTTGTCGTCCACCTCACAAGACAGACCGTTGAGCCCAGGTTTTGGTTGTTATGAATGAGTGGAGACGCTAGCACTGTGAGGAAACCACAAACCACCCTTTCTGGGCACAGAAACAGGCACACTAATTGTGTTCACTACTGGTAAACTCTGCCAGCGCTGGCAGACAATCTAACGCACAGGGAATATAAAATATGCCAAAGATCACACTAGGACAGACCAGGAGGAGCTGGGAGACAATGTAACACCATTTATGTATGTGTGGATGCTTCTTCCCAAGCAATTTTTAAACTACATTGGCTCTTGGATTTATGCTGGGTGTGTGTGTGTGTGTGTGTGTGTGTGTGTGTGTGTGTGTGTGTGTGTGTGTGTGTGTGTGTGTGCAAATGCAATAGGTGTCGCATTTGCGAGAGATTAAGCGATTGGCATTGTAAATGACAATGCCATTTATTTATCGGTTTTCAAAACCAACACATAATTAAAGTTTGTCATTTGCAATGCCAATAGCTCTAACTTTTGCAAAGGCGAGACCGTTGCATTGTAAATGCTTGTTTGTAGAAGCATCCCATTTTATAGGACTAGAAAACATAGCGGTCTGACTAGATACTTTACTCCGAGGTATACGGACGTCAGAATGAATTATACTGCGCTCCAAGCTTACAGAGAAGACTGATTTTGGAAGAAAGTTGAAGGTGCTCATTTGAGATTTCCACGGAAATGTGGCATGATGCATTGATCCCAGCACAATTCTGAGAGCCCAGTCAAACAGTTCGAGGTTAACCAGTAGGGCAATGGAAGATCGCAAAGAAGCCATTTCCACCACCTAAGAGTCAATTAGGACCTCTAAGCAGAGGCTTTACCACGCCAGTTTTACTTAACTGGCATATACCGCTAGACCGGATTAACTCAATTTGTGCAAAGGTAGGTCAATAGGTGGTCACAAACTCAGACCAGCCTCACTCATGAACACTGGAAGGCACATTTACAGTTGGTTGCCCACTTTAACCAGACTACTCGCAAGTACTAAAAGGCAGCTCTGTAGACGACGATGCACTTGGAATAGAAGGTCTCAAACTCAGTAAGGCATTTAAATAGGTAGCTATCATCTCGATAAATCTACAGCCAAATCACAGGAGTGAAGCCAAGAAAGGGTCTTATCTTTTCCCACCTGACTGGTCAGTCCACAAATCACAAATTCCTTACTCACACTGAAAGGATAGGAGTTATGAGATTCCTCAGTAAATTCTACAGTACTGTACAGTCAGGGCCCTCCAGTGTGGAGACTATACTGGCACATACAATGTTGTTGTCTGCACAGCCATGCGTGAGTTGGAGAGAAGCATGGAGTGCCACCAGGAGATGCCATGCTTCAACAGGATATCTATGGAACCTGGCAGGCTAGCTAGAAGGCGACTCCTCAGCATAGTGCAGAGAGATCCAGGGGGTACTACGAGGTGGATCTGCTGTCAGAGGCGTAAGTCTGTAGCAGGCACCTGAGGCCCACAGCTTGCACTCTGAGCATTTTAGAGGAAAATCAGCACAAAGCTAAAGATAATGTCTCACTGCTGAAAGCAGCACACCATCTTTTCGGATTACTGCAAGGAGGAGCACACTGTACATAAAACATGTAATGAAATTTACATTAAGCAGAGAGCGATGATGAAGCCCAGAGCAATGAATATAGAACATGATGCTCCTTTTCCAAACAAACTAAAGGTGCTGTTCAACTTTCAATCATACTTCAGCGACATCCCAGAGGCCACGTTGGGCAGCAGTACGTAGAAAGATGAGCCTGTGGCTCCAGTATCCCAATGGCATCGGGTCTCTTTCAGCAAGACTGAAAAAAGGAGAGGAGCAAGCATGCGGAGGACCTCAGCGAATCCTCCAATGTACAGAAGAAAAGACATCTGCTCCGAGACCGCTACAGAGAAGTCAGATCTGACACTTACAGTCTTGATAATTCTGTGTGTTCTTTCGTGGGTGGTCTCAATTTCCATTATATTACTGTGCACGTTATCATTAAGATTTGAAGGACATAATTTTTCACGCTTTTTTCAGTTGGCCTCCTTGGAAGGTGTGCAATGGGTGGCTAAATTTCAGGAGAGGCTTCGGAGGACTAAGTACAGGGTGGGAAACAGTGGAGGATGGGAACGTTTTGGTATTAGGATGGGTACTTGGATGAGTTTGCATGCAATTGAAACATTTCTGCTCCCAAGTTAATACAAAGCTGGAGTATGGAATTGTGGTTGAGGTGAGTAACTTAAGAGCATTGGCTTGATACATCGATGTACTTGACAAGATCCAAAGGGGTGCTGTCCTACAATTCGCTAAGCAATAATCTCCTGAGGTATACATGCTGCAGGAAAACCCACCTGTTGGCCAAACACAGTCACCTACTGAAGTTGCTGCAGCCAGGGGCACTCCACAGCATGAAGATAATCAAGGAAAACTTCAAAGCGGTCCTGGACAGGGAGTAGGACTAACAGGGGCCATTGATCAACACCAGGACTAGGAGTTGCTCCTCTAGAATAGGGCAATTGCACTGGGGTGGCAGGGTATCTGGTGGTGTTGGGATTAAAAAGAGCACACAGTCACCTTTTCCCTGAACCCGCACCACATACTTTCTTGACTTATTTTTGTATCAGTCGCAGATACAAGTTAGGTACCTAGTAAAAACATCCTGTCTGGAGGTCTTGTTGACACACCGGATTAAGTGGAGCATGGGCCACAGGAACTGTGGCGCAGCACTTAAAAGCTTGGCAGCAGACCGGTGACTGCGATGGTGATTTTAAGGAGGAGACTTTCAGCTCAAAGCGGGCTTGTTTTGCTCCAAGCAGCTGGTGTGGTACATCTCATCAGTGGATAGGGCTAAAGAACACCAGTGTGATACAAAAAAAAAAAAGACATGTTATGTACCTAAAAGTTGAATTCTAGACTAGAGTAGGAATGTATCAGTACTGGTGAGGAGTCCTCACTCCAACAGAATGAGGTGAATAAGCAAATACTGAAGCAAGCTGTCAATTAACTAGCAAGAGTGACGTGGCTGGCCATGCAACTGAAGCATGAGTCAAGACATACAAGTTGCTCTGGTGGCTTGCTACGAGAGGTAGGCTGCTAGGTTTTTGGGGGAGTTTGGGTGTGCAGCATCAGGAGTGGTTGAAAAAGCAAATGGTTGAAAAAGTAATTGACTTATATCGACAATTTTATGCCATGCACTGAAAGGGAGATAGATAACAGGAGGGCTTTATCAGACTTCCAATGCACCAACACAGCAACTGTGAACACGAAGAAAAATGAGGAGGGTTATGGAGGATTTTGTCTTGATGAAAACACCAAGCCCAATGGTCTCCTAACAGAGTTTTAAGAAATACCACATCATTACGTAGGAGCAATACCAGGCCACAAATCAGCTACCCCTCCTATGACAGGTTGACTGTGAACCAGGCATAATCTAATACTCCTCCATAAGGCCCCGGACGAAGGCCTTGTGCTCTCAGACCATTCTGCATTGACCCCAGTTAAATTTATTAAGACTATTGGTTTCATTATCCTCACAGGGTGCACCTGAAACAGAAACGTCAGTTACCGAATTGTCTTTGGTGAAGCACACAGGGAACTTTATGCACATAGTTTAAGGGCTGTATGTTAACCCGAAGTTTCTTAAAGATTCCTCAAAACCTGAGCGAGGTGGTGGATGGACACTGTTGCTTACCTCCCTGGCCAAGCGGATGCTCAAGCGCTGCTGAAAGACATCAAATGGTTGGTAATTATGGGGTTCCTTACTGCAGAGCTAAACAGCAACGAAGCAATTAAAACACCAACTATCTTGGGGGAATTGATTAGTACTGGGAGCTTGAGGAGCAAATTTAATGGCCCAGAGAACAAGCCTATAAAAGTCTTTAGATTGGCAATGGTAGGACCATTTCAATTTTTCTGCTTAAACAGTGTGTAGTTCTCAACCAGTTATGCTACAGGAGGCCCCTAAGGTAATACGGTGGACTGAAGATCCTCTGGCAGTGGGGCAACGCAAAGAAAAAGACCAAACCACCACAGATCTAGAACTGCAGTTTCATTCTCTAGAAAAACTTAATCTACTCATGGGTGGCAGACACACAGTATCAGCTAGAGGCAGTGAACAGTCTCTGATGAAACAAGAAAAGCAAGGTGAAAATCAATTCCTGTCATGCTGCAAGTGCTGTTTGAACCATTGTCTTTTTTGCAGTTTTATACTGCATGAGCTCAGCATGACCGTATTAGACTATTTACATGAGCGCCTTTTACATTACACAAGGTCACTTTTATGCTGTTTTTTTTAGGCACTGGAGATTAAGTCATTTGCTCAAAATCACAGGATGTTGATTAAACGCAGACACTTGAAACGGGTTCCCCAGTTCGAAAGTAGGCAACTCTGGCCATAAAACCACATCCTCTCAACGTGTAAGCAGCTGCTATGGTGGAAATATTAATGTCATATTTTCTGCAGCATTCCACAGTTTATCCTGCACGCCAATGGGCCCTGTGTGGTGGGTGGCACCCAGGCAGTGGCCCCCACGCCAAGCAGGGAGACTCCTTAGCCCTGGGGCCAGGTGTGCGTGAGATGACTGGGCCACGTGTGGTGGGTGACACTTAGTGCCACCCACACCAGCAGGGAGTCTAGTGCAGCCCCGGGCCATCATGTGGGTGAGGTGACTGGGCTAGGCCCCGTGCGGTGGGTGGCACCCCGAGGCCTGCTCTGCAGACCCAGCTGCCTCTCGTGCACACAGCTCCTGCTCCGGGAGGGTGATGTGGCCGTCTGTAAGTGAGGTGACAGGGTCCCGTGCGGTGGGTGGCACCCCGTGGCCTGCTCTAAGGACCCCGATGGGTGGCACCCCATTGCCCCCACGCCCAGCAGGGAGCCTCGTGCAGCCCTGCCCCAACCTGTGCGTGAGGTGACTGGGCCCCGTGCTGTGTGTGGCACCCAGTGGCCCCAATGCCTGCAGGGAGCCCCATGCAGTGCTGGGCACCCTGTGCGTCATGTGATTGGACCCCGTGCTGTGCAGCCCCTGCTGCCTCTCCTGCACACCGCTCACCCTCCACCCTCCCTGCTGCAGAGGTTAATGTGGCCGCCTGTGCCTATGACGCGCCTGAAAGCCGAGCTGCCTCTTCCACAAAACTTTCTCTACTCCCAGCCTCTGCTGCTGCCTCAAGCTCCTCCTGCTGTCGCACCACCTGGCTCTGGGCGCTACCAGCCCCCCCTGCCCCCGCCGACATCTGGGACACTCCGACGGCAGGTGAGGGGCTTTTGGGAGCTGTGAAGAGCACTCTGTGGGTGCCCACGGCGAGTGCTGCGATTCGTGGGGGTTCCATGGTGGGACGTGGCTGTGGAGCCGAGGGCCTGCACTAATGCTCTGCATGGGTTGTGGGTGCGTGCGCTTTGAGTTCAAGCGTGGTTGTGAACTTGTGAGTGCGCAGGTGTTGTAGGGGTGTGCTTGACAGCAGCGAGGTGTTTCCAATGGGCGTGCATGTGCTGTGGAATGTGTGTGTGTGTCCGTTGTGTGTGGTCAACGTTTCAGAGTGCACTTGTGAATCACTGGCCTGCTGTGGGGTGTGTGCATGTGTCGTGGGGAATGTGTTGTGTGTTAGTTGCTGTGGTAGTGCCTTGTCTGTTTGAGTCTCTATTGTGAGTTGCGATTGTGCTGTGTGAGGTGAAGATGGCCTGAGTTGTGGTGTTGTGTGCGTGTGTGTAGAGAGTGGTACAGATGGTTTGGGAGTAGCATTTTGTGTGAGTTGCCTGAGTTGCTCGTTCTTTGGAGCCATATGTCTGCAGTGTGGAGTTTCATGCACGTGTGTGTGGTGCGATGTCTTGTGGCTTGTGTGTTTTGTAGACGTGAGTCAGTGTTGTGGTGTTTCATGTAAGTGTAAGGTGACCTTGGCTTGTGTCAGTTTGTGACATGTGTATGCAAAGTGGTGTTGTCTCCATGTGCGTGTTGTGTGTAGCAGAAAGGGTTTGTGGGAGGCATTTTGTGTGTTGCGTGAGACTGCCGTTCTTGTAACCATATGCCTGTCCACAGATTAATGCGAGCGGACAATTCATATTAATTATACATCACGTTGCGATGTCCGGTTCTGATATTTTTTACGCTTGAAAGAACAACAAGCCGACGGGGGTAAGGAAAGTGAAAGCGTGCTGCGCGCGTATTCAAAGGAACACACACGCATTTCTTACGCACTGAGCATGCGTGTGGCCAACTTTGCCTGGGGCATGGAGCGTGCGGCAGTGTCAGGGGCTTCAGTGAGCTGATGGAGCCCTGCGTGTTGTAGCCCGTGTGAAGGAGCCCTCCCCCAGAGAGAAGTCCGATGGGAGCCCACCCAGTCTTTGTGAATTCTGCTGCGGGGCTCTTGTGAGCATGACGGAGCCCTGCGTGTTTCTGCGCCAGTGAACGGAAAAGAGGACCCACGTGCCGCAAGGAGACCAGCCAGGGAGCAGTGCAGAGCCCCCACAAGAGCCGGTAAGAGGGGCGTGTGGAGCGCGCGTCAGCATTAAAAATGCTATTGCAGGAGGTTGACTTGCCCCGGAAGAGGGACAGGCGATGTGCACAGCACATGGCCGTATGTGCGCGTACACCTGCTCAAATCGCCAAAAGCTCTGCGCGTGCCCATCTCCTGTTCCACTTTCGAGACAAGGCCACAACAATAAGCCTCGCTGGCGACAGCGCTTCGCGCTGCGTACACCAGGCTTGACCTAAACACTAATGGGAGAACGTAAAACTCATGTGGGTGGTGACAACAAAATGTACAGCAGGAGGTCTCCAACCTGTTCTTTAGTGAGAGTTAATTCTGATCAGTTAAAATCATTGTGAGATACAAAAAGGCCAAGCACCCTGTGCATTGTTCCCAGAGAGCTTGCACATCCAGTTTCAGTGACTTTAAACCTAACTTTCATGTAGGCGATACTATGATTTGGACAAAATATAGAGTTGCCCAGAAACACCAATGAGAATGACCCAGGATTTGCGCGGTCACCATGTACAGAAATTGTCACAGCACAGATACCACATTGGTTTATAGCACTACCCAAAAACGTTTGCATCACAAGACAGGATTCTATGAAGCATAGCCATTAATCATAAATGGATACATATCACTATGAAGTCTGTCCAGTGCACTTCAAGAATGCACATCGAAGCATTTTTGAAGGTCTATTTATTACTTTTCTGGCATATATTTCTCTCTAGTCACACCCCTGTGCCAGAACTAAAATTGATGGAGCGTTAGGCAGTATGCATGGAAAACCAAGAGGAGTGGAATCTGCCAAAACTGAACAGCCAGCAGAGAACAGGGAATGGTGGGGCCAATGACCATACAGTACTATGCAGAGATTGGGAGGGGGGGGGGGGGAAGAGTGGTATGGTGAGGGGAGACATCTTTGATTGATTTATTTGTGAGAGCTGCTGAGCAACTGCTAGGTAGGGTTAAAAGGCGAGAATACAGGCAGTCTTAGCAATGCAGCAGGGACAACTAGGTGGTATGTCAAACTGCTCCACATGTCAGGTTTTTGGGTGTTTGGTAACAGGTGGGTGGGCCCAACCAGAGAGATGACGAAGAGACCCATACAGACGGATACAGTTGTCGTCTGTTATGTGAAAAAGGAGATTCAGCTAGGCATAGGAAATAGGTCAATGATTTCTTCTCTCAGAGCCCTCCAGGTACTGACTAACGATACTCAAGGGTGGTCTCAATTATGCCTCTGAAGCATGGGCTACACAAGCTTCCTAAAATACAGCAACTAAACTCAAACGGGTAGTTTTAAGAAAAGGCTCAGGAAAAAAGGACTGTTTAAAAATGTATATACAAACTGAACACTAAACCCGTAATTCTGAAAACTTTCAACAGGACCATTAAAAAAAAAAAAAAGAAACAAAAGTACCTCTTGCAAGTTGGAACCTTTTTGACAGTACTAACAGTGGTTGCACTATTGTGCCGAGCGCCACACCTATGCTGCAGTATGCAACTATAAAGCCAATCACTTATACGTAGCATTATAAAAAGGCGCTGGTGTCAAGGCGGCCGCTCAAACTGCACAGTTTATGCTGTCTTAAAGCGCAGTGCCAGGCAGAAGGCAGGCGACGCAGTTCCCGGGGGATAGTCCAGTACTGCTCATGTTGGGCTTCCGGAATGGACCTCACCCGCTCTGCCCTGCCCTAATCCAGCTAAACTCACTTCAGTCAATGTGAGCAGCTGGTTCAGGTAAGAATGAGCCAGAGCTGAAATTAACAAAACAATGAGAACAGGCATTATAGGGGCAGTAAAAAGCAATGTTGAGGCCGCTAGCTACTTACAGGGTGTCGGTGAGCTACCAGTAGCTTGTGATTCATCAGTTGGAGTTCCCTGGGGTATACGATATAGAAGACAAGACAAGCAAGCTAATCAGAAACTGGAACAAGTATTCCCGAGATTTAAAGCTGGGGGGGGGGACGGACGGATTACCAACTCAAGGGAAACAGCGCACGTATTTGCACACTGCCATAGTAAATTGTACGAGGAGGTGCCCACTCCAGCAGCAAAGTGGTAAATTCTGATACTTAAGGATTTACACTTGTTTGTATTGGGGGCAGATGGGTGGGCAGCTCTGGAGCGGTCGAAAACCCCAACAGAAATTCAGGAAGCAATCAAGGGTATGCAGTCAGGAAAGACCCTGGGGACTAATTGTATTGTAATTGCTTTTATATTGTGCATATTACCCCCGACAAGGCGTTGAATCGCTTCTTCGGTGAGTAGCAAGCTACTCCGGAACCCATAGAGGATTAGTATAGTGAAATATGTAAGTACTTTGAGTGGTGGATATTAGTCAATTTTTTGGAATGAGAAGGATAGCAGAGGGATAGTAGAGGGAGTAAGGTTTGCATTTATATAGCACTTGTTACCCCTGATTGGGTGTTGAGGCGCTTTTTCGGTGAGTAGCACGCTAATCCATAAAGGATTAGTGTTGAATTAGTTAAGTGAAATATGAAATTTGATAAGTGGACATGTTAGTCTGCTATTTTGATTGAAAAGGATAGTGGAGGGATAGAAGAGTGAAGGATTTAGACTTTTTTCGGGGGTGGTGATAGCAGCAGGAGGAGGCTTGGGATGGGTAAAAAGGGATGTGGTGTGGAAGAGTCCGAAGGAAGAGTTTAGAAAGGCTAGTTTTGGGGGATCGGTATAGTGAAAGAGGTGTCTGATGATGCAAGGAGGGGTAGAGTAGGGGAGAGTATAGAAAGGGTTATTTTGGGGATCTTAGTAGTGGTATAGGGTTTGGGATGAATGAGAGCGGATATAGAGGTATAGGGTAGCACATTGGAAAGAGTAGTAGAAAGAGGTTTGAGTTGAGTCAGAGTTGAAGTAGAAGATATTTTGAGAGAGGCATAGGGTGAGAAATAGGGTAGTGCTTTGGATATCCTGGTTTGGAAGAAAGGAATATATAGATCCATAAGTACATGGAAAGTATATAGATGCATAAAGAAAATAAGTATATGCAGATTAAAGCTATTGATAGAGGTATGCGGTGAGAAACAGGGTACTGCATTGAATATGCTTTTTAGGAGAAAAGTGATAAATATATAGATCCATGTACACAGAAGGTATATAAATGCATAAAGGAAGGAAGTGTATGCAGATTAAAGATGCATTAGATGAACTACATTTTTCAAGAGTTGTACTTAAAATTTATATTTTTTAAACAATTATTCTACATGTTTATACAAAGCAATACACATATAGGTACATATCTATAGTACAAATAAATGCTTATATACAGAAGGATATGCTGTATATTTCTGTTTGTATATGGTGCTTATGTGGGAAAGAGCCAATTCTTGAGTGGTTTACTGAAGATACTGTGGTTGTCCATCGATCTTATGTTGGGGAGTAAAGAATCCCATAGTTTGGCTGCTTGAACAGAGAAGGATGTGCCACCCATGTTTTTTTTTGTATCTTGGGATTTTGAGGAGAGGTCCCACTCTAGAGCAGAGGTTCCTTTGTTGAATGCGTTTGGTGATTTTAGTCCTGATGAATAGCGGTCCCATTCGATGTATCACCTGAATTTTTCAAAGGTACGCCACCAGAATGATGGACCTCCTGGTGGCCATGTTCCAGAAGGCACCGCACAACATAACGGCCACTGGACCTAAGAGGGCCACTATAGTGGTAATTCTAAGACCTGGAAAATCTGTGACAGACTGGGCCTCTTCTTATTTCCCTGATAAATACAAAGGCGAAGATCATGACTGAGGTTCGGACCACTAGACGGTCTAAAACAATAAAGCCACTGGCCGGGATAGAATAAAAATGCTTTATGCCTGGAGGGGGGACCAGACATTACCTTTACCATCTGCATGTTGCCCTAGCAAAAACATAAACTTGCCCGACCCACTGCTATGATGGCAACTGATTTTGAGACTGCATTAGATTCCATCTCCTGGTCCTTCTATCAAGTTTATGAAAAAAAATTAACTTTGGCCCCATATCCATGACATTCACCAATCTTTTATGTTTCTCCACCCTCACTAGGGCGTTTGTATAAATTGAGCGTTTTCCCGGCCAGACCCTATTAAGAGGGGAACAAGGCAGGGCTGCCCCCTCTCACTACACCTGTCTGCCTTGGTCATGGAACAGTTGACTACCTGGATTCGGCAAGATATGCAGGTATGGGGAATTGACTGGGGAAGAGATTTTAAAGATCGCATTGCCCTATACATGGATGATGTAATGTTATATCTGCAAGTTGCACATGTGTTGATCCCCAAGATTATTCAGATTTTCCAGGTGCATGGAGACACCTCAGGCACCCAAATAAATTGACAAGACTGCATTGCTTACCCTAAAACAGCCTGAAGATAATGAACCAGGACATCCCTAATTTGAGAGTCACGCACACCCTTTCAGATATTTGGTATTTGAATAAAGCCCCATTACTGGGGGAATAGAAACAGTTGACAGCATGATCAATCATGGGTTGAGGCAAGCTTCCTAGTATCTTTACGGGCAAAACAGCACTACACAAAATGATATCACAGTTCCAGCTACTTTGCATATTACAGAATTATACACACCCCTTGCCGCCAAAAAATTAGCAATCATGGTGTTGTTCTCTCTTGGTGGGGGCGGGAGGAAACTTGGGTAGCTTTGACTAAATATATTTAGCCAGTCCCCTTATTACAGGGGATTAGGGTCACCAGGAATACAGCTTGTTTTACTGTGCGGCTCACATGTTCCCTATCAATTAGTGGTTGATCTGGTACACAGATGATCCCGCAGTTCGATCTAAACAGATCCCTCTCATGGAGCGCTCACAACCCTGTAGGAAAGTCAGAGTCCCCTACACTGGTCTTGAGGATACCTATTGAATGTTGGTTCAAGGCATTTGGTAAATGGTATAGATGAAGAAATTAACCAAAATGACACAATTTTAGGCGGGTACATGGATGCCCACAGTGAATGTCAGAAAGGCTTTAAAGGGATGGGACGTTATCAGGATTCGTTGGTTGGGATGTATGGGTATTCACACACAAAGCACTGACCTCACTGCATAATTTGATTTACACAAAGCAGTTCTTCATTTTCTGCAGGTGTACCATGCCTTGGAGAAACACAAAGATGCCCTGAAAACTGCCCCAGACTAACCAAATAGCGGCAAAACCAGTCCTGAAATTTGAGACAATAGGTATTTTACAACTGCATAGGGCACTGGTAGTAAATACTGCGGGTGCACTTGTAACCTTGAGTGGCAGATGTACTACTAACCTTGGAGTGTTTGAGGATGAAGATTGAATTGAGGTCAAAACGGCATCCAGGGAGCTGGCAATTCCGGCAAGATTAAGCCTCATCCACTTGAATTTCTTCAATAGGGTGTTCTATACCCCTACTACATTCCTCCAGCACCAACTGTACTAGATATCAAACTGCAACTGGGACTTTCTTGCATACAATTTGAGTCTGTAACAAATTCTGGGGTAATCTGCTGCATTGAAATTGCCCACTAGTTACAGGCTTATGATTTGTGTTATTTTGGAGGCACACTGTTTTCTTGTGTTAATTCCAAAAAAAACAATAAAAAGAAGTTTAAAAAGTGTGTAGTTGCCAACTGGCTTCCCAGTGAGTAATACAGAAGTCCATTGTTGAATGAACGAGAAATTGTGGAAACTTGCGAAATACTTCGGGCTGTACTTACTTGCACTGCTGATGTTGCCATTACCAAAGTCACAAACACCCAGTTGCTTTTTTACTTGTTTTTTTGTTTTTTAAAGGCTAATAAAAGTACGTTATACAAAGACAATCCAGGAAGAACTCTAAACATCTCAATGGCTTACTGAATAAGCAAGTAAGGCTTAGGAGTCACAATTTTTCTGCGAGTATGTACATCCTACTCTTGCATTTCCTTGTTGCACCTACTCATGGAAAATCATCTTGAGAATCAGGCTAAGGTCAAGTGAGCATACTATGGACAATGTTTGAAAAGTGAGGTTAAGTCAACCCATTTTGTTCACAACAAATGCCAACTGTATCCAGCTCTTACATGTTAGAGGCCCATTAAGGAATGGAATTACATTTTATAAGTTATGTAAGTTAGTAATGTGGGTTCAACCACATAACAGTCTGGATTTAAGATGTTGAATAGGAAGAAGGATTAAGTAAAGAATGATGGCATCATTTCAAGTTCTACCATTCAATTTACTAATGTTTCAAAATGTTTTCTCCTAACATATTGATCTTCTAGACTACACATATTAAAAAATGAACCAATAAAAAATAAAACTAACTAGGCAGAAAATGAATGCTTTTAAATCTTCACAAGGTGTACCTAAAGGTATCTAAAACAATAAAATTGCCTCGGTGGATTATATCACGGACCTCGGATTCCTGCCATTGGATTTTCCTGCCGGAGCTCTTATCTTTCTGCCGCCCACACCTCGCCCTGAAGTCTGCGGGGATTGGTAGCATCAGCTGGGGAGGACAGGGCTGCTGCTGGGCTGCGAGCGTTCAGACCGGGACTCCATATCCCAGGAGTCCTCGGTTGGCCAATTAACACCACCTGGCCCGCTCTGCCTGCAAGTACGAGGAAGATAACCTTAGACAAATTATAGATGATGATCTATTCAACAGGATAGCGGATATGATAGATCTAAAGATAAAAACTATCATTAAGCCACTGATTGGGAAAATTGATAAGCTTACCGCAGAGGTGAAAAGGATGGGAGGGCTGCAATGTAAGTTAGTAGAAGAAATTGAGAATGTAGTAAGCATTGTTACTAAACCAGTAGACACTGAAGGGAAATAATGGGGGCGATACAGTAGCAGATGAAGGCTCACTAGAGACCATCCCGCCTGGTCAGGCTCCACTAGCTGTACTTAGTCAGGAAGCAGCAAGAGAGGCCCCTATACCCCCATCTACAGCACCAACACCGCCATCCCTAGGGGACGACCCCACACAATTTATAATGGAAGCCTCACCATTGGTACTGGTAATAGCGAATGTACCCATCTTACCCCCTGGCCAGGCAGAATCCACTTCATCCCTGACAAGCAAGGCGTTACACTGGCTGTCAAGCAACATGCAGATGGCACATTATGGGAAAGAGCAGTTGGCAGGGGAAATTGTAATGGCGAGGAGGATGACATGGATTGGGAACAGGGAAAAAAAGTTCAAGGGGGACTGTGTAGTGTTAAATTTTTCAAACGCAGACGTGCTCCCAAATGTCCTGTCAAATATATTTCCCCCCCAACGAAGAAGTGGATCCATAATCCCTCTTACCCTAAAATTCTTCTATAGTGAGCAGCAAAACGCGATCCATCCAAACATTCCAAGACCAGGGTGGACCACAAGAAGTAACAGATGGGGTGGGGCCCTTAGGCCTATACATAATGACCATGGTATTGGCCAAATAAATGGATTTTTACAGGGCCAGGTGATCATCAGAATATGGCCCCCAGATCAAATTGGAATACAACGAATAGGTGGGGGGTGAGAGTCCCGGTAAATGACCGAATTGACCGTGGTAGCTGTGGAAACTGGTTTGGAACCTGGCTGGATGAAGAGCAGTTTCGGATGCGTCCCAATACCCCACTACCAAGTTGGAATGTAGCAACAAATGGATGGGGATTGGAGGCCCCACCCTATGATTGGGGTTTGGCACAATGAATAGGTATGGGGTTTTGGCAAACAAATGATTGCGATTGACGTATGGGGGGTCCAAATACGTCAAGAAATGGATCAAGGGTCCCATGTGTAATAAGCCACCCCAAAGATAGGGGCAGAGGTCTTATAGATGGTATAAATATGCTTGAGACAATCTGGAAGGCCGCAAAGCGCAAGTTGCTCCAGAAAGAGAAACTGCTCCTGACCAAATTGTGGGAGAGATTGTTGGTGGCTCCCTTAATGAGAATGAGAATGATATAGATATTTCTCATGATCAGTTAAATGCAATAGAGATAGTGGGCAACTTATCGGCTAACGGAAGCCCCCACCTACGAGCAGAAGATGGGGTCCCCTTGACCGATTTTGTGGCGAAGAGAACTGTAGAAACATGCAAGATACTATGTTGGAATGTAGCGGGTCTCAATTCCAAACGCAATGACAAGGAGTGGTCAAGCTTTGTTGTAAGACATAATATAATTGCCCTCCAGGAAACCTGGAGGGCAATTATATTAACTAACTTTTGGTGGGATGGGTTCACTAGCTTCGCCAAGGCAGCTATTCCTAGCCGCATTGGCAGAGCTAAGGGAGGCCTGTTATTGTTATTTTCTCTAGAACTGAAGGGCTCCCTAAAACAGATTAGCACTGACTCGCACAACATACTTATTGTAGAGAGGGAGATTAACCCCACTAGGAGGTCCTTATACATCAATTTTTATAACTCAGGGAACAGGGACAATATCGGTAGCAATATCGGCACTTTAGACGCTATATTAAGGTCAGGCAGTCAGAACACTCAGCTTGACACAGAGTATATCTTATTAGGTGATTTTAACATTCATCCCTGCACGTTAGCATGCAGTTTAAGTAACAAGGAATGGGGCGATGGTCCCGAGGGACCTCATTTTGAACATACCACAGAAGGTGAGGAGCTAGAGGATTTCTTGGCAGATTTCAACTTGTACGAACCAGAGGGGGGCCCAAGAATAGCTACCTTTACTGGCACCAATCCCGGAACTATAATTGATTATATCTTCACCACACAAGGTATTCTAAACCAGGTGATTTCCTACCGCACTGTGTTATCTCACCACAGTGATCACAACCCTGTTTTACTTGAAGTGGCTTGGGGAGATTACATGGGGCCAAATCCGGGGAAAGTGAGGTCGGATCATACTTTGTGTACCTCTGATCAGGGTAGGAGAGTTAAGTGGGCTAAGGTGGTCCCAGAAAACCTCTACGCTGAGGTTTTCCCGAAAATTAAGGAACAGGTTGAGGTTTGCCAGAATCCTCGTGCTCCGGGTTGTGAAACTTTAGGGGCCTTTGAGTCGATCTGTGGGCAGGTGTCGCATGATCTCCTGGCTAAGCCAAAGAAAGGAGCACCGAATAAGAAGCGCTGGTTCGACGCCGCATGTTCAAAAGCACACAGGTCTCTGATGGTAGCTTTGCAAAAAATTCCTAGGGTAAGGGGCGAGATTGTTAGATTGGTTTTTATAGCTGACTTATAGATTTTCCTCAGACAAGAAAGTATCAAACGGGAAGCTTGGGAAAATCTCCTATCCGTGGCTGTCCTGAAGGACAGCCGGAAATTTTGGGAAATAGTCAAACAACCATTTTTTTCCGACCAAAACAACGAGGCCATGGATTGTGTCATCCCAGATGACAAGTGGTTGACTCATTTCAAAAATGTGTATCGGGATAACGATCAGGCAACCCAGGATGTGTCGCTGTTCACTTTAGACGCCACTCCTATACATTTTTATAGCACAGAAGTGGAGAAAGCTACCTTGGCCACAACCAAGCATAAGGCCCCGGGCCCCGACGGGGTGCCAGCTGATTTTTTCAAATATTCCCCAAAGCTGTGGGCAGAGGTATTGGCCAATGTTTTTACTGCCGTTAATAGCAACCCTACACCATCTTCCTGGGACATTTCCACCATCGTCCCCATCTTTAAAAAGGGCCAGCGGGACGACCCCGGGTGTTATAGGCCCATATCCCTCTTGGACTCGTCGGTGAAGATCTTAGGCAGAGTCCTTTTGTCCAGGTTGAAGGATAATGCTGAGAGTTGTGGAGGGTTGTCAGAGATCCAGTATGGGTTTAGAAAGAGGAAAGGCACAATCGAACAATGCTCCAACCTACACCTGCTCATATCAAAGTACACAGTGGCCAAGGAGGGGTCCTTGTTTCTAGCATTCATGGACCTCTCCTCGGCCTTCGACTTGAACAGGGCTAAGTTATGGATGACCTTGCTGAAGATGGGGATCGACGAGGCATTGGTAAGATTTATGGCTTCCCTACACCAGGAGCTTTTTGCGGCCGTACGAGTCACAAATGAGGGTAGGTGTACGTCCCTTTTCAAATCCCTGAAGGGGGTAAGGCAGGGCTGCATATTGGCCCCTCTGCTTTTCACAATCTATATTAACGGTTTGGGTGTACATTTGGAAGAGAAGGAAGTCGACGTCCCGCGTGCAGGAGCAGTTAAGATCCCAGCGGTCCTGTATGCGGACAACGCCGTGCTAATTGCGCGCACGGGTGTCGGCCTTCAACGCATTTTAAATGCCTTTGGCATATTCATGGAACAGCTTGATTTAAAAATAAATGCTAGCAAATCGCATACCATGGTGGTGGGCCGAGAAAGCAGTAAGAGGAGAACAAAAACCTTCACGTGTAGAGGGGATATGGTTTCTAGAGTTTACACTTTTCCCTATTTGGGGGTCCTCTTTGACCAGAGAGGAACCTGGGGTCCCCAAGTGAGGGCGAAGAGGCTGGCGGTTACTAGATCATCGTCTGCCCTCATGGGCTTTGCGGGCAGGTTAGGCGCCAGGCCCATGGAAGCGTTGTTAAAAATTTACAAGAGTAAACCCGTCGCCCTTGCGTTATATGGTTCACCACTCTAGGGCTATGTAAACGTGGAGCCAATCCAGAGAGCGGAGAATAGATTTATACGGACACTCCTCTCTGTGCCGCAGTCAATACCAACTTACTCGATACACATGGAGGTTGGCTTAGATTTCCTCACTGATGGGTTGAATATGGCTCCCCTGATCTTTTGGTTAAAGACGTGGCTTAATGAAGACCTTCCACTGAACTATAAGATAATGTCCGCCGTCCTGTCCCTAGACCATTGTAAAAAGATCCCTTGGCTGGCCTACCTACTGAAGGCATTCTCTGATTTAGGACGACCAGAGCTCTTCACTTCCCCCCAAGATATCAAGGTCCAAGACATTGATCTTGTCAAAAAGCACTTTATGGGGAGGGCAAGAGCACTCCGTGAAGAAAGGGAATTGGTGAAACCATCAGTAAAGGGCCATTACTTACTTATTAATTCATTTTGTTTGGCACCTTATCTTGGTTTTGTTACAATCCCATTCCATAGGTTTCTTTTAACTAAGTTTGGGTTTAATTTGTTACATTTTTATTTAGGCACTTTTAAAACATGGGAAAAACCGGAATTAGCTTCACCCTGCAGTTGCGATCATTTCTCACCCCAGGACACCATGCATTTTGTTATGTTTTGTGGGTTTTATTTAGAGCCAAGGAAAAAATATCTAGTACCGGCTTTGAAGGAGGCTGGCTCCACACAAGTGAGACCGGCTCTGCTCTTTTTACAATCATTGCCCAATATACATATTACCTTTTGTATAGCCAATTTCTTGGTAGCAGCAGCTAGGATGAAAAAACACACCCATTAGATCCATTGTTATTCCTTTTTAACTTTTATATGCCTAGATTTGTTGTAATGTAAATGATTTTATTGTCAAATCTTAACATACATTAAATCTTAACATGTATGAAATGTTCCTAATTCCTTGTATGAAATGTTTTTAATTTCTTTGTATGACTTTTAATTGAGTCGAATAAAGATATCTTGACTGACTGCCTATGTTAATGAGTGAATGCTACTCACTATAGCCAATGATGAGCTGGAAGCACACACTATTAATGCGAACATTCTGGATTGTTGAAGAAACTTTTGTTGGATTGTAAACAGAACTCAAAACAGCAACTCGAAAGCCACAGATTAAAAAAACAACTGGCAACCACAAGGGTATGAAGCATCGATCACGAGAACAAAGTCTAGCAGCACAAGATGGACTATCATTAAAGTCTATTTGAACTCTTACTTCAACAGCACATTAACCATCAGCTTTTCTACCAGAGTATGAATGTGTGCAGAGCAGTATCCCACGTTCCTCACGACTAATTACCACAGCAATCATGACCTCCATCCACTCTCTAGTACCGAATGACCCCCACCACAGCTTCAACCTGTGACAGAATTAAATCAGCTGCGCACTCACTGACATTCGAAGCAACCATCGCAACCATCCCCACTGCCTCCTTCCCTGAAACTCTCTGTAGACCCCAGCAAGCTCAAGAAATACTGCCCCATCTTGCTGCTCCCCAACGCAGCCACGGTCCTGGAGAAAACAACTGCTACCCAGTTCGGCCTACGCTCCAACCACAGCACAAAGACCGTTCTAGTAGCCACAACCGATTACATCAGATCGATCCTCGCCCGAGGCGAGACAGCAGCCCTGATCCTCCTCGACTTCTCAGAGGCCTTAGACACACGATCCCACCACACCCTCATCATCAAACTCCACCACATCGGCATCAGAGGAAAAGGCCTCAATTGGAACACCTCCTTCCTCACATGACACACAAAATCCAACAACCGTACCCAAGAGCGTCTACTGAGTCCCCAAGGATCCTCCCTCAGCCCCACCCTCTCCAACGCCTATATAACGCCATTAGCGAATATTGCCCACACCCACGGACTCAACATCTCCTAAACTGATGATACCCAACTCACCCTCTCTCTCACGGAAGACACAGCCACCACCAAACGCAACTTCGAGAACGCCATGACCATCGTCCCCGACTGGATGAGATCCAAGTGTCTAAAGCTGAACACTGACAATACGAAGTACTCCCCTTAAGGAAGCATACCTCCCCATGTGACGAAGCATGATGGCTCACCACACTCGGGCCCTCAACTACCCCCACCAGCCACGCCCACAACCTCAGCATTATCCTGGACCACGATCTTGCCATGAATTGCCAGGTCAACGCAGTAGCCTCCTCCTGGTGCCACTGCCCCATCCCTGCAGGCTTCACAAGATTTTCAGGTGGAGCCCCATCAACACCAGGAAAAACAGTAAACTAAGCCCTCGTCAGCAGCCGATCGGAGTACAGAAACGGAATCTACACCGAACAACCTACCATTTCCTCAAAACACATCAGATCGTCAGTGTTAGACCGGTCAGCCTTAGGGTGGTCTCCCCTACATTTTTGACCTTGTTGCCTCCCATTTTTACCTTACCTATTGTTGGACTTAGGACTCTGGGCGCCTCACCGCTGCTAAACAGTGCTGAGGTGCAGGTGCTCTCCCCTACAACCTTGTGAGGCTGGCATATCTGCCACAAGCCACTACTACCGCAGTAAGGCTAATCCTCCATAGGCTAATATTGGGAACCTTCCCTTATGGGATAACTTCTGACAGGGACCTAATAAGTCTCATGTTTGGTCTTGTTGGACTCGGGGCGGGGAACCCTTTCCAATGATATATAGAGTTTGAGCATTACTACGCTAGGGATACCACTTTTATAAAGTGGACCTTTTCCTGCCTACACTTACATTAGGCCCTGCAGACTCCCCCCTCCCCTCTGCATACTGATAGCCTGCCTGGGTTGGGAGGTGGGAGTGGTGATTTACACCTTTTTCCCTGGGATGAGCTGTGATGGGCTGCATACTGTAGCCTTAGCGGCCTGTCTCTCGTCAATGTGACAGCTAGGTCAGGGAAGGCAGGGAACATACCAGAACTCCCTGGACTCTTTCAGAAGCCCCTGCCCCAGACCCTTCCAGAGACTTCCACCACTTTCTAGCCCCTGGACTGTAGAATATATAAGGGAGGGCCCTGGCCTCACATTCTTGTTACACCGCTGGACCTGGAAGAACCCCTGCTGGAGCATGGACTGCTGCGCTGGAGGATTGCCCTTGGGAAGGAGGCGGACTGCTCTAAGGAACTGCTGCCCACCAACCTGCTGTGCTGCCCTACTGCCTGCTGATCCTGCTCTGCGAGGGAGAACTGGGATATAACATCTCCAGGGTGTCTCCACAGTGTCCATAAGAACTGCCTGGGACTACAACCTTTTTAAAGACTACCTCTGCAGAAGTAATAAAGCTCACAACATTCTTATAAGGAAGTTGCCCCTGCAAGGTTTTACTTTAAGAACTGTTCTGTGGGGAGAACTGCTTCAACTGGTTGGTGGAACTGAAGCGCTGTGCTCCTGCCATCCATGCCACTGCCCGGGGACCTGATCGCGCTGTGAGAGCTGGATTTGACTTCGGAAGCGCTGTGGCAAGGGAGTACTGTAGGGGCGTGAGATCGCCGCCGCCAGGGACAGGAATGCGCTGAGGAGTGCTGTGTCGTGACTGAAGCGCTGTGAGAGGAAGTGTTGTCTGGGCTTCAGGACCCCCTCCCCACTGCTGCTGGCACAGGCGACCCACGAGCTGACTGCCTCGGAAATTGACGCTGTGGGCCCGAGTAAAAGTGCGCCAGCATCACTCTTCAAAACACCTGGAGCCTTGGGAAGCAGTTGCCTGCTCCGTCCCGCCAACTAAGCATTCAAGACTGTCCCCGAGATCTCCGCCGCAGGCCCGGAGGCCGCTGACGTCACCCCCTGTGCTGCGCGGGGATTGGCCTTAACCCTCAGGGATTCCCTCCTCGTCATCGGAGATCCGGGCCGGGATTGGCTCCAGCCCTCCAGGGGTGTGCCGCGCTCACATTGGCTCTACCCCCAGGGCTTCCCCTTGTCCTGCTAGGAAGGAGAAGAGCGGAGCTTGTGGCCGGCCGGGGAGTGTGAGGACGGAGGAACTCGTCGCCGGTGCCTGCTTGCCCTACCTCCAGGTAGGAGCTTAGCGCGTGCGCTAGGCTGCTGGTGACAGAGCGGCATCAGGCGGACCCTGGGGGCGGTAGAGTGAGGATTGCCACATTACAGTCAGAGCCCTGTGAGTGGGCAACAGGCCTAACGGGGACTTTGTCTCAGAAGTTGCGGGTTGGCCCATTTGAACTCGCTTTTGAACCGGGTCTGTGCTTGTCTGGCTGGGGGAGGCAGTCTCCCTTAACGGTGCGGGAATGCTGTGCTTACCGGCAGCGCAGCAGTAGCAGCAAGTGTTTACCTCACCTAAGGAACTGTTTTTCCCTTTGAGAACTGTATGCCTTCGAGGACCAGAGATTGGCTTATTTTACTGTGTCGTGACCGGGAGTCCGTACACCGTTTTTGCTCTATTATTACCCCCCACAAAAGGGATACTGTTAGGACGCTACCAATAGGTACTCTTGGCATATGTGAATTTTTGGTGATTTGATTAGGCCTGGGAGCTGAATTCATTTGTTATTAGTCTGGCCTGGACACTTGCTTTATTTTATCACGGATTTGGCCTAGGAACTGTAATTACCAGACTATTGATCTTGCCTGGAAACCGGATTTATTTTACTGTGGATACTACCTGAAACTGAGAAAGATATTTTCATTTTTATAACTCCTGGGTGTAGTGTCTTTTTCTCGTGTGTGTGTTTTACTGGGAACTGTTGGTGTGTTGCACAAATACTTTACACATTGCCTCTGAAGTTACGCCTTCGCTGCTCTGTGCCAAGCTACCAGGTCGGAAGCAGTGGTCCCTACTTGGACTAGGGTGCATACCCCTGCCAACTAGAGACCCCGGTTCTAACAATCAGGAACACCTCAGCCAGACTGCTCCTTGACTTCCCCAAATAGGCAATCGCCCCCACCTCAGAAGCCTCCACTGGCTCTGGGTCCAGAAGATATACCAGTTCAAATTGCTGACCCACACCTTTCGAAGCTGCACACAACGCCAGAACCTCCTACCTCAACTGTCGTATGACCTTTCACCAGCTGACCAGACAACTCCGATGTGCCTCTGTCGCACACATCACCTGCATCCAGCACAGCCATAGTAGATAGAGGTAATTCCTTCTCCTACCTCACCAACAAGTCCTGGACGGTATTTCCACTCCACATCCATACCCCCTCACCTCGCTGACTTCAGGAAAGGACTCAAGATCTTGCTCTTCAACTAGGCTCTGCACCCCTCAGTGCTTGGATAGCACCCAGGGTGATAAGCATGGAAATGTGCAATGGTGAAAGCTCTTCTTAAAAAACCCAATCTTAACCTCCTCCCCATGCTTAGTAAAATCCTGCAGAGGCACATCAATACAGTCTTAGAGTTTTTAGAATCCAACAAGCTACTTCTCTCTTTACAGACAGGCTTCTGCCCCAAACATGTGACTGAAACCACCCTTTTAGCAGTGACCGAAGAGTCCAGGAGAATAATGGATCATGGTGGTACGGCGGCTATCATCCTTCTGGACCTCAGCACTGCATTTGACACAGTCCACTATAATACTCTGACCCATACACTTAAGAGTCTTGGGGTGACGGGTGGTGTCATTACTTGGATGTAGTCCTTCTTAGAAAAAAGGTCCTTTCAGGTCTTTGAAGGCAAAATCATCTCCAAACGCATGTCCCACAGTTGTGGTGTGCCCTAGGGATCCTCCCTGAGCCCCACACTGTGTAATGTCTACATGAGTCCATTGGCAGAGATAGTCCGTCCAATTGGCACAAAAATAGTTTCCTACACCAAGGACTCCCAGCTCGTGTTGGCTTTAAACCATCCCGAAAAGTCATCTGGCGGCCTAGGACGTTGCCTGGAGGTTGCCAAATGGATGGAGCTCTCGTGCCTAAAACTCAATGGGGACAAGACGGAACTTATGCTCCTCTGTAACTCTCTAACTTTCAGCTCAGAGCTGCTTTGGTCTAACTGTCTTGGCCCTGCTCCTGAACCAAAAAAACAGATTAAAAGCCTAGGCATATGGCTGGATCACTCTCTGAGTTTTGACTAGCAAGCAGCAAAATTATCGGCCACGTGATTGGCTTACTGAGGATGCTCTGCAAAATACTCACTCTCCTCCAGTTCTAGGCAAGAAGAATAATGGTCCAGGCTCTTGTCCTATCTCGCCTGGACTATGGAAACGCCCTCTATTTAGGAGCCCCCCAATCCACAATCTCCAAATCCTCCGAAATTGTGCAGCTCGCCTGCTCCTCTAGATCCCTTACAGGCAATCTGCAAAGCCTGCGCTGAGGAGCCTTCACTGGTTGCCTATCCGGGAGAGAATCACATTTAAGGCTATGTGTATCACACATAAGTCCTTCTGGTGGAATGGACCGACAATAAGTAGAGCTATGATCATCCCCTACCACCCAAGCAGAAACCTCCATTCGGCTTCCTTCTCTCTCGCCATGCTCCCAAAAATAAAGAGCTAGATGTGGCGGATGTTCCTTCTCTTACAACGCTGCTAAACTATGGAATGCTCTACCTTCCTACATATGGGGGAGGGGGGGTTGGGGGGGGGGGGGGTGCCCAACTTGATACCCTTCCGGAAACTCCTCAAAACCTGGTTATTCCAAAATTCTACGTAATCATTGGCTCTCTGTCCGCGTCCGACATCAGCTATGCGTTTTATGCTTTTTCATTCATTCATTCATTCATTGATTCAAGGTGCACTTTACAAATACTGATGGATTAATCATTTGGATTTAATTACACAAACATATGGCTATATAGTCTTCATTTGTGTTCTTTATTAAACATCAGACATTCTAAGGTCTTAGACAATAGTGCCCAAATTTACCATACTTGAACCAACAGACAATTGCAAATTAAGATCTAGCATGCATTAGCACATTAAAGTGAGATCAACTGGAATGTGCCAATGCTTGCCAAAGCCAACAAGTAACTAACATTAAGAATAGCCAAGTATTGCATGACGCCAAACATGCAGACTAATATTTAGCACTTAAGTTGGGTACTTTTATTGCGCACACATTAGTGTGCAGTGCAGTTTTTGGTGCCTTCTGTACAAACATATACATTTCTAAGCATCAATACTGGAAAACACCCTACACGTGACCTACCACACAAAGAAAAGAACTTAGTAACAGTACATTATACGCATAACACATTAAAAGACATGGCTGCCACGTCTCTAAATATTGTGCTTCTCTTGGAATAGTGAGGCAATGATACAGTGTTTTCAATGATGTTTAAAGAAGATAGCCATGTTTAGAATTAGTTGACACACTGGATGTTGAGCACTAATGTTGGCATCTGAAAACAAGCATTGGCATAGCCAATAGGTCTCGCCTTTGGAACCTTATAAGTGTTTAACCATGTAACAGTTAATGTTGTTGCACCAAGGATATTGTTCTGCATAACTCAATATTTATAAATGTCCCAAAAGTGAGACCTATTGGCTATGGTCCAGCGTTTAGTAATTATCACTAGGGCAGAAGTGACAAAACTATTTCCTACAAGAGCCTATGACTTTAATGGTCCGCAGGTTGTATTCTCATTTTACATAAAGGTGAGTGAATTGTGAAAAATTAATTTAGTGTGCTCATGTGAGCGTGGTTTATTTGGAAAAGTCACTGTGTACGCCAGTTGGTGTGGAGATACTGGGGAGTAGAGGTATGAAGGGGTAGAGGAAACATTGTTTCTCATTCGTGATTCAACCAAGGCAGGTAATGGAGGCAAAAAAGGGCGAACAAAGCCAGTTGACTTATGAGGGATAGGGGCAGATATGTCTGTCTCCTCGAGAAGAAGCCAGGCAGCTGTCAATGGGATGAGCTGCAGAGTGCGCTGCAAGGGGCAAACTGGTGGCACGGCGGCAACCTACCAGCTGTGGGGAGATGGATCTTAGGAATAAACAACATGGACTGGTCTTTGCCACTGGCTGGAACTTGCCAAAAGTCTGACAATGTATGGTGTGTGAATACTGATCACAAGGGGCTAGCGGCGAAGTCTTTCGTCTGCTCAGAGGCCAAGTACTCTGTGTGCGTACAAGGGGCTCACAGGGAGTGAGCTCTTGCAACTGCTGTGATGCTTGAAAGATAATAGGAAATAGCGAGCATACAGCAGTGCTGGGAGGAATTGACAAAGTGCACTTTATGCTTTGTCTCAGGAATTGATGCAATAAATAAAGAGAATCAGGGCGCTAAATTAGTAGCGAGAAATTACGTCCGCAGTGCAGTTTAAAGTTGATGCAAGCGCTGGGTCAAAGGGCAAACTGAAAAGTCCACTGTGTTGCCTGCAATTAAATAAATAAGACATTGGGATCCTGCAGGGGTGCTGGGAGAGTTATGCCAGAGAGATAGCACTTTGTAATGTAGTCTCAGAGAAGGACAGCGCAGACAGATTCTAAAAAAAAATAAAAAATAAAAAAAAAAAAAAATCGGAGCGTCCCATCAGTGCCAAGAATTAGTATCTGCCATGCAAATGAAAACCATTGAGGTGCTGGATCACTGCTACTTGGAGACACAAAGAGCGGCAATAGTTTAAGCCATAAAGTTACCACCGCTATGGAGACAAGTGCTTCCTGGCTAAAGGGGTTAGTGCTGCTGGGCAGAAAAGCCATAGAGTTACCGCCACTGTAGGCTTGCACTTCCTTGTTAAAGGGATTTCCCTGTGCGGTGAATGTATCTTAATCATGATATCACCGTAAAACATGGCTGTGTGGGTTAGATGCGAATAAACAACTTTTTCTGGGTCAGTTCTGCGGAGTCCTCTGTCCGCTAGAGCTGGGGGGGAGAGTAATCAGCGTGTTTCAGATGCAACATGTTAGTCATGCAGCCGTGCCGCATTTGCAGATTGAGCTGGAGGGGATTAGGTGAAGGGGCTTATTATAGAGGCAAGCAGGGTGGGTCATGTGATACTTCTGGGAAATGTGTCAGCCATCTTAAAAGGAGTTGGTATTTAATGCAATGCATGCATGGTGTTGTGAAAGATCAGTAGAGCGTTTTAGATAAAAGGATTACAACGCACCTGAGAAAACAAGTAAAACTCTTATCAAGCCCAGGAGAGGTGCGTGCATGCCGCTGCTTGCTCCCATAAGGTGGATGCCGCCACAAGCATGAGGGCATTGCTTAAAAAAGTGAAGAGCGACGGATAAAGGCCCTCCTATGCAGCGCATCTCCGCTGCTGCATAGGCGAGACCTAAAAAGAATGCTACAATAAAATGTGAATTAAATGCATGCCTGAAATAACTAATTAAGCATGACAAAATGTGATGATTGACCTACTTGAGTAGTAAATTAGCCACTCTTGCATCTGAAAAGGTAGGAGGAAAATACACCCCGGCTGCTATCAGAACAAGCACTGGCTGCTTCATTGCGCTTTTTTTTTACGTCTAGTCTGGGCAGTGCATGCATCCTTTGTGAGAAAAGCTGTATTAGAGTATGGACTTGAAACTACGCCCACCCTCCTCCCATATTTTTTAATGGTTTGTGTCATTGTCCTTTGTAAATGCTTGCTTCTGATTTGTTAATAGGCTTGTTAGTCTCTCCTTAGTATCGCCTGGTCTTCATCTGTAACCTTCCATGAGGACTGGCTCTTTTACTTCTGTTACACAGTATTTCGTCTTTAGTCTGTAAGCACTATTTTCTTTAACGAGTTTCTCCTACTGCAAGCACGACATGCTTTCCTGCAAAATTCAGCGCGCTATGCGCGCTTACACTTTACAAGCAGCCAAGGACAATGGTGGTTGCTTCTTTGAAATGATGTATGGTATTTACAAGAGTTTGAGCTATTGGCATTGTAAATGACAATGCCTTTTATTTATGAGTTAATTATCAAAACCGATAAATAAAAAGGCATGGTCATTTGCAATGTCAATAACTTAATTTCTCGTCAGGGCATGGGGGGCGTTCGAGATTAAGAGAAGCAGGGATCAGGGGTGGGAGAGAAGGACGACAGAGCCAGCTACAAAAGATGCACTCTGTAAAGTGGCTCAAACTCGGCCACGGCTCAACATCGAGACTATAGGCAAATCACTTAGTCTTCCCGTGCGTAATATGAAGCGCTAACCACCCCGGACTAGGCGTCGAAGCGTTTTACAACCAAATAAATACAAATCTTTTAGCAGAGGTTAAATGTAAAAGCACACACTGCTGTTAAAATATCAACATTGGTTTTGGATTTAATGTAAATAGCAAGCCTGCTGCGTCCAATCTCAATCATTTTCCGTCCGCCATTTGAAAAATTACGGATCTAATAGGCACCCTTGCTTTAAGAACCCCGCCTCTTGTGCTACTAAGCTCTTCATACTTCATAACCAACCAACCAACCAACCAACCAACCAACCAACCAACCAACCAACTAACCAACACACTTCTGAGCACAGAAATTCGTGTTTCTGCAGATCACTCTAATCTGTGCATTTTTGCAGATTTCCATGGTGCCAAGCTGTGCTATGAACACAATGAGGGTAGGACAATTTTAAAGTGAGTATTTTGAAAGCAATACTGTTAACTGCAATCTGGAAACAGACACCGGCCGCTGTCTAGCTCTCCGAAGAGTGCTGCAAAGCACCGGTCAAAGCTTCAGGACTCAGTCAAATTAGGCTGCCTGCGGCTCACGAAGTGGGCCACCTAAAAGGGACGCCACCTTAGTGCCACTTAGGCACACCACCACCAATCTAGTTGAGGGGGCCCCTTGGAGTAGTCCCCCAGCCCAGCAGGCAGGCCGCGCCACTTCCGGCACGGAGGGGCAAGGTATATATACCTGCCCCGCCCATCTGGCGCTCTCTGTGGCACTCGACATGCCGTCTCCCGTCCTACTGCATACCCTGCGTGTCGTCTGGTGAGCACGGCTAGGTAAGACTGTTTAATGTTTTTTCATTTGTGTTGCAGGTGGAGTTACAAGGCGATCCCGAGGTGAAAGGGTACAGAAAGGTACCTCTTCTGGAGCACAATAGGGCTGCATGAGACAAACCCCAGGAGTCTTTAAGGCAGGACCCTGGAGAAAGAATAGTCAGCACCTGCTAGTCCTTTGGGAGGTTGGAAGCCTGAGCAACCAGGAGCTTGCCTTGCGTGAGTAAAGTGGGGGACCAGTAGTTTACAGTACTGAATGGGGGAATCCACTCATAACTGATCGCACCGATTGGATTGGCCACGGTGCAATTTGGCTCTTCAGGCAGGCAGGTCAGTGTAGTTCAGTCGCCGCTGCCTGCCCTTGGATAACCCGTAAGTTAACCCACCACGTTGGCATACTTTTGTATGGAATAAACCAGCAGCAAACTTTTCCCCAAAAAATTGTGTTGTGATTATTCATTTCATTGCATGCCAGGTTCTGCAAAGGTGGGGAGGGTTGCCTATATAGGCACTATAGACAATACGCTGTCACCACATCTCCTTCGTTATTCACATACTCCTGACGAAGTCTAACACGCACGCTTTGCAGATAGAACCCACTTTCAACTAGGTCACCTCTAAACGCTTTCAGAGGTAACTGTATCCCAAACGGACAAGATAGAAGGTAAAACAAAGACGGATTCAGTTTCCGTCTGAAAATGCAAAGGGCAATGCTGCACCAAGACTATAGTCACTGCAGAATAATTTGTTAAAGTGTTCGTGGAAATCCTTAGCTTCGTACGTCGACTTGTAGCTTTAGAAAGAGCAAGCTCTTCACAGAAGGTCCAGCCCTCTCTATTCCAATCACCACTACTAGGGCCACTGGAACTTCTCAGAATAGGATGGTGGAGAGATTGTTAATAGACACCTGCTTGGCCCAGAAACTGCCATTGGGATGACATGCAGCGCCTTTCGGTAGTGCTGTATATTTATTTGCACACGCAAGTTCTAAATATCAGAAGCTAAACCAGAAACCATACGAAGTACTACGAGACTGCACCCAGGAACCCCTCCTTCCAGCTACAGCCTGCTTTGGTTTAAGCCTCTCTACAGCGGGCTGGCACTATCATGGTAAATAATGACGAAAACTGAGAACTGCGCACCTTCATGCCAGGCGGCGCGGGGTGTCTAGCTCAGGAAAATATTTTGGGGGGGAATCGAGGCTTGTACTCCTCCCTGTATGAATGGAGCATGCTACTACTGTGTTGTACAAAGATCAGAAAGGGGCACCTACCTGCCAGACGGAGGAGGCCTCGGATGAGTGCTTGTGTCTGTGGGGGGAGGGGAATTCTGGGAAACTTCAGAGCACCACAGCGCTTTGTGGTTGCCGAAAGTAGCTGGGAGCACAAGCATCCACCGGATTCCCATGAGAGGCTGAGGTTCCCACACTACTGCCACGAATGAGGATGCACAGGTCATTCTTAATAGTAAAATTAATATGGAATATAGTAGATGCAATCTTGCTTTTTTGTTCATCAAAATATAATTGCGGATAAACATCATGTTAAATATATCAATATGCCCATCAATAGAAACGTCTAAAAATGCATCTCATCCCACTGGGAGCCTTACTCTATGACTGTAGTACGATACAGCCCTTCTGAGCTACCCATAAGTCCACATGGCTAAGCCCAAGCCCTAAAAGTAGAGTATGAAGCTGAAAGAAACTTTGGCAGAAGCGATAAACACCCAGTGAGAATGTGTCCTTGTTTAAAGTAACTAGTGCTCGTGTAAAGTGCAATAATTTCGAGTGGGCGCTATATAAAAACTGCAACAACAACAAAAAAGTCACTTAATCTTCCCATGCCTACATAAAACGAAAGTGTCCTTGAGTAATGTAACAAGCAGACACCGACAAATGCAGACAACAGTGCCAGCTACAAAAGATGCACTCTGGAGAGTGGCCCAACAAAAAGAAAAAGACAGCTCCCGAAAGTGCGAGCATTGTGAAGACACAAGTGCTTGGAATGGTCACATGCAAGAAGAGGGAACTGCAGACCACAGAGCTGACCAGCAGGAAACAAGCCATCGAGAGGGGCTTTGAAGCTTCCCAATGGTAAGTAACAGGCAGTCTACAAGGCAAACATAAGGAGATTATGGACGGAGCGCTGAAACCTTTCACCACCTCAGTTCAGACCCAGCTATATGCAAATCAGTCTTGACCCTGTGCCTCATGGGAACAGTCAAGCCCAAACTGCCCAGCCAGGTCTTGCCTGAACCAGAAACAAGCATCCTGGGACCGGTTTCGGGGAAACACCTCATCAGCCAGGTTAGCTTAAATCCAGTGGCAAAGTGAACAAGGGACCCATGTCTGGGCATACCCTGCCAACTTTGGGCAAACAAGGAGATGGACGGAGCACTGAAACTTTTCAGACACCCACTCCCAGTCACAGATCTGGGTTGAATCCATCATCGTTCTTTAGCTCACTTCGCCACCTCAGTTCAGACCCGGCTATATGCAAATCAGTCCTGACCCTGTAATGGGCAGTCTACAAGCCCACTAACAGTAAACACGCCTTCTAGGCAAGATCTATAAATGCTGAGGTGCAAAATAATCCTGTGAGCTGATCGGTAGGATCTCAAGCTAATGGCTGAAAGATCATTAGTCAAAAAGCCAAATGGCTGAAGAAAACGGACCTCCAAGCTCACTAAATATAGATCACATTTTTTTTTATTATGGCTTACTCTAGACCAAATATCATAAAACGTTGATACTCAAAGTTAATCCACCAAAAATGAGTTGCCCAAATCTCACTGGACACAAAGACAATCATGAAATACAAAGCAAAACTCAACAATATTAAACAGAGCAACAAAAGAAACGTAGGGCAAACGCTCAACGTTACCATTATGAAAATGCACAGCAAACCTTAGGGTAAACTAAATCATGGATGCACAAATAAACCAATCAGCTGGTAATTATTATCCTTTTTGCTTCATGAGAACTAGCTGCAGTGACGTGAAATCAATATTAATTTCCAACGGTGGGCATAATTTATCATGCAAAAGTGTAACAAACAATGACTTGACTGTGGAGTCTTGTTGCACCAGATCCATACAGCATATGCCCTATTCATTGGGCTTCTCCTACATTTATATTTAATGAACCTCAACACAGAAGGAAGCCATGACTTTCAGGCTCCTTCCACCATAAGCAGCGTTCTTGTGTTTGAGCAGTTGATCGCAGTACCAGTAAAAACACAAACACTAATTAATTGATCTGGTTTAGCAAATATCACCACGTTGAGGAGTTGAATGCGCTGATTTACTCCGACTCCAGAACAATGTCAGGCCTTGGTATCACGGGTTAAAGAGGTTAAAGTCTCATGCCATGTATTGCCCACAGCAATCAGTGTCAACAATCTTCAAGCGCCACTCGGGACAGTATTAGAATCCTTAAACAAACTTTTTACTTGTTTGGTTTCTAAACCAGTGATGCGGACACGTGGTCTTGTTCGCAAATACCAGCAGAGAGGCACATGGCTCTGAGAAGAATACGGAAGGGTTATAATTTGGTGCTGTACATAGGGTGGCTCTCCTTGAGGTGTTAGCAGAATTTAGAGATGAGCTACTGGAAATTAACAGTGTTAATCCAGTTCGGTTTTGCATTCATGGATTGGCGAACATCGAGCAGTCGAAGATTTTGAAAACATTAAAATTACAGGCTTTGCAAATTTTTCTGTCAGTATTTTCCGAATTGTTAATGACAACACTTAGCAAATGTTCAGACTGGGCCGATGGCGCATCATCTGAGATTTCCGCAGCCTCATTTGTTTATTTTGGTTGTACTCGCGTTTATAAAAACTGACTTTATTCCTAGGTTTGTTTACACCGGCTACATTAATAATCACTCCTGGGCTCCTACAAAGTGACAACCTTACACGATACTCAATGTGTGTATATAACTATGGGAGGCACGGTTCCTTTCGACTCTTCAACAGAAACAAGCAAGGAGTTGGCAGTTTGCCTTCACACTTTAATGACTAAGAGCGCGAAGGTAGTTTGAGTCATTACCCCCTTCTATGCCACGCACTGGATCTGTGACACTTCAGTCTGTCAAGCTGATTTTAAGTGCTTGAGTAGCAAATCAGATTATCGCAATAGACGGGGGAAACACACACAACGGGCCTGGATCCTGCCTTGCCTACCTGCTGAGCAAATATTTCCCTTTCGAGACGAGAAGCTTCCAGCCGAGCCACTGTAGCTTGCTCTCCACTGTACTATCCCCCACATCAGGGCCAGAGGCAGACAACTTTAGGTAGAGTACCCCTAAGGCTAAGAGAGGCATAGGTGTTCTAAAGCCGCAGCAGCAGCCTTTGTGGGGGAAAGGGAGCCATGTACTCTCTCTCTGGTAGCGATCGCTGATCAACAGGGACAACAGAAAGTGGTAAGTACTGCTACAGTTCTCGCACCTTCAACAGGGAAGACAGTTCAATCGACAATGAGGCACAACACTCCATTCTATAGGATTGGGGAGACTGAGAGGTCAGTGGCAAAGGTTTCCTTCAGATACTATTCTGCTGGTGGATTAAAATGTACCAGTTGTTATTAAGGCAAATAAAAGGCTGGTTAGCCTCATAAGAACAACACCTTTGTAGGAAGCGATAGGTACGCTTGCCTCCTCCAAGCGGTGCTCTTTTACTACGTTTAATAATAGTACTCGAGACGAACGGATCCCTCGACCCCTCACAGTCCGGCTTCCGAGCCAACCACAGCACCGAGACCGCCCTCATCGCCGCCACCGATGACATCCGAGCCCTGATGGACAACGGAGAAACAGCGGCCCTCATCCTCCTAGACCTCTCCGCGGCATTCGACACGGTCTGCCACCGCACCCTAGTACGGCGCCTCAGCAACGTCGGAATCCAGGACAAGGCGCTGGAATGGATCATCTCCTTCCTCGACGGAAGAACACAGAGAGTCCGCCTACCACCGTACAAGTCAGAGGCCACCGAAGTCATCTGCGGCGTCCCCCAAAGATCATCTCTGAGCCCCACCCTCTTCAACGTCTACATGAGCCCCCTCGCGGCCATCGTACGCAAACACAACCTCAGCATAATCTCCTACGCCGACGACACCCAGCTGATCCTCTCCCTGACCAACGACCCCGCCGCCGCCAGAGCCAACCTACACGAAGGGATGAAAGAGGTAGCCGAGTGGATGACGACCAGCCGCCTGAAACTGAACTCGGACAAGACGGAGGTCCTCATCCTGGGCTCCTCTCCCTCCGCCTGGGACGACTCCTGGTGGCCTCCCGCCCTGGGCACCGCACCCAAACCGACAGACCATGCACGAAACCTGGGCTTCACCCTGGACTCCTCCCTCTCCATGACCCGGCAAGTCAACAACGTCTCCTCGGCATGCTTCAACATCCTTCGCATGCTACGGAAGATCTTCTGGTGGATCCCCACCGAGACCAGGAAGACCGTCACCCAGGCCCTCGTCACCAGCCGACTGGACTACGGCAACGCCCTCTACGCCAGTACCACCGCCAAGCTCCAGAAGAGACTCCAGCGGATCCAGAACGCCTCAGCCAGACTCATCCTCGACATCCCACGAACCAGCCACATCTCCGGACATCTGAGAGACCTTCACTGGCTCCCCGTCAACAAAAGAATCACCTTCCGCCTCCTCACCCACGCACACAAAGCCCTACACGACCAAGGCCCGAGCTACCTCAACAGCCGAGTCAACTTCTACGCTCCCAAACGCCACCTCCGATCAGCCAACCACGCCCTCGCCGCCGTCCCCCGCATCCGAAGAGCGACTACAGGAGGAAGGTCCTTCTCCTACCTGGCCGCCAAGACCTGGAACTCCCTCCCTCCCGACCTGCGCCTGACCCAAGACCACCTCTCCTTCAGGAAGAAGCTGAAGACCTGGCTGTTCGAGCAGTAGCGGCTCCCCCCCCCCAGCGCCTTGAGACCCTACGGGTATGTAGCGCGCTCTATAAGTGTTACTGATTGATTGATTGATTACTCAGTTAAGCAAGCTCGTAAAGGCTGAATGTGAATTGAAATTACCAGGATTCAAACTTGGAGTTCATGTCAGCAGTAGGGGTGGGCGGAAATTGTGGGATTTCACTCCGCAGAGTTACATAAAAACCCCGGGAGACCCCACAGAGTTCTGCCAGTGGGCGGAAATATGCATGTTGCACTCTGATTTAACACTGGTCGCATGTTCCTCGCTGAAAACCCAACGTGACCACCACCACACGTGCACAGGAATGCGCGGATTATCGAGGTGATTTTACTACCGCTCGAGTCGAAAATCTACCAATCGTGACCGCTTAAACCTGAAGTCTTACTAGAGATCTGAAATTGCGCTAAAGGAAGCGAAATAAAGCCAGTTCGCATTTCTGGAGCATCATAGGAGAAAAACTTCGCCACGCAGCAATTGGCGGGCTTTAGCCAGAACTCCAGTTACAAGAGTAACACAGTCTATTCTATCGTGGGGTCGCCAAACTTCTGCCATTTCTGAGAGTGGAAAGAAATTTTCCTTTCAGGCCTAGCCAGCAGCCTGAGTTTCACATAATGACCCATCTTTGCCACTAGGGTTCAAAACTTCCTAATAACAATATAGAAAGTCTTATATTATAGTGCTACAACATCAAGAGAGAAAAAAAGGTTAAGCACTAAATGAGCAGATTTTGTAGGGTGTCTAACTTCTGCACAATCAGGAACCTGAATTTGTTTCTGCTTTCCTTCCACAAAGTCCATGGTTGTGTTTTTCTCAATCGACTCCAAAAACCCAGGTCCTGTGGTTTTCTTCCCAGATGTTTTGGTTATGCTAGAGCACTCCTCTGTGGGGTGCTGGGACAACCACTTCCTCTGAACATAGCAAGCATTTTACTTAAGAGTCAGACAGAGTACAAAAAAGGCAGAGCTCTCTGCAGCAGCATTGTGGTGTCATTCATTAAGAGGGTGAATACGTTGGGCTGAGATTTGGCCACTGACAGAAACCCAATTTTTACTAAGAGCTCACCTTTACATGGCGTTCCATTTGACCTTGCAGTCAATCGAGGAAAATGCAAGTTTCTTTGTATACCATACAAAACATAACACTCACCCCAAGCACTAAACTCTAGCCTAGATCATAATAACGCGTAGTCATAGATGCCATATGCAGTCAAAACCTATGCAGATGTTTATGATAGAAACACATACTTCCCTCTATTGGTTTCTAAATACTTGCTGAAGGCATTTTACATTGTTCTGTGTTTGAGAGGCAGTCTCATTCAGTGGTTGTACAAGCTGGAGAAAATGTCCGATTAATAATGCTGCAGAACAACTGGTTAATGTTACTGTTAAGAGCAATGTATCCTATTGAGGTGTCACATTACTCTATTTCCCTCATAGACCGTTATACCTTCTCATTAGACATTGTTCATATACATTTCAATAGATATCAGAACACAATAGTGACGACTCCAATGATCTTATTTTATCAAAAGCATTATTTTTTTTACATTTTTTCAAACATAAGCTCATTGTTATTTTCTTTTATCAAAAACTCATCTTTTTTTTGGAATACTTGTTCTATATTTTTCTGTAAAAACACATTTATACATTATTCATCTTGGTTTATAAAATCACAAATAGATTTTAAGCAGCGATTCTTAACATGTATAAAGCAAGACCAATTTTTGGGGAAAAATATACGCAAGCAAAAATAAACAACCCTGGAGAAGATTCAAAAAATGCAATCACACTTCAATCACACCAACTCATTCACTTTCACACCAACTTCCAACATACAGTATCTGTACACAGTTGAGTAATCTGTGACAAAAGAAAGCCGAACGAAATCACAGTGCCGGGCACAAGGCTCAACACAAGGTCGACGCACGTTTCGGTGGGATCAAGATGTTAGAACCTCAGGACCTTTCCAGATAACTAGCTTTTACTTCCCAGGGGACGCAAGAACAGTAAAGCGGTATTAGCTCGAAATGTAATTGAAATATACATCAACTTGGGTTCCAAAAACGGAGTCCAGCCAGATCTCCAGATAGGAATCTCTCAGTATACCAAACGTTCTAAGAAGACAGTATTTAGTTTTTTTAAGTAGAAAGTAGCTTCTCAAGTGGCCTACGACGAATAGATGTACAGGGAAACAATCTTGTGTGAACGGATATGTTCCCGATTTTGCTTCCATTTATTCAGGTAAGATTTAGTCTTCAACACCAGAGAGTTTCATGTCTTAATACCTTATCGTTTTCTGAACGACGCTTCCATGTCGGCCGCCCAATGACACTGACGTAGAAACGGTATATCCTATTGAGGTGTCACCACTTCTGATCAGGTGTCTGGGGAGATTCCATCTCACAGAATAAACCAGACTAGCTGAAGCTACAGAGTTGGTCTAAACCTATATGTGAGCATCTCACAAAATGATCTGTGCCTCATTACATCTTTACTTTTCAGTTTATTAGTTACATTTACTCTTCCTAAATTGTCAACATGATTCTACAGTTATTTTAAATATGCACATGAGGATTTCAGGCGACATTGTTCTACACTTTTCAACCTCTGCATTTGTTTTCTGTATCGTGTGTATGTCGAGTACATGTGTGTGCAAAGTGAGCATCGCATACATGTGCGAAGTCTAGAGTACGGTGATTGGGCCATCTTTAGAAATTTCTTGAAGACTTTCTTAGGATAGAACTACTGATTAGTTCTTCCGGAGCATAGTTGTTTGGGAGATTTTGTTTGGGTGTAGTGTCTGTTAAAGGCCAGTCCTCCCCTTTTGTTTGTCTCCATTACTGCTTAAGGAAATCTGGTGACAGACAGGTGCAGAAACCGCACACTTCATTGTGCCCATGTTGGTGCAACTTCTGCTTGCTGCCAGCCGTAGTACTACATGCTGTGAGGAGTATCACTTTACACAAGGGCTGTGTCTGGAAGCGGCCTGTGAATGATATATAAAGGGTAACCACTCAAACCAGTTCTGAAGCATTTGACAGTGAGTCGTCATCCAGTGATCCAAAGCACCACACTTTGATCCAGCCTGAGGTCCTTTATGAACAAGGAAGGTAGTGCTCCCCGAATACTCCAAGAGCTGCTGTGTCACCAGAGTTGATGCCTGTCTGACAGCCAGTTTTCCAGAGGTTAGGGAACATCACCGGATGTCAACACGTTTGGCTGGAAGAGCTCTGCCTGAATAACCTAGAAGCTTGCCTGCCTACTGACGGAAGGGGTGCCTTGGCCCTGAAAGAGGAGAGACTCGGTAGACCAAGAGTCCCAGTGTATTCCCAACATGTGGAGCGACTACAGGAGTTGTGCAGCCTGTGCCCACAACCATCCGTATGGGTGCCAGTCATCAATGATACTGAAGTGCACTTAGGGACAAGCGACTGAGGTGCACAGGAAGGACCTTCTGTACATACGTAACAGCTTCAACTGAAAACCACTCAAGATATTGATCTGAGTGACAGCATTAATTAGTTAGACTTTTTGAGCATCTGCTCCCAAGCCTACATACTTGCCTACGCCCATAATATGGAGGGATGGGAATAGCAAGACCCCAACTAAGGCGTATATTTTCCTCAGGAACGAGGAGGCGGTGTAGTGCCTCAATGTTATCGTCAACGTATGACAAACTAGTGTTGCAAGTTAACCCCTTCCATGCTGATGACGAACCCCAGCCGTCATGCACTACGGTGCTCGTGTTCTGATGACGGCTGGGGTTCGTCACGGCCCACCCCTGTTCGTGCTGTTTACAGCACACCAGGGGAATCGCGGCCGCATGGAAGGTGTTAAACAAGCTGAAGTATTTATTTTTGTTAGGCGATTAAAAGTACATTCTTTTTCATAAAGATAAGCCCTCACCTGCCCATCACACCGAGAAGAGCAAGACTGCTTGGTCTTGCTTCTCCAAGTGTGACAATGGTTGTTGTTAGTTCACTTTGCAAAGCCATAGACTGCGCCCGAGGACACCAGTGGCAAAGAACCTCAACCACCATGGTCGGGCTCAGTCGCCTACATCTGCTTTATGGCACCCAGGAAAGGGACCAGACCGTCTTTAAAAGAGAACTTCAACTTTGACGGGTGCCAGATAATAGCCTGTCTTTAATCCAAATAGATTCTTCTTAATGTGCTTCAGTTCTTGCTCATTCAGTGGAGATAATCAGCACTCTATCAAAACTAATATCGCACTTTAATCCATTCCTATAGGTTATGGTTTAGATGACTACTCAGAGACTTTCTTCCTCTCAATTTTGCATCTCAGCACAGCAAAACAGATCATTTATATGACAGCCTTTCCCATGGCCCTCAATGTGGAACTCAAAATGCTTAATGGTCTTGTACTAATTTATTGCAGTTTAACAGAAAGGCCTTAAAGTTTAGGAAGGTCCAGGTCATGCTTTTAAAGTCATTTGTATCTAGCTAGAGGAAGAAACCTACCTATGGGATGGATTATTTCAGCTTTGTCTTCATTTTCAAGAGGATTTACCTGCGATTGAAGGTCGCTTATAAAGAAGATTGTGAATTCTGTTAAGATTCACTGTTTTTCCACCTTATTCGTTCTGGATGTGATCTCTTCTTCTTTTCCAGTTGTTGACTTTTTTGCTTCATGTTTATTGTTCTTGGAAGATTGCTTCAATGCTGCCATAACACCCACTATAAATGCATCAAACCAAGAAGGAGAGTTGGACCTCTATCATTTCAGTCGCTATACATAGAGGAAGATTCTGGGACGATAGAAAATATATATTATTTTTTTGTGCCCATTTCTCCTAGTCATCCCTTGAAGGTGTAATAGCAGACCGGTCCTTTAAACAAGCAGAAGAATGAGACTCCTAAGAAAGTTCAAAATCTAAACCTGAAGATTCCTGTAGTTTGATATTTGAAAGGTCAGCTTCCAAAGAATCTCTACAGTCTCGAAGGGATTCAGTTGTTTTGGGGTAGGAATCATTCAGTAGGAAGAGCATCAACTGACTGTCAGCAATCAATTCAAAACATTCACGTGGCACAACTTTCCTTGTGCTCATCCCTGCCTCAAACAAGAAAGCCTCATGGGCGGCATCCAGTGGCATTGACTCAACACCAGGCCTACTCATTAGCCTCAACCAACAGAGACCTGCCACTATTCTAAAATCTCTGACAAGTCTCACTGTCGCCTTCAGAACAGCTATTGGGTGAAATCTTTTTTACAAGTTCTTTCGAGGGATTACAGTATTTGCAATAAACATAAATGTGAATTTACTAGCTTTATATTACAAGATGGTGATGGTCATTTCCAGGGTAACCTGAGCTGCGGGCGGTTTTACTGCTGTGATGTACGCAATCCATGGCCGCGAGTGATCTGAAGGTTATAACATGGAATGTGAAGGGGCTGGGTGATCCACGAAAGAAACGTCAAGTGCTGTCATATCTAGACAGGAATACTATACACGTTGCCTTCTTGCAAGAAACTCACTTTAAACCTCAATCCAATAACACCTTTGCCAGTAAATGGGCGGAGCACAGGATATTTTCCTCGTATTCGTCATATGCGAGGGGCACAGCGATTCTGGTAAAAAAAAAAAAAGATACACAGTTCACCATGACAGGAGAACGACGTGACACACAAGGGAGATATTGTTTGTTATGGGGACGACTGGGGCACACATCTATTGATTTAGTGTGCTGTTATGGTCCAAATACAGATGACCCTCAATTTTTTACTGAGCTCTGGGCCAATATTGTGGACATTGGATCCGACCACATAGGTATGGGGCGGGGATTTTAACGTGTCATATAACCCGGCAGTAGATAGATCACACCCGGCCCCCCACCACTATTCCCAAGCGCGCGCTGAGTTACACACAATACTCAAGGAGTATAATTTGGTGGATACCTGGAGACACCTTCACCCCACTACACATGAGGGCATACATTTTACTGCACACGCGGCGTCGTGGGTGCGATTAGATTACACATTTCTGTCAATGGGGCTGTGTCCTGCGATTTCTGAAGTGAAACACTTAGCCAGGACCTATTCGGATCACGCACCAGTGCGCCTTACCTTGTCCGCTGAAGATTTAGGCCCACAGAGAGCTTACTGGAGATTACAACCTACTTCCACGGACTCGATAATTCTTGCTCCGGTGCCTTCTCAACTCATGGGTTCACACTCTGCGACTCTGGGCAATAGCTTGCTTAATCTCCACAACGGCCCCTCGCGGCGGGATGCCTGGCTTTCACCTTGTGGATACCCTGCCGGGGTTCTCACAGGGGAATACCAGGACGGGTTCCCTAAGAAAGCGCCGGGAAACCCTTTGTGGGTAGCTGTGCGCTATATAAGCTCAAATACATTTACATTTACATTTATGCTGCTTGATACTGTCTTTCAAGAGGAACTCAGGGAGGAAGTACTGGACTTTTTTGAACGCAACAAGGGTACTGTTGAGAATGCCGAAATTATATATGGGAGGCCTTTAAGGTTACTTTGAGGGAGATCTGCATAGCGAAAGGTCTGGGGTGCTTAAGAGCATATTGAACACACTGACCACTCTCGAAACTGAGCTGAAAACGCTTGAGGAGTCCCTGGCCATTAGCTCAGAGGGGACGATTCAATCAAAAATTAGAGAAAAACTCACGGTATACAGAAGAGGCCAGTAGAGAGTCCAAATTTAGGGGGCGATACTGGACAGCTCGCCGGTATGGCGAAGGGGAGAGGCCGGGTAAGGCACTAGCCGCAACAATTAGAATGATGCGGAATACGAATGTGGTGCTAGAAGTCGAGGGAATAGATGGGATGGTATATAGAGATACAGCGCATATATTAAATGCCTTCACTGTGCATTACACTGAACTATACACTAGCACGAGGACGAGGACAGACAAAATCGATCTAAATGAATATCTGGTGGATGTATGACTGGGGTGGTTGAGGGATACACAACGGCAGTTCTTTAGCACCCCGTTTGAATTAGATGAAGTGCGGGATGCCATAATGCACATGCAATCCGGTAAAGCCACCGGGTTGGGCGGCATCCCGATTGAATTTTACAAAACTTACATTGATTTTATGGCCCCAATATTGCGAGAAGTATACGAGGATGCATTGGAAGTGGGCCATTTACCCCCCTCCATGAGAGTGGCCCTCATCACATCACTATTGAAGCCAGGGAAGCCGCCTCGGAGCTGTGATTCTTATAGACCTCTTTCATTACTCAATTGTGATGTTAAAAAACTGGCTAAACTTATTGCTACGCGTCTTAATCTTCTTACGGATAATTTGATTTTGCCTGACCAGTCAGGCTTCGTTCCTGGTAGGGCAACATCTAACAATTTGAGGACTTTCTTTACAGTTATGAATAACGTCTGAGGATTTGCCTATGGCGCATTATTTTTAGATGCCACGAAAGCATTTTATTCCCTGGAATGGGATTATGTGTTTGCTGTGATGACGCGCATGGGGTTCCCACCTATTTTTTTATTATGGATTAGGTTACTATATGAATCGCCCACAGCTAAAACAGTCATTAATGGGAGGGTGTCTCAGGACATACCCATTACGAAGGGCACAAGGCAGGGTTGCCCACTATCGCCCTTGCTCTTTGCGATTGCGGTGGAGCCCCTAGCAGCGAAACTGCGGCAGCATCATAACAACAAAGCGCTGCAATGCAATATGCGACAAATTTTGATATCTCTAAACGCGGATGAAATCGCGCTGTATATCCGTGACCCCCATCGAAATATGAACCACATGCTCAGAGAGTTTATAAAGTTTGGCAGACTCTCCGGTGTTCAAATAAATTGGAGCAAATCATGCTTCTTTCCCCTCACAGCTGCAATGGCTAAATTCCCCATGGACTACCCTATAACTTGATTTTTAAGGCCCTGTCCGAGATGATAAATGTGGCGGTGGAACCCTCCCCAGTTCTGGTGCTCTTGGGATACGTTGAACCGTTGCAGGCGACATCGCAAATTTGTCGCAATGGCGCTACTCATGGCTAAAAGAGTGGCATGCCGGTGGGGTAGAGGGAGAGAACCTAAATTTAAGGAATGGATAAGTGACCTTACTTATTGCCAGGAACAACTAGCGACATATGCTGAATTATTGCCAGTGGCCTCTAGAGCAAATGACATCTGGGCCCCATTGAAGTGCTATTTACTGGCGCAGGATAACTCCGACCCCCAGGAGGAACACAGTACTTGAGCACATTGACTACATTAGGTGGTTCTCAGATACAATCTTAAGAGAGGGTGGAGTCTGATATGATCTGTGGAAGGAGATCATCGGAAAGGATCTATGTGAGGGCAGGGACAACACTCAAGTAGGAAACACCTGGGGTACGCTAAACGAAATTGCCTGATGCTTAGTTAGTTTCTGTTGTTCACGACGCTGTGTTGATCTACTCCTGTGGTATATTCAGACGCGAAAATGTGCAGATATTGCTATATTGTTGAAGTGTAGAGTTAGATTGTAGTGAACAGATGGAACTGGATGACCACCTTTTGATATGTACATGTATAATTATTTAACAACTGCTACCACATGCCGAACAATGTATTGACTGTTACAATCTGGATGCAGTGTATGGATACATGTGTACCTTTTCGAATGGGAAGAAAACCAATAAACAAATTTTAAAAAAAAATAGATGTGAATTTACATCCACAGAAAGCCCCATATGTTAAACTATGATCCATAAATAGCGGATATACTGCCTAGCTGTCCACCAGAATAAGAAGGTAAGCTAGGTCTCCACTTCAGTGTAGCCTGGCAAGTTCATATAGTTTAAGTTCTGCAGAAGTAGAAATGAGAAAAATACCCCCAGTGTTGTAACTTGTGATGCTAAAGGACTACTAGACCATGATACACAAAGGTACAATAATTAGCATCAAGCATAGTAATGGGTATAAGCAATTGTGCACAGTAAAATTATCAATCAAAATTTTAAATACTGTGAGGGCAACAAATTTTATCAATCAAAATATTTATACTCTGACAGAATATTAGTAAAATATACACAGTAAAATGCTTGCAAGGAACGGGGGACGATTGTATTCAGCTACAATAGTAATGCTGGGAATATGGTGCTTTCTGAACCAACCTGTTAAACCCAACCATCATGCTGTGATACCTCACAGATTATTATTTGTTCATTATCCTTTTACATAAAAATTTACCGGGTTTCCTATAGCTAACAAAAGGGATTTGGACTTTCACAGTTTCTATAAAGAAAGGTTTCACTTCCTGCATAACATTTTCTATGTGCAGCTTATTATCCAGTCAGCCTTTATTGGTCAGATGCATAGGTAGATCTTGTTGTTGTCAGAGAATATGGTGAGTTTTTGGCTTTTCATGGCATCCATCTCTCCACCCAGCATGAGAATATACTCCGGAAGTGGTTCCTCCTCACCTCCATCGCACATTACAGCTCTAACTTGGGGGAAGTTAAATTGATGTTGGTCCAGCTTTGGGTGTGTTGCATGCAATGTGATCTCTAAATGGATCATGTCCTGATCAAGAGGTCTTGAATACTGTAGCTTAGTTGCACAGCTATATACATACAAGTCACAATATATAAAATGTTTTAAAACCCAAAATGAACCAACCAAGTTTTACTGTTCAGCATCTTTCAATGTGTTGGAAACTATACAGTATGGGTTATGCCACAAGCCAAGACCTTTCAAAGAAATTTACGGATGTCATATTCTAGATTATAGTCTAACAAAAGATACACAACAGTACTCACTTACCAATCTTTATGTCTATGAAGTAACACAAAAACAGACCAAGGCTGCCAATGCCAGGTTTTAGTACAACCAGCATGTTGAAATGCTGAATGTTTATCGACAAAAATCATTCCTCTAGTCGGAACAATAATTTGGGGAGAGGAGTTGGCTTAACAGCTAGGGCAGCGACCTCGAATCTGGGGAACTGGGTTCGAGTCTCGGCAATGATGCTGAACATCCTGTGATTCTGGGAAAATCACTTTATCTCCCCGTGCCTAACAAAAATGAATGTGTGTCCTCGTAAAGCGCTCGGATACCAGATTCGGGTCAAGTTCGCGCTATATAAAACTCTGGAAAAAGAAATTAAACATTTAATAACAATTTTGAACAATCAGCAAATTATGCCCATAATGGCATTACAGCAGTTCTAAAATTGAAGTAAAAAATACCAATATGGGGAGGAGCCAAGTGATCCAAGACAGCAGACAAGACTTTCTAAGCTCTGCCGCATCTCCTACCATCATCCAACAAAATACAATACTTAGTGGCACGAAACCATGCTTCAGACTCGTGCATGGTTCAGCAGACCATGACACAACAACTACCTGAAGCTTCAATGGACATTCAGCGGGCGCAATGGGGAAAACACACAGGTTGCGGCTAGGCCAGAGCATGGCTGATCCGGGGACTACAGCACCGCAGGTACAGAGGAGAACTGCTGGCCTCTACGGTTAAGTGAGGGGGTCTCAGTCTGGGGCCAAGGTACCGGAGGCAGAGAAGGACTGCTGAGGCCTACAGGGCAGAGTTGAGACTCGCACCCAGGACTAGCGTGAGCATGAACTGGTGTAGCGCCCAACCCTGCCTCCCACATATACAGCAGGAAAGCATGGGTGCCCATGATTCTGAGAGCTGCGGTCGGTAGCCCACCATGAATACTGGCGGAGGGACTCCAGGGCATAAGGGGACAACCACAGCCTATTGTGTAAGGTCAAGTAATACCTCAAGATGGCTCAAAGTAGGGGAGGAGCTACGCTAGCAAGCAAGATGGCCACATAAGCTCCCGGCTCCGCCGACCTCCGCCAGCAGCTCATATATCCTGCAAGTTATCCTGTTTTTACACCGGACTCCCGTGTACACGAGGAGTGACAGACTCTGAAGGTGCAATCTCGAACTTTTTAACTCATCAGGTGCCGAAGATACGCCGGGTTTCATTCTCGACCTAACTCAACGTGGGAGCCTCGATTTCCAATCCATCCGGGCTGGAGTTGAACAACATCGGTTGTGGACTTTGGGCTTCGTCCGGTCTCCCGAACGGAGACACACTTTACTTGTTTTTAACGGCGATTGAGTATCCTGTCTACACCGCAGACGCTGCAGAGTGACTCTTCGTTGCTGCGGCCCTGTATCCGACACCCGGAGACACCGTAAGCCTCCCGGGGGTGACGGACGGGAGCCCTGACCAGCGGCGAAGGTGTAGAAATCGTGAGGTGAGGGCGCCCATTGTTGTCGTCTGCTACGGTTGTGCTTGCTACCCCGGAGTAGTCGAGTCCGGGGTTCATATCCTGCTGTCGCTTCGCGAGAGGAGATGGAGGGGACAGAAGGCACGCCACCGCTGCATGCCGTAATGGCGGCCATTGGAGCGCTCCACTCGCAGATCATCAACTACCAGGCACTGTCGGAAACAGTGGGCAATCTCTGCCGGATACCGGACGGCGACTTTTCGGCATCATCTCAGCCAGCTGTAATACCCATGGAACATTGTATGCTCAACTTTGAGGACCCTGTGCGGAAGCCGGATTCCGTGTGCGCCGCTGATCCCTACAGGATAGATCGCGCGCCCGTGAACATTGTTAGCTTCCCCTGCTTGTGCCATATCCCGCTGAACATCGCTATGGACAACCTTGAATGCCTAAACAAGGTCACCAGTGGCTCTCGGAGAGTTTCATTATCCTTCCACGCTTTTTCTCATTTGCTCAGTGGATATCGTGAACTTTTATCCTTTCTTCGATTCGCTCGTACTGACTTGAACTTTTATGAAAGCTCTGCTTCTCTCACTGTTCTTGTGGTCTGGGTTATAAGTGCTCTAGTGAAGAATCGTACCGGCCAGGGTTAACTTGTTTTTTTTTTTTAAGGTTCGGCTAAACAATTTAATTTGCTGCTGGGATTGTGACCTGTAATGTACGGGAGTCGGGTGGTGTGTATCATACTTCCCCGGATTGATTGTATATTTCGCTACATTCTATTTTGACCGTGTTTCGGGGTGGTCGCATCTGGTGGGGGCTAAGGGAGTCCGGGAGTGTGTTTTTATCTCTCCTCCTCCGCTTCCTTTCTTTTAGGGATGTTTCTGGGCGACAGGCACGCTGCTAGTGGGTTAGGTCGTAGCCATTGCAGGGGTGCAGGGTGGGGGGTGAGTGGGGGGTTTGTTATTTTGCCTTTGTTTTGTTCTATGGCCCCTTTTTCTTTCTTTCTCTCTTTAGGGTATTCTTCTGGGCGGCAGGCACGCTGCTAGTGGGGTAGGCCGTAGCCATTGTAGGGGTGCAGGGTGGGGGGTTTGTTATTTTGCCTTTGTTTTGTTCTATGGCCCCTTTTTTCTTTTTGTAGTGTCCGGTAGCAGTACTTTCTGTTTCATCCTGAAGTATACAAGTGGGCGGGGTCTGGGGTGGGCGGCTACGATGAGAGATCGGTTGTTTTGTTCTTCACCCTCATTGAGCTTACTAGCGCTTGCGTCTTTACTGTTTCTTTTAAGTTGGTCCGTGACTATCCTCTTACACCTACCCGCCTTTATTATACCTTCGACTGTGTGGCTCCGGATATCCTGTATCTTCCTCTTTATCTTGTCTCTGGGGGGGTGGGGGGGTGGGGGGGGTAGGGGGGTTTAAATGTAAAATGAAACCTTATGAATATCATGCGATCTGTACTGTTTTCAATGCATTTTATTGAACCTTCTGATACGTATTGCCTACATGTGGTGACCAGCCCCTGTGGTTGTAGGGCTACTTCTGTAATTGTTGCTGAATGATATAATAAAGGTTTTTAAAAAAAAAGATGGCTCAGAGTAGTAATAACAGGTTGCCCCTCCCCCACTACAATACAGAAAAAAGGTGCTCTGCAAAAAAAGACCCCACAGTTGCAGCTCAGAAACATAGCAGTGGAGATTACAACCCATTAGTGGGCCTAGCAGGAAAAGCAGTGCAGGCCCAAAGACAGAGGGAGCTTAGACTATCACGCAAGAAGTGGAGGTGAGGTGGATTGACAGGGGCAGTGTAGGTACACAGGCATGCACGCTAACAGACTGTGAAAGCTACCCGTAAAGGAAAGGAAAGACAGGTGCATCCTGGGGGAGTCGCAGCCTTGGTCACGTATTTCCTCACTACACCAGTCAGCAATAACAAGACCACACTAAAAAGGGACATCTACCGGCATTTCATAAGCCCAATCACACCGAAGAGCAAAGGGTAGACTCTGTCATGACAATTGCTAAAGCCCTTACTGAGCCCTCCAAGGGACCATACCAGTGGTGTTGTCCCCCCCAGCACTGCGAACTTTCACCTCCTTTTTGCAGAGAAACAGCAGCCGCAATGCAGTGGATGGGTCGGAGGGACAACTGCAACCTCCTAGTTTGACACACGCCCACTACCCTCCGTGGGGAAAAATAATAACTGCTTTGCAGCTAGCCCAAGGGAAAATAGACAGATCTGCCAAGCCAACGGCTACCTCCCACTGGCAGGAGGTGCCCCAAGACCACGAACAAGAAGTGGACCGCACCCACTCAATAGGGTCAATCCTAAGAGGAATTCATGAATCAAGGCACTCAGTGGAGGGGAAAATCTGTGAATTAAGCACAGAACTTTAACTGCTGAGGCAAGTCTTACGTAACATAGTGCAAAGGGTAACGGAAGCCGAAGGTCTGATATCAGAAACAGGATTCCCTACAAACTACACAAACCAAGCTAGCAACTCTTCAACGCACAATAAACACACTTGCAACATGGATGAAGGACATGGAAGATCCCTGCATTGAAATAACATCGGAATAGTGGGCATTCCGTAGGGCAGAGAGGGGCTGTCCCTGACAAAGTATCTCTCAACACAGCTTATTGACCCCCGCGCCTGCTGCAGAGCGTACTACCATGACCAATGAAAGCCATAATATTCAACTACATGGATAGACGTGATCCAACGGGCGGCTTGGAAAATAGGTACTGTGCAATGAGAAAACTCCACCGTGACTATTTTCCAGGACTATACACTGAAAGTACAGCAACAGAAATAATTTCTGGAAGTTACACTGCATCAGGGTCTGCCGCTCTAACCATTGAGCCACACTTCTCCAGAGGTCTAGCCCGGGACCAGGATTCAATTCCCCGCCTCGGTGGGTGTTGGGCCCAAAATTCCACGGACCTGATAATTCTCGCCTTGGTGCCTATTCTAATCATGGAGTCCCACTCTGCAACTCTGGGCAATAGCTTGCTTAATCTCCACAACGGCCCCCACAGCGCTAAGGATGCCTGGCCTCCACCCTGGGGGTGCCCAGGAGTGGACGCCTCACAGGGAAAGCCAGGACGGGTTCCACAGCGGTATTCTACAAGCGCCTTGAGACCCTTGCGGGTGAGTAGTGCGCTATACAAGTATCAATTTACAAACTGTGCCTCATGGGCATCCAGTATATGTTACTCCTTTCGGTGCATCTGAAAGTCATATAAAGACAAATCCATTTTCCTCGACACCCCAGAGAGTGCGCGGATATGGTTGGAGGAACAGGAGAGGACACACCTAGGACTGGTGAATATTTACGCCCCTCCAAGCTGACAGTACAAATGCTGATGTGACGTAGTAGACTTCCCATAATCCCCCAAAAGTAACTAGGCGGTGACTTTAACATGGTAGTGCACACCCGCCCCCAACTAGACAAAATGGGTGCAAGACAACTCAACACTGCGCAAGGGAAACTAGAAAAGATATATCCCATGGGATGGGATATATCTGGAGAACACCATACCCACAGGGATGTTACTCCTATTACTCAGGAATATGTCTCCCACTCAAAAATTGATCACTTCTTCACACCCTCCACTACCTCAAAACACTTAGTCTGCGAGAGATGGGGGGGGGGGGGGCTGGAGACTGGCAGCATGATGCCTGACAGTTCCAAGGGTGACAGAGAACCTCAGAAAAGCAACAAAGCAGTATTTAGAGCAAAATACAGTCAGTACAGGGGATGACACAATGTGGGAGGCCTACAAGGTAACCATTAGAGGAGTGATAATATCAGGCAGGTGGGACACAAACATGAGAGGGAAATACAAATGAAGGAGACAGAAAGGGAAATTTTAAATAACTGAATAGGAACAGGTGTTGAGTCGAACGACGGAACGCTTTTGAAACTTAAATGTTAAAGGAGAAGAATACAGGCTAAATACGGACTCATGACATAAAAAACATCCTACCCCCTTAAGCAAAAACATTTATACGAAATGAGACAAGGCTGGAAAATGACTGTCCTGGCTGAATAGCCTTGTGGGAACAAAGACACAGCCTCTACGACAATCTACTCTTCTCTGTCAATCAATGAGTGTTGGTAAAGTGCAACAACTCAACTGTGATTGTCTCAAGATGCTGGAGTGGTAAGGTGCGGCTCAGTTGAGTCTTGGGGTCACCCAAAAAGCCAGGTCTTGAGGTCCTTTGCCACTCTACAACACTCTTCGCAACACCTTCTATGCCTCTCCAATGCACACCACAGACACTATGCCACTCCACACCCAAACATCTCTAACACAGCCAGTTACCAATCCATACAGCCACTTTCATGGCCATTTACACACCTTACAGACAACAACACGCCCAGTCATACACCCACACAGCTACTTACACATCCAGTGATGCCACTCCACGACACTTCTCCACATCGACACTCTGCACCACTTTTCTCCACTCTATGCCCGTCTACTCTACACTCTACTCCCTCCATGACACTCTACGCCACTCCACTCCTCTATGCCACTCCATAACACTCTACTCAACTTTACGAGAGTCCACTCCGCGCCACTCTTTAAACCCACTAACTTTAGGCCATGCTGAACAGCAGCCACGCTCGTTTACAACATGGCTAAACAGCTCTTGCATATACGAGACCTATTAGCTTTGCTAATGCTGGTTTAGGACTTGTGTCCTGATGAGCAGAGACATTAGAACCCTGCGCTGTAGGATCGGGGCCTTGTACGCTGCTGACTGCCTGACTCTGCCTGGCCCTGGCTCAGAGTTAGGGCTGTACATATTTCTTTCTAGAGAGGGCCTGGGGTGCAGAGCATGTGCCACTGATTACTTCTGAAACTGAACATTTTCCAGTAGATTTCATGGGTTGTATTTTCGCGGGTGAAACGTAAACTTTTGCCCCTCCGTTCTTGGCAGCCGTCATCTTTTTCCTCATATAATGGCATAATATCGGGCGAGGTGGGACACAAATATGAGAGGGAAATACAAATGAAGGAGACGGAAAGGGAAATTTAAAAAAACTGAATAGGAACAGGTGTCGAGTCCAACGACAGAACGCTTTTGAAACTTAAATGTTAAAGGCGAAGAATACAGGCTAAATACGGACTCATGACATAAAAAACATCCTACCTCCTTAAGCAAAAACATTTATACGAAATGGGACAAGGCGGGAAAATGATTGGCCTGGCTGAATAGCCTTGTGGGAACAAAGACACAGCCATAAGATAATTACACTTGAAGCACAAGAACGGACAGACGCCTAGGAGATAACAGGAAAGTCTGCTGAATATCACCAGACCTTTTACCAGTCACAACACATACAAATATTTAGAAGGTGTCATACAAGACTGACCCCGACAAGGTTAAAGAGGGACTCCCTAGAAGAGAGGATATGGCCTCACAGCTAGAGCTGCCAACTTTGGAGCTGGGGAACCAGGTTCGAGCCTGGGTGTTGGATCAACATCCTGTGCCTACCAAAATATGAACGTGTCCTTGTGTAACGTAACTGGTGATCATGTAAAGCGCTCCAATAATGGCAGGATGGATATGAAAGGATAAGCATATATGGGTGCGAGGAGGGGGGGGGGAGGGAGAACTGCATCTCCCTTCCTGCTGACGATATTCTACTGCATATTGCTAACCCCATGAAGTCTTCACACAGACTGCGACAAATATTTAGCACATACCAGAAATATTCAGGGCTCAGCATTAACGGGGAAAATCGCCCATGATGGGTGAATGGCATCCACAGTAGGCCCTACTAATGCCCCTAAGGCTGATAACACAACACTTCAAATACTTAGGCCTGTAGGTCGCTACAGTGACAGTAAGCACTATGTGAACAACTTGGTCCTATTATTGACTAAACTTGAAACAAATATTGAACACTGTCAACGCTTACCTATCTCGCCATTTGGAAGGTCTGCGATTTTTAAAAGGACTACACTTTCCCATGTTAACATATATACCATAAAATAACCCCCACAGGATACCCACTACTTATTCGATAGGATAGATCAACTGTGGAGGTATTTACTCTCGCCAGAGGGTGGAGGGGAAGGTGGATGAGACACCTCGTATCTCGCTGAGGACCCTTTAACACTCCATGTATGATAGAGGAATTACACTCCCAGATGTCCGTAAATATTATGAAGTGGCGCAAGTCTGTGTAATCAACGGCTGTGCATACGCATCATTGGAGTAACCAAGCTTCAGCTAGGACAGATTCACATTGGGAAGAAAGGGGTATATGCATGTCCTATACAGGAGAAAGGCAAAGGGCGCATAGCCGCCAGCAAGACACTCGGTCCTCCGGTCATGGTATAAACCAGAGAAATGGGATGGGAAAAGAGACTGACTCCCAAAGTATCAAAAATGTTTTACTTTTTGTATTGTGCAAGGGTTTTTTTTAAATCATGCAATAAAGTTTTACTTACTTACACTATGGGTGAGAACAAAATGAAGGAAAGTGACTAAACTTCTCTGGTTCCAAAAAATGGGACCAAATTGGATTATCATCCCTAGTACATGTCTGGGAGGCGAATGGCATGGTAATGTTCGAACATCTGCAAAAAGAACATGAAATGGCTCCATCACAAATGTTAAAATAGCTTCAACTAAAACATCCATGAAAAGCCAGAATCCCAACTGCTGAAAAGACTAAAGAGGACTCTCCTCTTGAGAGAAGAGGACTAGACGGACACATCAGCGCCAAGGCCATTTCACTCACATACAGCACGATCACGAATAGCACGCAGACTTACTTAAACGGAGAGCTGACTTGCATACTGATACTGAGTATGTTGAGTGGGGTTGGAGGATGCTCTACAATTCCCCAGAGAAGTGGCAATAAAGGCCAGTTACACACTAGAATGATGAAAAACCCTACACTGGGTATATTACAGCAGAACACAGCTTAAAACAATTGGAAAGGCAGTTGGAGGCATGTGTGAGAAATTGCAAAGAGAGGGGCACCTTCTTTCATATTCCGTGGGAATGCCCCAAAAATCAATGGATACTGACAGGCAGTGACTTTTAAACTAGAACAAGCCACAGACTTCAACGTTGAGATGGCGCGTGCGCTAGTCTTACTGGGGATTGGGAATGAAACTGAGGCAACCATCTATAATAAACTGCCAATTAACTTGGGATATATGGTAGCTGAACGAAATGTAGCTCAAAGAGGGAGCAGCCCAGGACTCACCAAGACACAGGATTGGGAGTGGGTGGGGGGGGGGGGGTTATACATGGCAATGAAGAAAGAGTTGTATAAGGACTGAGGTTGCCCAAAAGAATTTTAAAAATCCAGGTGAGGAGTGGTGGGGATGACACGGATGCTACATCAGGTGCAGACTGGGTCAAAAGCCAAGGGTTGAACAGCAGTTGCCCCCTGTTAGAAATGGGATTTCTGGTTGGCTAAGGCTTGCGCCAAAGCCAGGCAGAAACCACCATTCCTAAGGTAGGGTAAGGAAGTCACCCGCCAAGACAACCCTGCTCACCCTCTTGGTAGCTTGGCACGGGCAGTCAGGCTTATCTCGGAGGCGTTGTGTAAAGCATTTGCGCACGCACCCACCAGCAACAACATCCAAGACCCCCCACAAAAGGAACTCCACACAAGGTATATGTATAAATAGCCTTTGTATTGCAAAACACATTAGACAGAAACACATACTTTACAATGTGCCAACAGGCACGGGCAGAATTTATAGGGGATTATGTACAGGACAGGGCCACCTGGACCACTGTCAGGAATAAGCACTTTTAGAACTAGCACATAGAACATTTAACAATCAGAAGCTTCACACATGATGCATAGAACATTCAGAGGTGCAGGAAAGACACATGATGTATAAACATACATTCAGCGGTGTAAGGAACAAGGCACATGACGCATCTAAACACATTCAGAGGTGCAGGAGAAACATATGATGCATAAACACACATTCAGAGGTGTACGGACCAAGGCACATGACGCATCTACAACACATTCAGAGGTGCAAGGAACAATGCACATGATGCATCTACAACACATTCAGAGGTGCAGCACAGGAGAACACATGATGCATAAACAACACATTCAGAGGTGTAAGAACAAGGCACATGATGCATCTACAACACATTGAGGTGCAGCAAAGAACACTTCACAGAAATCACATTAGCAGGAACTCATAACTATACCCAGGCCAACTGGCCTCTCTGGGGCTAGGATGCCCTGTGTCGCAATGTCAGCGCAGGCTGCAGGTAGCCAAGAACACCTAAACGTGGCAGCTGCCCAGTAAGTGATGGGCAGCTGCAGATGATGGGGCCAAGATGGGAGCCTCGCAGGCTCTGAACAGCTGAAATGCCCCCCTGAGCCTCGTGGGCTCTTCAAAATAACTGGGGCGCCTGGAGCCTCTCGGGGCTCGAAGAGCACATGGGGCGCCGTGAGCCTCTCGGGGCTCGGCAACAAAGAGGCTGGGACTGAGCCTCGCAGGCTCAGAAGAACAAATGTCAATGTTGGAGCCTCTCGAGGCTCGAGAACAATGTGGGGCCTTCGTTGGAGTCCCTCCTGTGGGGACTCGAATTCAACAGAATGAGCCAAGAGCCTTTCGTGGGGTCGGAAACAAAGGGGCACTTTGAGCTTCTCGGGGCTCGGTACACACAAATGGCCCGAAACGTTGGAGTCCCACTCAGGGACTCAATCGCCAAATGCCCCCAGGAGCCCCCTCGGGGACTCATAAGTAAAGGGGAGCACAGAGGGACGACCCGCGGGGACGCCTGCACTCACCGGCTGGGTGGGAGGTGGCGTCTCCTCTCCTGCGGCGTCTCCTCTCTTGCTCGGAGCGGCGGTAGCGCTTTGCGGGGCTCTCACCACATGAGAGCCCCGCCTTCACAATGCGCCCGGCCCGCTCTTCACCCGGTCCCCCTCTTGGGACCGGGACTCTATGTGGAGCCTTCGTGGCTCCTCGGACAGCAGCTCCCTTCCCTCGTCTCGCGACTGCGGGACTTCCGGCCAGGTCATGCTGGGATTGTACGGCCGGACAACCTCTTCCGGGTCGTCTCAGGCAGCGCGGTGGCCCGGCGGGGGCTGCGGCGGTGAAGTCTCTCCGCGATACGGAGTGGGCTCCTGTGAATAAAATAAATAAAAACGGGCCAAATCAACGCTGGGTGGGCACCGGCTGAGATCAATAGCGCTCCCAAGCGCTAGCAGGAAATAAAGCGCTCCCAAGCGCTAGAAGGGCACAAGGTAAATCGCTCTCAAGCACTACAAGTAAAATGAAGCGCTCCCCAGCGCTAGGGCAAAGAACAAGCGCTCCCAGGTGCTTAGAGAAGGAATCCAGGGCCCCCAGGCGCTAGAGGAGCCAACAGTCCAGCAAAGCCCTTCAGGGGTTCAGGGGCTGCAGTAGTCCAGGGGCTGGTCTGGGCCCAGGGAGGAAAGCCTTCCCCCAGGCCCCAGCAGCAGCACGCCCCTGGCAAATTCAAGCAGGCACACAAGAACATTTTACAAGGAGGTCACAGCCTCCTTTTATACAGAGAAATCCTTTGACTGAAGGTACAGGGTGGGGGAAGAACCAGTCGCAGCTGTTCTGGGAGCACCCTTGATGTGCTCATCCCCTCACTCTATTTACTGGCAGGGCTAGGGACATTAGACGCACCACCGGGGGCGGAGACAGCATTGTGTGGGGAAAGCCCAGCCCTATTCAGGACCCAAGGGCACTCCTCCCCAGCCATCAGCATGCTAATCTCAGACTCACCACCGGGCAGACCCATCCAGACTCCTGGAGCCAGGCTCACCAGCCAGCTCCAGCCAATCACAAGCCAGACACAAATTACACAAACATGCCAACTTCTAGAAGTGGCACTTCCACACTAGACACAATCATGCCGCATATATCATTGCGCAGCATTCAATCACACGAGTCCGCACATAGCAAACTCGAGCCTGCACACCCCACGCATCAGGAACTACCAGGGACACATACATTCCCCATGCATTCCTATGGGAGGCAGGCCAACCTCACTACAAGCACTCAGAATGCGCACGCACTTTCCACTGGGACACAGTGAAAGTGCGCAGAAACCAAGACATCACTATAATTATTTGATAACACCAGGCAAAAAGTTCAAGGGTGAACCTGCCAGAAGGGCCAAGTCCAACATCCCCCCCCCCCCCTTGCTTCAACCACCCCCCTCCCGCCCTTCACCTGCACCACAGAAGCTATACTGTAGGTGGATACAACTCATTCAATGTTTTGGAACTTTGATGTCCCTATACAAATTGAAAGTTGTAGCTGCAACCTGCCCAAGGAGGGTAGGTGGTAGCATGAATGGCACTGTAATTGTTAATGTTATATTGCACAACAAAAAGCTTAATACAAAATATTACATAAACTATACCAATAAGGCAAAAAGGTGAACCCAGGATAAACCAGTAGGTGTGCTACAAACTATTGAAAACTAGTGCGACACACATTTCAGTGGAGGCCAAGAACAATGCAAATGTCAGTGCCCCGGTGCAGTAGAACTCCGCTCTTTTGACCCAGGGCTTGCAGCTAACACTCAACACAAAGGTTCAGCTCATAAATATAATGAGCCATCTGTACAACCAGGGCACCTCTGCTGTCAAGTATTATTAGGTACACCTGCTACCTTCAGCTCCTTTATTAATTCCGGAGGGAAATCATCCCTCATTTTTAATTGACGAATGCGAAAGAAACTACTTATGTCTCAAGCTGTTTATAAGTGCATTTCTTCTGCACCTTCCAGGCGCCTCAAACCAAAAACCCACTCTCCAAGAACCTAGAGATAACAGTTTTAGTCATAATGTCTTCACACATAAAGTATTGTGTGCTGGTTCAAAAACGCTGCGCTATCAGAGTCATGCAATAAGAGAGGAAAGCTGCAAATAAGTCAACAAGTATCTGTATATGTAAGGGTACATACAACCTTGTCAACCCCGCTGATGATGCGCAGTCCGTTATAGCGATTCATGATTATAAGAACAGAACACTGCACGAGTACTCCGAGCAGACCACTAGATCAGGAGTGCTCCGACCATCTCTGGTCCCCATAGTTCAATCAGCATTTCATCTGCATTAAAGAGAAAAGACTAGCGGGACCAAGTTGGGGAAAGATCAGGGATGAAGATCATAACTCATCTTCCTTACAGTACTGCTGAGATGTAAGCGTCTCCATGTTCCTTTAACAATTTGATATTTATTATTTATTAATTTTTATATAGCGCGACTATCGCTCCGGAAGGAGCATCTTGGCGCTGAGCAATCAGAAGAGACCAACTTGAGGGGAACAGGAATCATATGGCTGCGAGGACCAAAGAGTCGGGTTGAAGGAAGATCCATGTCTTCAGGAGTTTCCTGAAAAGGCTTTCTGAGGGGGTGTGCCTGAGGTTAGAGGGAAGGCCGTTCCATGCCTTAGCCGCCAGAAATGAGAAGGTTTTTCCACCTTTCGTTTTGAGCTTAAACCTGGGTATGGTAACCAGATTGGCTCCTGATGACCTCAGGCAGCGCGATGGAATGTACTGAGGGAAGCGCTTGACAAGGTAGGAGGGGCCTGTGTTCTTGGTGGCTTTGAAGACAGTGACAAGGATTTTAAAAAGGATCCTTTTGTGGAGGGGCAGCCAATGGAGGGTGTTGAGGGCCGCAGAGGCCGAGGACCTTCTCGGAAGTCCGAGAACGAGCCTGGCCGCCGCATGCTGGACGCTCTGTAGCTTCTTGAGGGTGGACTTCTTTATACCTGCCAGGAGACCATTACAATAATCAAGCCTGGACAGGATCAGAGCCACGGCAACTGATTTCCTGGCAGAGATAGGGAGAAAGTCGAAGAATTTCTTTAGCTGTCTAATGAGGTTAAAACAGCACCCTGCAGTGATGCGCACATGGTCGTCAAAACTGAGGGACGAGTCGAATTGGACACCCAGATTGCGGGCCGATGAGACTGCACTGGGGGGTGCTTCAGAGTGTTGAGGCCACCAATCTTTTGGGGAGAAAAGGGTGTCTTTGCCTAAGGGTATAATTTCAGTTTTGGCGCTATTGCACTTGAGGTGGTTATTATTGAGCCACGCAAAGACTTGGGAAAGGCAATTCTGGAATCTAAGAGCGGCATCGGGAAGTTTTTTATCTAAGGTGACGACAAGTTGGGTGTCGTCCGCGTAAGATGGTACGAGGATGCCATGAGATTCAATCAGGGTAAGCAGGGGGGCCATGTAAATATTGAAGAAAAGAGGGCTAAGAATGGACCCCTGGGGCACACCTGATGGAATGGTTATTTCGCTAGAGAGAAAGGGGCCAAGTGAGACTGTTCGTGATCTGTTGGATAGAAATGAAGATATCCATTTCAGAGCGGTATCCGACACACCAATTTCGCGCATTCTGTGGATGAGGATTGCATGAGAGATGGTATCAAATGCTGCGGTTAAGTCGAGCAGGATGAGTACAGCGTGTTTCCCCTCATCCTGCAGGAACTTAATGGTGTCGGATAACTCGATCAGAGCAGTTTCAGTAGAATGGCCGGAGCGGAAACCAGATTGCTGTGGATGGAGAATATGGTTGTTTTCCACAAAGGCTTTTAACTCTGCCTGTACTATTTGCTCAGTAATTTTGCCTAGTGCTGGGAGTAGGGAAATTGGGCGCATATTGGAAAGGTCTGTCGGGGGTTTATTATGTTTTTTCATTAGAGGCTTTACAATGGCTTTCTTCCATTCAGCAGGAACAGTGCCTGAGCTGAGGGATTGATTAATGATGGAATTGATAAGGGGGTTGACGGCCTCAATGAGAAGATGGAGGATAGCCGGGGGACAGGAGTCGGTGGGGGCTCCCGAACGGCAAGTCATGATGGCCTTCTGGGATTGAAGCAGGGATACTGGTGAAAAATTACAAAAAGAGGGTGAATTGGTGTTGTGAGGTAAGGGAGGGGTGGCAGGGGGAGGGAAATCCTTGTGGATGTTATTAATTTTCTCAACAAAGAAGTCAGCAATTTGGTTACAAAGGGTTTGAGATGGGGGGATTTCCAATGCCAGGGCTTTGGGGTGGGTGAAGGACTTAACAATATTGAAAATGGTTTGTTGTTTTTGATTAGCTACTTCTATAGCTGTGGTGAAAAACTCTTTTTTGGCTTTCTTTATGTGGGACAGGTATAGTTTCCTCTGCCGAATGTATAGGGTTCTGGAGGTGGGGTCGTATGTTTTCCTCCACTCTCTTTCAAGAACCCTACACGTATGGTGGCTATCGGTGAGGGCCTGAGTATACCAAGGGGCATTGGGCTTCCTTTTATGGGAGATTGGTTTTTGGTTGGTTGAGTTGGACTTATCCAGAACCAGTTTATTGATCCAGAACAATGGCCGAATGAAAGAGGTGTTGTATATGTTATTACTTCAATGTGGCTTCCTAGTGGGAGCCTTTCCTCTGTGTCTCTTACCTTATTCCCTTCCAAAACCCACATCGTATTCCTTGTACATTGTTGTTATACCAGCTCCGTTCCAGACTTGACAGTTGCAGTCTGGTCAGCTGGGGAGCCGTACGTTTATCCTTTGCTCTGCTCAATAAACTTATATCTGTACCAAGAAGAAGTCTATTACAGCCATTATTCCACTTGCATCATTTTGACGACGAGGACTGAAGCTGGCTGGTCTGCATGCCGTAACTCCTCATTTTAGCACATTTGGAGTGCTTAAAGGTGACATCTGCTCCCGACAATAGATCCTGGCATGCTGCACTTTTCGGCGACTCAGCGGGTGTTCTTGACGGCCACATCAGGGAGTTTTGACGTTTTTGTGTTTCTCTGTGTGTCTCCAAGGACTACGTCTCATCGGGCTTCATGTAACGTCTCTGCCTCCGTATTGGTGCGCGTGATTGCTGCGCGTGAACAGTTGCTGGGCAACTCCCTGCAGAATCGGTACCTTTCCGGCAGATCGACGAAACACGCAACGTCGTGACGTCATCATGAGCATCAAGCAGCCATTTTGGATCTTTGTATACGGTAACGCTGACTTACAGGAAGTCATCAGCAATAACGCAGCGTTACCAGTGCAATCCTCATTTTTAAACGTGTTGAACTTGCTTTCAACGAGCGTTTCGGTGATGCGCTCATCACTAATAAGGTATTTTATAACTTTCATGTCATTCTCTCAAGCGAATGCTATGGTGATGCGCTCACCTTTCACATATTTATCCTGGAATAAGCATCTCATCGTTAATTAATACAAGCACTGTTCTTTATTGCGTTTTTGTGATTATTATTTTCTTGCCTATACACGCCATTCTCACTACATTGAATTTTATTCAACTTGTACTACTTAAAACAGTATTATGGCACAAGTTATAGTAGCTCTTCCCCCACCATAAATTCCTTGGGAAGATTGGATTGTCATGTTCGATAATTACCTTGACGCATTGGATGGCCAAGAATTTTCAGCTAAACGTAAAAAAGCTTTGTTAAGTGCTTTGGGGAAAGAAGCTCAACGCATTTTAAAATTTGTACCGCAGGCTTTGCAAGCGAGTGGACAATCATTGCCTGATTAATATAAAGATGCTGTGACCAGGTTAGAAGTGCTTTTTGCCAAAGAAGAAAACTTAGTTATGAATAGGTATAAGTTTTATATGCACAAGCAACACATTGATGAATCTATTGATGACTTTGTAGCAAATTTAAGAGAACTATCTGTGAAATGCAATTTTGGCACCATGACTGATGAGTTGATCCATGATCAATTGATAGTACAGTGCAATAACAAAAAAATTAAGAGAGACTGTGGGCAGCCAAGAATCCATCTTTAAAGGTGGCGGTGGATCTAGCCAAAGCTGTGGAGCAATCCGAAATGTGTGAGAGAATTACAAAAGGCTAGTGCTCATTCTCAAGTGTCCGAAGTTTCTGAAAAAGATTTTCATGATAGCGAGACTGTTGATGAGGAGTCAGTCGCCGCACTCAAGCAAAAAGGAACATTTTCTAACAAGAAAAGTACTTTTTGTAAAAATATCCAACAAGGTTTTGTTCTAGATGTGGGAGTAATTCTCATGCTTCTGATGCGAAGTTCTGTTTCGCCAATAACAACGAATGCCTTAAATGTGGGAAAATGAGTCATTTTCTAAAATGTGTAGATATAGAGGTAAGCCCAGAGTAGCTGTTGTAGAGGACAGTCCCATAGAGATTAGGAGAGATAGAAACAAAATTGTAATGGTGGAAGAGTCTTCTGTGGACGTTATTAATGAGAAAAGGGAGGTACGACCTAAAGCACAGTTCACCATTGATGGGCATGTTGTAACATTAATGCTAGATACTGGCTCTAGGTAGACTATAATTCCTGAATCTTTATTTAGAATGGAATGGGGTGATAAAACACTTGAAGTGAGTGATATTTCTCCAACAGGATATCAAGGTGAACATATAGATATGTTGGGGTGTTTTGATGCTGACATTCTTTTTTCTAACAGGTCCATTAAAGGAAGGATTTACGTCGCCTTGGATGGTCCACCAATTTGGAGTTGAAAACACCAATAAACTTACATATCATTGTAAATCCAAGAGCACCGTCCCAAGTTATGGTGGTAGATGAGCTCTCTCAAAGATATTTTAGAAGATGCTAATAAAGTCTTTAGAACTGAATTAAGAGAACTTAAAGGTTATGTCCACAAAATTCTACTGAAAAATGGCGCTGTCCTCATTCAGCATAAACTTAGAAGAATTCCTCTAGCTGTTAAAATCGAAGTTAAAACTCGGATTAATGAAATGCTGCAAGGAGGTATAATTGAACCAGTTGAAGCATCCACATGGGTTTCTCCGGTGGTTATTTTCCCACAAATCAGATGGAAAAATGTGATTCTGTGTTGACCTCAGGTCTCTTTAATAAAAGTGTGGTGGAAGATACTTTTCCTCTCCCTAATATTGGAGAATTAGTGTCTACTTTAGGTGCAAAATATTTCTCTAAACTAGATTTGAGAAGTGCCTATCATCAGATTCGCTTGCACGAAGATTCGAAAAGCCTTACTGCGTTTATTACTACTGAGGACACCTTTCAATTTACTAGGCTTCCTTTCGGGTTGACCTCTGCAGCCAGGGTTTTTCAGAGAATGGTAACTGAATAATTTAATGGCATTAAAAAGGCTGGATTTTTATCAAGATGATGTATTGATTTTTGGGGAAAACATTGCTGATCACAATCAAACTCTCAAGAGTGTTTTCAGCAGAATTGAAGAGGCTGGTTTGACTTTACGTAAAGAGAAATGTGCTTTCTTAGTCCAACACATTGAATATTTGGGGTATGAAATTTCTGCACAGGGTGTCAAACCAAAGAAAAATGTGTTCGAAGCCATCCAATTAGCTCTGTCTCAGGTTGACAAAGATCAACTTCGATCTTTTAAGGGGCTCATTGAATTTTATTCTAAATTCGTGAAAAACTTTTCCGACAAGACTCTTATGTTGAGACGGTTATTTAAAAAAAGGTGTGAAGTTTGTTTGGAGTGATAATCACACAAAATGTTTCAATGCTATTAAAAAAAGAGTTATGTGAAGCAAATGTTTTAGCACCTTTTGATATTAGATGCAGTTATGTGCTTATGGTGGATGCCAGTGCCACAGGGTTGGTGGCAGCCCGTTTGCAAAGATATACTGAAGGGGAGAGGACTGTTGCATTTGCGTCAAGCACTCTACTTTAGAACGCAATTATTCAGTAATCAAAAAGGAGGCTTTGGCTGCTGCTTGGGGAGTCCAATATTTTCGTACATACCTGTTGGGCACTAAGTTTCAACTTAAGACTGATCATAAGCCCCCGATAAGTGTTCTGTCTCCTGGAGGTGCTGGTAAAGGTTCTCCAAGATTGGCGCGACATGCATCTGGACTACAAGAATATCAATATGACATTATGTACATCCAAGGTTGGTATAACATACAAGCCGATTGTCTGTCTAGATTGTTAATTAAAGATGACACTTTTAAAAACGATTTTCATTATTCGCAAAATTATGGAGCTATTGCCTATGTACAAGATGTTTTGGCATTAGGTAATGGGACTTTTACTAAAGAGAAGTGGTGCACTGCCATGGCTAAAGACACCGTTTTATCCAGTGTTATAGAGTTGGTAAAAAGGGGTGCTAGACGTGAAAGTTGTGTTCAACCTGCAGTCCGTCCATTCCTCAAAGTTCTAGATGAGCGGTCTCTTTTTGGTGATTACATTCTTTTGAGAGGTGCTAGATTTGTTCTGCCATTTACCTTACGGCCCAAGTTATTGAGATTGGCTCATGAAAGTCATTTAGGCCAAACTCTTACCCAACATAGAGTTAAAGCTGATTTTTGGTGGCCAGGTTTAGATGCACAGGTGTCTTCTTGGGTTGAGAATTGTTCTGTTTGTAGAGACAGTAAAAAAGGCTTAAGTTGGCTTCTGGCAATGTTAAGAGTTGTATCTCTACTTCTGAACACCCTTGGCATACGGTTTGTCTTGATTTCATTGGACCTATGGACGAGTTACCTGTAGCATAACGCTTTGCCATAGTTTAATTGATGTATTTTCTAAATGGCTTGTAAAATTTGTGAGAGACATCACCACTGATTGCACCATTTCATTTCTCAATGCCACTTTTCATGATGAAGGTTGTCAGTCTGTGAACATTACTGATAATGGCACTCTGCTGACTGCACACACAATGCGCACATTTTTGTTTGAATGTGGTGTTACACACCATCGTACAACTCTTTATAATCCTCAAGGGAATGGTATCTGTGAGAGGGCTAACAGAGTTGTTAAAGGTATAATACAAATGTCTTGTGTTTCTGGTAGTTTTGCCAATGAAATGGTTCAAAATATGGTATGGGCATATCGCACTACTCCTCATAAACAAGAAAGTAAGTCTCCATTTGAGTTGATGCGAGGAAGACGCCCTGGTACAAAATTAGCTCCGTCATGGATCAAAAACAAGATTGGTGGTAGCATTAATTCTGATTCTTACCAACAAGATAATTTTGTTTCTACGTCTGTTTCTATTTCTCCTGGTGACTTTGTTAAAGTTAAACCAGGTAGAATCATTAAAGGTCTTACCAGCTTCAAAGGCCCTTATAAAGTAAAAGAAAGATTTTCAAATTATGTGGTACTTGAAAATGGAATTTACGGAGGGTGGCCTTGTATAAAAAATCTTCTGCTTTGAATAACCCTACTGAAGTTAAACATGATGATGTGCTCAACAGTGGGTATATGTTGTCCATTCCTGTTAATGTCCCTCCATCTGCATCTTCAATTTATTGCAGGGGGGAAAGGTGGTGGTGATGCTATGGATAGTTCATACTCTAGTAGCGATGTTTCTCAACATGTTCCTTCACCTGCACCTGTGGAGGCCAGGGGCATAAGGTCCCGTAGACCACCTTTGTATTTGAATGATTACTTATGGTAGGAATAATATTTCTTTTGGTTTTATCTTAGCCTTCTTTTAATTGAATGGGAAAAGATGTGTTGTATATGTTATTACTTCAATGTGGCTTCCTAGTGGTAACCTTTCCTTTGCGTCTCTTACCCTATTCCCTTCCAGAACCCTCATTGTATTCCCTTTACATTGTTGTTATACCAACTCCATTCCAGACTTGACAGTTGCAGTCTGGTCAGCTGGGGAGCCGTACGTTTATCCTTTGCTGTGCTCCAACATATCATTACCAAGACGACGTCTATTACGGCCATTATTCCACTTACATCAAAAGACCACTGTTTTCTGCCTTTGAGCTAACCAATAAAATGCCACCACAGTCTGTCATGACAGCACAGCGGTCCCCAGGCAAATATGCAAGCACAACTAGAGAGAAGATCTGACTCGACCTACATAATAAGTCAGAAGTATATTTTTGATTGGGGAGAAGTTGTGTGCTTCCACAAAAAAAGTGCTTGTTCTCCAGCAGCTGTGATCATTTTATTTATCGGCTGCTGAAGCTTCAACTTTGTGGGGCACACACTACACTGGAACGCTATTAAAGTATCTTAGATAGCTAAACACTTTATGATGTTTTGCTATGGCAGTTGCGCTGGTGGGTGGAGGGGAGTCTTTAACATACATTGATTTTTCGGTCTGGCTTGACAGTGCAACTGTCACCTGACCTTTTAACCAATAGTATTCTACAGTTCTTTTCTTCCACACAAAAACATCTATTCGCATGCTTCACATTACAATACAACATTTTGTAAAGTCAGGCAGTCCTACTGACATTGCTAATGCTGTTTACATTTTGTTATTTAGGTCAACGCTGCTATACTTGGATGAGGCGTGATATGTTTAGGTGCAGGCTCATACCACCCACTGCAAGTCTCACAAATTAGCTCAATCCATGTCTTTATGGGCGAAGGAAGGTTGTATTTTTTTGCGTTGTCAAAGCTTTCTCTAGCAGCCTCGCCAGCTCGTGGCATTGCTGCCAGAATACCATTAAATTAACTTTTAGCAGATGCAACACACAACTGGCATCGACATTAAGCTACAGTGTGCTACGTTTTAGCACTGAAGGAAGGAAAAGAGAACACACAGAGAAAGTAAATTATATTCAGAATTTTTTTTTGTATTTAGTGATGAAGCAACAAATTTACATCTTGGGAGACGAATACGAAGAAATGAATTCAAGCAACAGCTATGAACGGCGACCCAGCATGCCGACGGAAGACGCTATTTTCTTGATTGCGCAACTTGTCAGATTGAAAATTACAAAGTTACGCTGTAGGTTCAGCTACTAGCTGTCCGAAAACCGTTCATCAAAGGGGCCCTCTATATACCAGATTAAAGATTCGAACCAATGAATTGGATACTCTGCCCCACATCTCTTGCCGTTCACCGAAATTTGAAAATATACGCTCTTGGAAATTTCAGGGAGTTTTTTCAGCAATGAAATATTCTGTCCTGATGATGGTCTTCATGACGACTGCATATTAGACCGAAACGTCGACACCTCCATCATCTCCAGAAACGTTGCGTTGTCACCAACATACGACCATTGTCTATTGATTATTTTTGGTTGTCGGTTATACTCACCAGGAGTTGATGTTTTAGTTGTAAACTGAAGAGTCATTGTTATCTATACCTCTGTTCATAGCTGTTGCTTGAATTCATTTCTTTGTATTCATCTCCCAAGATGTAAATGTGTTGCTTCATCACTAAATACAAAAAAAAAAATCAGAATATAATTTACTTTCTCTGTGTGTTCTCTTTTCCTTCCTTTGATTTATTCTAGCTAATTACAAAGTGTGATATCCTGTGGATACACTGGTGTGTTACATGTGTACGGCTCACAACTAAGATTTATTGTTTTCTAAAACAAGTCCCTTGTAGCATATTTTGACTTCAAATATCTAGTGCCAAAGCCTACAAGGGTTAATTGGGTTTAACCTGCCTATAACACGTTTTAGCACAGCATTTATTCTCAACTACACGCATGGTAAAGAGAATAACCAAACAATAGCACATTTAAAATGTTTTTTATAAACTAGCCTCGCTGTGCACACAAGTTTAAACTTTGGTTTCCAGACATTACAAAATGCTTTCCCAAATCATACGAAAACCTACCCTGCAGCCTCAGCGCTTTTCGAGACTCATTCCATGCAGCTTCAGTGCTTCTCCGCCTTCCAAGATTAGTACTCCCAATGCCCCATTGATGGCCTCTGGGCCAGCATGAGCCTAAACTAAGCACCTTTGCTGCAGCCGCATACATGTCCCATGAGCCTAAGCCCCCTCTAGAACCTCAATACTGATCTGAAGACGTCACGCCATGCAGCCTCTTTGCTCTACCCCAGCCGCGACCAATGCATACCCAGAGATCCTCTCCATCCTCCAATCATGAAAATCAGAACTCCTCCCTAGCCTCCACCAATGCAGTCCCAGAGCTCTACAGGCCCCAACAAAACATTTCCAGAGCTTCTCTCAATCTTCCATTCATGCAAATCATTGCCACTCCCCTCATGTAAAATAGAGCTCCTTCTAAGCCTCTATCAATATAGTCCCAGAGCTCCTCTCCAGCCTCTAGTCAAGCAAACCAGAGCTCTTCCTAAGCCTCCATCGAAGCAGTCCCAGAGCTCCTCTAGATCCTCCACTCACGTAAACCAGAGCTCTTTTTAAGCCTCCATTGATGCAGTCCCAGAGCTCCTCTATAACCTCCAATCACACATACCAGAGCTCCTCCCCAGCTTCCACCAATGTAGCCCCAGAGCTGCTCTCCAGTCACAAAAAACAAAGCTACTCCACCAATGCAATCCCTAAGCTGCTCTCCAGTCATAAAAGCCAAAGCTACTCCCTGGCCTCCACCAATGCAGTCCCAGAGATGCTCTTCAGTCATAAAAACCAAAGCTACTCCCCGGCCACCACCAATGCAGTCCCAGAGATGCTCTTCAGTCATAAAAACCAAAGCTCCTCCCCGGACTCCACCAATGCAGTCCCAGTGCTGCTCTCCAGTCATGAAAACCAAAGCTCCTCCCCAGCCCCCACCAATGCAGCCCCACAGCTGCTCTGCAAACTCCATGCATGCAAATCAGAGCTCCTCCAAGCCTCCACCAATGCTGGGGCCACCGCCAATGTAGTCGGAGAGCTCAAATTCAGCTTTTACTTATGCAAACCAATACCTCCCTCTTAGATTCCTGAAGTTCCCATCCTTACTTAGGATGGCCAGGTTTAAAGCAAACGAACAAACAACGCTGCTGCAATGTTCTGTACAGCCATAGCTTGGGGGGGAGAACGAAGCCAACACCTGCTCAGCAATTCGACGTATGTGTTTTTATGCCTTGAGGCAGGTTAATCATTTTGGATACTAAATCACTCATGAAATTCTAGTCTTGTTTGTGGTCATAACTTGTAAGTGTTGTAAATGCCTTGTCACTAAATGAAAAGTATAACGCAAAATAGTTTAGGCTCGAAATACAGTAATTCATTTTGAGTTAAAAAAGTGATTTGATGCCGATTCTGGGAGTGGTTTTGAAAATTAGCTGATTCGAAAACCACTTTGAAAAAACGAACACAATGAAATGCCTACATCATACCTGCGATTTAAATGATTTCATAAACCATGCTGGAGATCATAAACCACCACGCGGGATGTTGGTCTTAAATCAGACTGTATAACTTTTTGTTAATGTAATTTATAAAGATTTACATGGCAACGAATGAAAAACAGATCAATACAGAGAAGGGGCCAGGAAGCATCAGGCGTGCAAAATGAAACATTCTCTTTAGTTTTATGGTCGCACAAGACGAAAGGATGCAAGAGGAGAACCAAAACCGGTCAAGTATATTTCATGTTGTTCACAACAGGGGTGGCACCTCAAAATCAACAAGACACTGGACATTAAAGCTTAACACCAAATCAGAAATACAGGAATTCAAAGATACATACTGGGACAGGAACATACACAGACTGACAAACACTAGGAGTGGATTAACTGGATACACAGACGCAACTAGACGGGGAGACCAAGTCAAAGAGACACAGATACCAACATAGTGACGAGGTCATTAGGGGCTCTGAAAGAGACGGGCGCATGCACTGGTACAGAGACAAGCAGATAAACAAAGGATGGGGTTCCCTTTTCTCTTTCGCCATTAAAGGATTTGGAAACTAGCAGCCATGCCCTGTCCCAACTGTGGCCACCTGCATATTTAATGTGGCCTTTTACCAGTTAGAAAGATGACCGATTTAAAAGTTCACTGCTGCCATATATGATGATATGTAGGTCACAACGCATTCCCTTTGTTCCTGAAAGCGAGTCCGCTAATGAAGCATGAACATTTTCAGAAATTGGAGTTAGAATGCTGCAATTTAGTTTCAGAGTTGGTGTATAAATACTCTATTTATTTGATGTGTACACTTCTAGGAAAAAGTAAGAACGTGTACAATGAAAACAATACCACCTCTATCTTTATTAGAAATAACGTGGGAAAAAGTTGAAAAATGATATACAGGTTAAGAGAAGTTAATGAAAAGTCAACGCCATAGAGCATCCTTTGAAGATATTGGTTTCCTGTCATTGCCTGGTCTCTGGCAAAGTATTTTTGTTCAGTTTGTGCGATTCTCGTGACATTACGGACTGTCCATCTTGCTAGCTTCCTTCACTGGTAAGCCCTGAGATTTCCCTCAAACCATTGTTTTAAAAATCAGAGATACAATGACAATTTACTAGCCCAGCCTGTATATCGACACCTTGCAGCTCACTCTTCTGTAAAAGAACTACATTCGAGATTTACCACTGTTCCCCACACCATGGCACTTACTCACCCCTCTTCAAATAACCAAACCTAGTCAAACTTTTGCAGTACAAACCCTGCTATTTCACTATTACATAATCTCCCTTGTGAACGCTGGTACACTTCGTTCCAGTCTACACTGTAAATCCTGGGATTACGGTGTATTTCCGATTACACCTGCTCATCGTAAATGCCACCTTTACTCTTTGCAATTTATTTAAAGCCCGTGAAAATATATAATTTACTAAATGATGTACGTCTCATGAGGAGTCCAAAGGTTGGGCAGCTGCCTCATTTACAATACATCTGTGTGCATTCAATATTTCATTAACAGTTACATTATTTTTTACAACAGCCCAGTTTACAAAGCAATTTTTATGAATGTTTGTTCTTTCCTTTTTGGCCACAGCTTTATAGATAACAAGGTTAATGTACGATGTTCAGTTTTATTCTTTCCCAGGAAAACGTTAATTTCACTGGAAGTGTACTGAAGCCCAACTCAGCACTACTATCGTTCATATATATCACGCAACTACAATAAATAATCTAATAATAAAGTTAAACATTAATTTTCAATAGTAGGTCTGGAAGTACAATGATGCAGCATACGATTCCGTTGGACCCCTAACTATAATCCCTCAATACGGACAGCAGTGAAACCTAGGAAAGACTTGCGGTGGCCACTTCGGCCTCGCGACTGGGTAAACTATGTGTCTGGATACTCACATCCGACAGTTCCTTCACTACTAGCACACCCGGACTGTGTGGTCCTTTACAGCGGGTAGGTCACAGTGCAGTTAAGTATACGAAACAATATGGAAACTTTGAATGAACTGAGAAAGATAAGGATGTTGCTTTATTGTTTGTGGCTGATTTTAATACCACTTCAAAACAAAAAATCCTACTGAGGTTGCAAGGCATCACCTGGTTAGTTGAAGACGCTAGTATATGCAGTTAGTATTTGTAGTCAGTAGGGGTTGAAACGTCAACTAATGTTGACATGCATTCTGTTTTCTACTGGTCATACATTGGAACAGTGTGTCCAAATATGTCCTATTACGTAATCAGTGAGCAGTCAAACCTCTATTTTGTAATGTGTGGATTATTTGCTTTTTGTTACTTGACTGGGTTCTCGTTTTTCTTGAGTATTGCACGGTCACTATAACCTTCACATATTGACTTAAGCTAAAAAAAAAATATATTTACATACGGTTCCAGTATTTATTGTACTTTATTAACAGAATAAATATTCGGTGATATCACTCTCACTCTCAATTCTGTAATACAGACGTTTTCTAATGCAGGATATCTCCATATTGCTTCAAACAAGTACATAGGAATCGTCGTTCTTTGAAGCAAACTCAAATCCCGTCACAGCTAACTAAGCCTTGCACCTGCCTCAAACTCAAGTAAGTCAAGAACCATTAAACGGGATAACACGAACATCCCACATTTATAGTTCTTATAAACAGAACCGCTGTCTAAAGCACCAAACAAAAATACATGTTCCTGCTACCTTAAATACTATCCATCAACCATATCTAAAGCTGAGAGGGCACTACACTAGCACTCTGCTGATAACGCCCCAGTGTACATGCAATCACGTAGTCTGGTATATCGTCTAAAATGCTGCCTTACATCCACCGACAGCACAGGACAACTGTGGCCGCTTCCTCATTACAGAAAGCTTTAATTTCCACATCTGCAACATAAATTTATCACACAAGTACACTGGCAAAAAATATGAAGCCCACTTCACGGCTGTTTCACCGCTGCTCTTCAAAACAAATCACACCTCTAACTCAACTAACATCCACAGTGAGAGACTGTAGCAGGTGGGGACATTGCAGGTGGGGACATTGCGGGCGGCCCCATGCCTACTCTAACGCGTCCGCCGGGTTCTTTTACCCTAATCATGCCATCCTGCAGTTCCACAGCTCAAACTCACCCGATTAACGCCTCACCCACTCTAAGTGTGTAAACCCAATCTAAGTGTGTAAACCGGGCCTGTGCGGGACCACACACTGTAATACAACCACCAGGTGAGAGAGCATTGCTGTACCCCCATACCTGCACAGCCGCGTCCAGCTTTCCCTCGAAGGTAAAGTCCACCAGGTCGGGACGCAGGCACAGCGCATAGTTGAGAGGTCGTACGTCTGCCGGGAGTCGCTCGAAAGGCTGCCTCTCAGTCATATTACGGGCCTGGAGGAACGAGCGTGTGGAGAAGGAAGCGACTGACAGAAGCAGGCGGGATGGAGTGACGATGGAGAACACCCTCCGGACCGACAGCATCCAGCCTAGGAAGAGAGGCGGATCCGTCACACGACCTGTCACATAGGAGGCGCGAGGACTTCGTCAGGGCGTCAACCGACGCTGCCTCTCCCCCTACAACAGCGACTGTGTGCGGAACACTAACCTGGCCACCATCTTGAAATGTACCGATGTTGGCCGGGAAGCCTAGTGTCCGACCTTAATCTATAAAATATGGACACAAATGTAAGATTGTTATATTATCATTTTTTGGGAAATGTACATTGCTAATGGTGAACGATTCCGATATTTGAATGTTTAAAAAAAATATTCCCGGACTTAAAAGTAAGATCTTAATACCAAAATGGATTTAAATCTGATTGTTCTTCAAGTATTTTAAATTAGGACTCATCAATGGTCTTCGTTTTCCATAGTAATACTCATTACATTAATTCGACATGCCATCCCTAGCCTCATGCCTAACGACCCGATGAGCGTTTATTGGCTCTCTTTTCTACTTTCTTAAAAAAAAGGCAGCAGCTACTGGTGCGCGAGCCCAAGAGAAAACCCGCATCTAACGGCTCAAAAGCAGCCATTTCCTGAAGGAACTGTGGGGCGACAGAGCTTCCAAGTCACACCTTTTCGGATGCTGCGCTTGTGGCGGCCATGTTGACCGGGCATCACAGTAGCATACTTTATCTGGTGTGTTTACGAACGTATATAATATTATAATAGTGATACATTTAAATCAATGTCATCAATTTCTAAAATGTTTCTACATTTTATATTGTTTGATAGTTTGCAATAATAATAGTTACACATTAGAATTATTAATATTTGAGGTCTCTGGCTTTCTGAATTGTGCTTTTGCATGGCATTTTACAATACTATTTAGTTATTTTACACGCGCTTACTTCTGCTTTATATGAACTGCCGATGGTACCTGAAGAAACAAGTGTCATTCCAGCATGCCTGTAAATGGCAATAGAAGATGAAAAGACCGAAGTTAAGTGACCATGACTCGCTTATATTTTTGTGTCTTTTTTATTTAATTTACAGTTCCCCTGCTAGTACTTTTCATCTTTTAGTAAGGTAAGCAAAGAACACATTCGGCTGTAGAGTGCCGCCATCTTTAAATAGTAACGGCGAGGCCAAATATTTATTTATTTATTTGTCGTGATAACATTATTGTAGACACCTTCAAGTTCACTAATTGGGAGTGAAGGTCAAATTTAATATTAGGTAGTAACGTTGCAGGATTATTGATTCTTTGATAAAACCCGAGGCTTCTGATTATGCTCCTCTGTACTGTACTGCAAAAACATAGTAGCCAATCAGGAGATACAATGAACCACAAAAAAACTTCACTTCCCATGAACTGCCCTATGACATTATGCTGCCATCCACCAATCAGGGCCTGGGAAGTTCTAAAAGACATGTTGTCCTCATTGTCATTGTCTTTGGTGCTCAATCAGCCATAAAATAAGCGTTTTGCCAACTACACAGTTAGAATGCAAATTGATTAACAAATGTAATTTTGATAGATAAGGTCTCTAAACGATGGAGAAAGGTCGTAATTTGTAATCTAGATGACCCGAGTGCTATTCATTTGCTACATTATGCACATTTGTCCTTTGCCTATAAATGAACAGTGCAGATGAAATACAACATAATGAGTACTTTATTTTGAATATTAGTACAAAATGAAATTTGGCACAATAAATACTCTAAGTAGAATACACAAAGTACACTCTATATTATATTGTATGTAAAACATTATATTATGGTTCTGTAAATTGTTTGTCTCAAAAAATGTATATGTGTACACTATCAATGATAAGCCGGGAAATAAATAATCCCCTTTTACCTATGTATACTATAATACAGCAATGACAATTAATTATGGTATGTTGACAAATCGCTTGTGAGCATGCGTGTTGAGGAAATAGAAATTTTCAGGTAACCAGTGTGTCCCCCCCTCGCACCCTATTCATGTACATATGTCCCATGTATGTCCATGTTATCATGTAATTCCTTTCCCGTGCCAGTTTTAATAATGCCCCTGCATTTTCGTCAAATGTTAACATGTTAGTTATTAGGCCCTCCATGGTTCTAATGTCAATTCCGCATCCAGGCCTACGTTTCCAATGCATTTACATGGTGCACTTTTAAATAACGTGAAGCACACGTTTTTGTGGCTCAATCGAGCCAGACCCTTAGCAGTCTCCGAGCCTCTTCTGTCTCAGAAAACTGCAGTTTAGGTATGCATCCCTGACCTCTACCTTACTTCCTGCCCAGCCAAGCGGTGCCCGGCTCGGCCTGGCCTGCCTGCCAAGACGGTATTTTGCCTACAGTTATCTGCTCAGCCTCCGCAAAAACACATTCCAGTCTAGTGAAATAGGTAAACATATTCCAGCCTGCAGAGCAAAGGGCCCAGCCTTCCTGTCTCCTTACAAGTAATTTACTGCACCGGTTGCCATAGTAGGCCCATGGCCCCGCGCATTGCACGAAGACACGTATGCACCCACTAGCATTCAGTGATGTACGGCCTCTGCCTGAGAGACCTTTTACTTCAGACAACACATCCTCCAAACACAAGATATCAGATACGCTATAGCTGCAGGTCGTTCTGACATCCCAGACACCAGACTCCTCTACTAGTGCTAAAGTCAAGCCCCCAGCTCTCCCCAGTTACACGTCAATCTCACGTCATGTTCCGCATAAAACCCGTCTGCGCCCGTCCGCGCCAGTACACGCCAGGAGCCAGGCAAGAGGATCGAGGTAAGGTCTACCTATTCAGGGGATGCCCTACGCTATCTCAACAGGTCCGTCCCATCGCCATGTTCCCAAGTACTGAGAGGAGACTCTCGCCTTACCCACTGTCCGCACTGCTCCTTCAAATACTCCCTCTCTATCAATGACGTCCCCACCCAGACGACTATAAACATGGCAATGATCAATTGCAGATCACTGCCCAAACACGCCCTTGAAATAAATATGCTCATCGAAGACCTTAACCTAGAAATACTGTTCCTTACAGAAACGTGGCTGACGCCTGATTCAGACGCCGACATAGTCCAAGCCCTTCCCCCAGGATTCGGTATCCAACATCTTAACCGTCCCAAGGGCAGAGGCGGAGGCATCGCTGTCATCTCCAAGGATTCAATGCCATGCCGATTCCTTGATAGTCCACTGCTAGACTGTGAAAACGTCCACTTTACCTTGCAAATCTCCCCTTGCTCCTCTCTATCCGGATTCCTTATCTACCGTCCCCCTGGTACCATGGGAAAATTCCTTAACTCACTCCTAGAATGCTCCTTGGTCACATCTAGCGCTCGGACCAACTTCCTCATTTTAGGGGACTTTAATGTCCATATAGAAGACAGCAATGATAACACGGCCTCAGAGCTGATCCAAGATTTGGCAGTCCACCAAATGCACCTACAGAACTCCCTCCCCACCCATAACCGGGGCACTTGCTCGACCCCATATTCTGTAACTTTCCGGACCTTGTGACCAGGCCCCCCATCCCTGTGCCGTGGTCCGACCACCTACTTATTCCTTTCAGCTGGCGCACCTACCCCAAACCGCCGCAAACCCAAGCACCCGGTAGACCATCTCGACCCTGGGCGAAATTGGACTATGACAAATGGAAACAAGCCCTCGAGGATACAGTCCCAACCCTTAGCTCATCCATTGACCTTGCTGATAGTGAATTTTCATCCTGGATCACCAATTCTCTAGACATAGCTCTCCCTAAAAAACCTCATCGTAAACCAAGGACAAAAGCAACCTCTCCATGGTTTACCCAGGAAATACGCCTCTTAAAGAAAGCCTGCAAGAGAGCAGAAAGAGTTTGGAGGAAAGACTTTAATCCCATCAGCAAAAACAACTACAGACTGATGATTCTTAATTATAAAAAAGCTCTTAAAAACGCACAAATCTCCTTTTATAGTGAAAAAATCAGTAACGCAACAAATTCGTCGAGGGAGACGTTTCTCACCATGAAAAAGCTTCTAAAATCCCCCACCCCTCCAGCTACGCACGATCCATCAACCGAACACTGTAATGAGTTAGCCAACTTCTTTGACTCAAAAATACAAACAATACTTAAACAACTTCCGTCTCTTTCCCCTATAGATCCCTCCCTCCGTTCCTCCTCCCAACACCAGAACAGAGACACTGAACTAAGCAAGTTCCATCCCATCAACGCGGAAACCCTTGGTTCTCTACTAGAAGCCCTCAAAAGTGGATCGCCTCATGACCCAGCCCCGGTGAGACATCTGCAGCAGGCTGCCCCGAGCATCCTACCACTCATGACCAACCTACTTAACGCCTCCTTTGAATCCGGAACTGTGCCCATAAGTTGGAAAAAAGCGGTGGTGAAGGCACTTATAAAAAAACCTAACCTCAACCCGGACAACCTGGCTAACTTTAGACCGATATCACTTCTCCCAGGCATTAGCAAACTGGCGGAAAAATACATCAACTCCCAGCTCTCACATCACTTGGAGTCCAAAGAGCTGCTAAAAACCTCTCAAACCGGTTTCCGCCCTGGCCAAGGGACAGAAACGGCGATGGTAGCGGTAGTCGAAGAAACTAGGAAAATCATCGATGCAGGAGGATCAGTGGCAGTGATCCTCCTGGACCTCAGCGCAGCATTCGACACCGTTAACCATAGCATTCTGGCCCAACGCCTGGAAAACCTCGCCATCACTGGGACGGCCCTCGAATGGCTAAAATCCTTCCTCCACAACCGCTCCTTTCAGGTGGCGGAAGAAGACTGCATTTCTAGGGAAACCCCGATACGTTGCGGAGTGCCCCAGGGCTCTTCATTGAGCCCTACACTCTTCAACGTATACATGGCACCTCTTGAACAAATTGTCGTCCCCTATGGCATTAAACTCCTGACCTACGCGGACGACACACAGCTGGTTGTTTCCCTCAGCCAGTCCGAACCTCCCACCATCGATCTGTACTCCTGCCTGGAGAATATAGTCAGCTGGATGAGCGACTCCCACTTAAAGCTCAACGGGGACAAAACCGAGCTAATGGTATTGGGCAACCAGGCCCACTTTCGCCCGGAGTCTCTATGGCCTCCCAGCATGGGCCCACCACCAACCCAAAAAAACTGATATCAAAAGCCTGGGGATCTGGCTGGATGACAAACTTACCCTCAATACGCAGGCCAAGAAAACCGCAGGAACATGCTTTGGCTTGCTTCGCACCATCCGTAAGATCCTCCCACTCCTCCCATTCCAGTCGAGGAAACTGCTCATTCAGGGTCTTATACAGTCTAGACTTGACTACGGCAACGCTTTATATCTTGGTTCCCCCAAAAAAGTCATAGCTAGGCTACAGGTGGTGCAAAATGCGGCCGCCCGAATTCTCACAGGCACAAAAAAACGGTGCTCGGCCAAACCTGCACTCAAAGAACTCCATTGGCTCCCGGTGGAGCAAAGGGTGCATTTCAAGGCCATGTGCCTAACCCACAAAATCCTGCATGGAAAAGCTCCGCCGGTCCTGAAAGATCTTGTGACTCCCTATACGACAAACAGAACTTTACGCTCAACCAACGCCCATCTGACCAAAATACCCAAGATCAAGAAAACACGCTTTGGAGGCCGGCAGTTCTCATTTCAGGCGTCCAAGATGTTGAATACTCTTCCACTGGACCTTCGGGCCCAACCTAATCTCCTGTCATTCCGCAAATCCTTGAAGACATGGCTGTTCCCCTGACCTCTTCTTCACCCCTCCTGACCCCACCTCTGGAGCTCATAGTGGATTTCAGATAGCGCTGGGACGCTTCCGGGCAGCCATGCGCTCTATAAATCTCCAAAATAAATAAAATAAATAAATAAACTGTTCAGCTGCGCACGCATCCATGGTAAAGGTTTCTGCTGACCCTGCAGAATTTCTCTATGCATCCACCCACCTATGACACTTCTGTGACGCTTCCAGCACACACCTCCGTGTACGCCTCTGTACACGCCTTCTTTTACGCCCATGTGTTCTTATCTCTCTCTTTTTCACTTGTTACGCCTACTGTATTCAATGAAACTGTTCAGTTTTACTATATATAATGTGTGATGTTAATAAATCATTAGATATCCCTTCCTGAACTTTAGTGGTGATGGAACCCGATTCTCGGTGACTCGAGTCATCTTAATTAAAGCCCGTATGACTCAGATACCACGGACTCTGCCTCTCATTTTTTATGAGCTATCCTTATTGTCATTTAATGTATAGAAAAATAGTCCCTGTAATTTTATTTACCACATAAATCTGGCGCCCGAATAGGGACCCCTCCCCTTCCCCACGCGCCGGCGATGTAACGCAGGCCCCTGACCCCTTCTACAGCCGTGACGGACCCCTTTCTGTGCACACTCGTGGGTTTTCCTGCTAACTCCCTCAGGCCCACGGAGGAGACGGAGACTGCGAACTGGCATCCAGACGAGGCGGTGAGGAATGCGGAGATTCCCGACCAGAGCCCAAGCCGAGAGAGCAAGGTCCGAGGTATCCGGAGGCCCACCTGTTCCGAAGCGCATGCGTAGCAGCCAGACGCCGTAGCAGTCCAGTCCAGTCCAGTGTCGAGTTTCCGAGGCCTTCAGTTTGCTTCCCGGTGAGTACCGTTGTTGGGAACGCATATAGACGGGTTCATTTATTTGAGCCCGGTCAAGACGGGTCTGGGTACACAGATCCGGTATAGACGTGTCCACTTAGGTGGATACGGTATGACGTGTCTCTTTATGGGACCGGTATGACTGTACTGTTCTAGCAGTGCATCCAGTATTCTAGTATTCTAGTATTGTTTTCCAGATTTGTGTTATTCTATGTATCAGGTAATCTCTGTCCGAAATTTTTTAATGTCGTGGTATGAATGATTGTTTGCAGTTTATTATTGTGTTTAATGTGTTCTTGTTCAAGCCAGTTCAAATATGCCGCTGTTTTCGAAATTACGTCAGATAGGAACCAGGAAGGGGATACTCGAAGAGGCAGTTCCCGTCCCGCCTAGGGACTCTCCCGGACATTTTATGTACCATAAACATGGCTTAGATGCCATACTGTACTTAGACTTATGGGTTGACTACACCAAAGATCTGGAAGAGAAATATAGATGGCCTGTCTCAGGGACATGGGATGCTGATTGCATCATGAGAGTAGAGGAAGCATTGTGGAAAAAGAAAGCCAGACAATCCCAGAAAGATGCCATAGAATTGTGGCGTAAAGAAGCGCATAGAAGAACAGAGAAAGAAATTAGGAAAACAGAGAAAAGTAGAGAAGCATCAGAAAAAGCCCAAGAAAAAGAATTACTAGAAGAAGGTGAACAAGTCAGAGCAGAACAATTAGACAGACAAAGAAATGCCCTGATTAAAGGCATGTATCCCGTTCTTGCCGAGGGCCTACCCAAAGTGACCCCGGAAGTACCCTGTAACTTGCCGCCACCATTGGTCCCGACTAAACTTCGTCATAAACAGACCGCAGCGGAAATTTTCCTTTCTTCCTACTTAGATGACACTGTCCCAGAGTATGCAAATACAAATCCTCCTCCAAATATTCATCCTCACAACCCTGTTAATTACACGATTCCCCCCACTGTTTCTCCTGCCACTGGTCCTGGCAATCCTTTTAATCCACCTGTAACCCAGGACCAACCTACATTACCTACACCTACTTTACCAGCACCAATATTCCCAGTGCCAGTGCACCCTGCAAGCCCCGGCGGCTCACATCTAGGAGCCGCGGGAGGGGGTTTCTCCACCCCTCCTCAAGTAAAACGAATATCATTACGAGATTTAGCACTGGAACAAACGCCAAAGGCAACATACGCAACCCTTAGAAAGAACCTTACTGATTGTATATATGATCCAGTACCGGGTGAGGACTCATTGGTCTTACACTCACTACGATTAAGGCGCGTTGCAGATTATTTGATCACTTTACCAGGCATGAGAGAGAAATTAGACAAGATATATCACTTCATTAGAACGGGGGAGGGACCAGAAAGTATACAGGAGGCCATGGCACACAGAAAGGTGGAAACTCAACGCATGGTTTTACAGTTCTTGATAAATTGCTTGATCAGGGAACAAGATCAACCACACAGAGAAATAACTAAACGTATGTTAGATTGGAGTGATAACATAGTGGTCGGAAAGCATGATAAACAAAGTTGTGTAGAGGCAATGTACAGGAAAATCCGTAAGGAAATTCTTGACATGCGTGAGAAAGAACGGGCCTTGGCACAGGCCGACGAGAACGAAACCGAGAAAGAGGAGGACGAAGTGTCAGAGGACGAAGATGTAGCTCCAGCGGACACGAGTAGAATAAATTACGTAGGAAGGCCAAGACCCTTTGATAGGCCGATACGTCTAGAATACAAGAAACGTTCTCTCTCTCCCATACCAGAACACTATTCCCTTGAACGCATATTCCAAGCCACTGACCAAGAATTGAAAAAACGAATAGGGAGTAGTGAGCTTAGTTCTTTGCACGAACAGGAACTAGCCCGGTCAGCAGTTCAATGGGCTAGCAATTCTGCCATATATAAAGATGACGTAGTAGCGCAAACATTTTTGAATCTTTCCCCAGACGAACAGCAACTAGCTGGTATGTACATGATCCAGCACCTCATTACACTGTACGAGAGTCAACATTCTGATCCAGGTCCCCTATACAAATTATTGGACGATTTACTTCTAGCAAGATGGAGAGGTTTGGGTACCGAACTAATTCATAAAATTTTGGAACAACGACATAGATACATAACTTTCCTAACTCCCCACTTCGTTCCTGTCCCTAATCGAGATCGAAAGACTTTTTACATGGACAAACTGAATCCCTTACGAGAAGTTCATCCCGTTCGGACAACAGGTGGTGAGCTTGAACGAGTATTTGTTTACACCCCCTTAACGAAAATAGAACTATTGGAAATGAAAAAATTAGTGCCCTGTCACGATAAAGATCCAGCAGGGTTCCACCGTGAATTAAAAGATATGCTCCGCATGGGGGAGTATACGTATCCTGATATCATTAAAATGTTAAAGGTACTGTTGCCAGCCGGCATTTACGAAAAACTTAAAGAAAAAGAGTGGGAGGTGGGAGAGAAAAAGATTGACTGGGCAGAATTAGAAAACGAAGATAATACACGAGTCCCTGGTACTGGTCTTGGGGAAAAAGCCAGAGCATTGCCCGAGTTATTAATACAGGTTTTGCCAAGATTACTAGCTACTAAAAAGGAAGACTGGGATGCTATCTCAGCCTGCAAACAGAAACAAGACGAAGACACTAGTGATTTTTATTCCAGATTCGAGAAATGTTTCATTATTAATAGCGGCCTGAAGACAAGTAGTGAATCCTACCCACATCTTTTTGTGACCAAATTAGTAGAGAATTCCTTACCACAAGTTAAAAATAGAGTACTGAAAGTTGAGAGTACCTGGCAAGCAAATAGCCCTTCCCAAATGTTACAAATGTTACAGTACCATCAAAACCGAATTAGAGAAGAACACGAACACGAACAGAGACACGAAAATGAAAGTACTAGTTGCTCAGTCTGTCCCAGCTGATGGTCAGAAGAGGGGTACGGCACCGACCGGTCATTCTGCAGCTCCTGTTAAAGGGAACTGCAATTACTGTAAACAGCCAGGTCACTATATAAACGAATGTGCCGTTCTGAAATACAATATAGCTACAGGCAGGACGAAAGAAAGACCGCGGCCTCCAAGACAGGAACAAGTTCCGCAGAACACGCAACCTCCTCAGAACGCCCAACAGACAGTAGCCGTACCCCAGCCTATAGCTGCCACACAACACGTTACACAGCAAATGTACCAGTATGCACAGTCAGATTACCCAGATTATCAACAGTACTCATGAAACAGCCTAGAGAGGGAGGTTGGCTTGCCCCTTATCGAGGTTCCTGTAGATCAAGAGGGTCCCTATGTACATAGTCATGTATTAGGGAAAGACAGAAAATTTTTGATTGACACAAGGGCGAGCAGAACTACCATCAGTCATGACGAGGTTCCAGGGGCACCCCTCTCAGGCTCAAGAAATGTTTCCCTGGGATTTTCAGGAAAGCCTATTGTTAACGAAGTGTCAAAGCCAGTTTCCCTAGAAGTTGGTCCATTGTCTCGCACTACAGACTTGTTACTTACGAAATCATGTCCAGAAAACTTGCTTGGTATAAAACATTGAAAGAACTAGGAGCAGTGATTTGTTGTTCTCCGGAAGGAGTGAGATTGTTTTTCCGTGATTTTAAAGGACATTATGTGTTAAGAGATTTTGACCCAAGATTACAGATTGTACCACAGCATTTATGGGCTCAAGGTCCGACTGATGTAGGTTGCATGCACATTGCACCATACCGTGTCACTCTTAAACAAGGAGTTGTACTGCCCCAAATTCGACAATACAAGTTACCACCTGAGGCTGTAGTGGCCTTACTGAAAATTATTGACAAACTCATTGCACAAGGAGTGGTTGTAGAAACTGACTCCAATGTGTGTAATTCTCCTATCATTCCGGTTCTTAAACGAACTGACCCTAATGCACCACCGGTCTACAGACTGGTGATTGATCTTCGAGAATTAAACAAATGCATAATACCCCAGTACCCAGTGGTGCCAGACATTTCTTCCCTATTAACTGCCATTGATTCCGAAGCTGCGTTCTTCACTGTAATTGATCTCAAGAACGCCTTCTTTAGTGTTCCCATTCATCCGGAAAGCCAGTATCTCTTCGGATTCTGTTTAAGTGGCCGAAGCTTCAAATTTGCAAGAGCTCCTCAAGGGTTCACAGAAAGTCCCAGTATTTACAGCCAAGCACTGAAACGACAACTAGACAGTATTCCCATGCCTACTGACACTGCCCTACTCCAGTATGTTGACGATCTCTTGATCACAGCACGAACAGAACGAGATTGCGAACGTGCATCACTGACAGTCTTGTATTTTCTGGCCGAAAAGGGGCATAAAGTGTCCCCTTCGAAGCTACAATTCTGTGCCCAGCAAGTGGTTTACCTTGGACACTTGCTGTCCAAGAGGGGTAGACAGTTGACACCTGATCGCATACAGTTAATTGCACATCTTCCACAGCCCAAGACACAAAAGGAAGTACAGGCCTTCATTGGCCTCACTTCTTACTGCAGACAATGGATTCCCCAATATGCATATCTAGCCAAACCACTCATACAGTTGACAACACAGGAGGCAGCGACTTCGACAGTCCTCCCTTGGACTCAGGAACATACACAAGCTTTTGATGAACTGAAGAAAGCTTTATGTCAAGCACCTGTTTTAGCGACACCATGTTACAGCAAACCTTTTACGCTTTTTGTCACTGAACGCGATGGCACAGCATTATCTGTTCTCACTCAAGATCAGGCAGACAAACACAAGCCTTGTGCTTATTTTTCCAGTACATTGGATCCTGTAGCCCAGGCTCTGCCTGCGTGCCTAAAATCAGTTACAGCAACAGCTCTAGCAATCAGACAAAGCGACTCCATAGTGTTAGGACATCCCCTGACAGTACAGGTCCCACACTCCGTGGAAGTTCTCTTAAACAGGACACAGACTCAGCACTTGACCATAGCACGACTGACAGGATATGAACTGACACTGTTTCAGCCACACATAGAGATCAGACGTTGCAACATATTAAACCCTGCTACACTGTTACCCTCGATTACAGCAGACCCTACACCACATGACTGTGTGGAAGTCATTAACACCATGACGAAGCCAAGACAGGACTTGACAGACATTGCATTACCCGACCCAGACCTGACACTTTATGTGGATGGTTCATGTATGAGAACAAGTACAGGAGAGTTAGTGGCCGCATATGCAGTGACCACCGAAACTGAAGTCATAGAAACACATCGTATTGACACCCTGTCTGCCCAAGCAGCAGAGCTCATCGCTCTGACCCAAGCCTGCATACGAGCCAAGAACCTGAAAGTAAACATATACACAGATTCACGGTACGCATTCGGAGTCGTTCACGACTTCGGAGTCCTCTGGCAAGAGAGAGGTTTTTTGACTTCTCATGGAGCCAAGATACAGCATAGTCCCCTCATTCAAGCTCTGTTAGACGCAATACACTTGCCTACAGCTATAGCCATCATGAAGTGCAAAGCACATACTAAAGTCACTGACATTATTTCCCAGGGTAACGACCTGGCAGATCGAACAGCCAAGCTTACAGCTCAGACTCATACAGACATTCCTGCTGACACAACAAAGACCGAAGTACCATCACTGACGAATTGCATGACAGTCAGGGATCCCACATAAGATGTGCTCGACATACAGACACATGCTACTCCAGACGAAATCAAGAAATGGACTGAACAAGGAGGGGTCCAGACAGATCAGGGATGGATGACAAAGGAGAAAGCCACATGGTTTCTCCCCGACTCTATGGTTCAAGTTATCATCAATACAGCACATAGTCCGGCACACTTGGGAGAAAAAGCTATGTTAGACAGTATACAGAACATCTGGTTCAACAAACATTTACGTGCAGCAGCAAAACAGAAAGTACGTACCTGTATGATCTGTTGTCAGTTCAATCCAGGCAAAGGCATTCCCGTGGAACAAGGTGGATTTCATCCTCCTGACCACCCTTTTGAAGTCCTCCAGATGGATTATATCCAGATGGACAGATGCCGAGGATTCAAGTATGTCCTCGTAGTTGTATGTGCCCTATCCAGATGGACAGAAGCTTACCCAGTCCCAGATTACACTGCTGTGACCACTGCCAAACAGTTGGTTCGTGAATTTTTCCCACGATACGGCTTGCCCCGTGTCGTGTACTCAGATAATGGACAGCCATTCTCGTCCGAACTAATGAAACAGGTATCACTCTTGTTAGGGTACCAGTGGAAATTTCACTGCGTACGACACCCCGAAGCAGCTGGTCTCGTTGAGAGACATAATCAGACTCTGAAAACACGGTTAGCGAAGGTCTGTGCAGAAAAAGGTGTAGATTGGATGGTAGCCCTGCCGGTTGCCCTCTTTTACATGCGAATGGTAGCTCATTCCAGAACCGGACTATCCCCGTACGAAGTGGTCTTTGGAAGACCACCAAATATGTGGGGTACGCCTATGCCGCGCAAGATCACCGATGTTGATAGTAATATGCTGACAGATTACCTGGCTTCCTTGATGTCTGCACTACTCTCTTGTCGTTCACAGGTCGCGGCTGCTTTCCCGGACAACACCCAAGTGAAACCGCATGAAATCGTTCCGGGTGATCTCGTGTGTATAAGGAACTTCGACCGCTCAAGCCCTCTGGAGCCCAGGTGGCGGGAACCTGGATCTGATCCTAGGCGGCCGCTCCCCTCACGCTCCCTGACCAAGCAATCTGCCTGCAATTCTAGCTTCTGGACGCATTTGCCTGGCTACTTGGTATCGTACACACTGGAACCGCGCTGCTAACTTCATTATTGTCATAGCGCTTATTTGCTTTACATTCTGAGCTTTGCGAGTGTGTGAAAGCAGCTTGTGGACCTCGCACTTGATTGGCTGTGCTTTAGGAACATCGCGCCAGACTGTCTTCCATGTAAAAAATATCGCGTTTGTGAAAGCAACATCCGTGCCTCACGCTTATTTGCTTATCTGTTGGTGACATCGCGCTTGACTGCAATTACCCTCGTGACGTGGCGCATTGTCTGTAGCATAGCGCCGAACCTCGTGCTGTAACCTACGGTTGTGCCCAGCTTTATTTTATTTCATTTGATTGTGGCTGCTGCTGCCATCTGCATTGTGCATTTTTTGTGTTCTGCCTTATTATATTAATTAGTGGAATCGAAACTTGCAGGAGCCGAGCTCTGTTTCACTTTCCTTTCTCCATTTTGGATCCTGGGTTGTTGTGTGTTCCCTTGGCCCGCCCACACTCCCCGCTGACGCCTCCCAGCTGACCCTCCCACGCTCCGCCCCTCCACTATTCATTAAATGCCAAATGCTCCAACGCGCAGCGTCCACGCGCTACGGCCTCGCCGAAGGTGCGCCAAAGGTAAGCCCGTCTACGCCCGTCTGCGCCTGGACCGCGCCCAGCACCAGACCCCCTGGCCCTCGCATTGCCCAGCCCTCCCGCATTACCTATGATGCCACCACCCTCCTAGCCCTTAACCCCGGCCGCTCCCCCAACTGCGTCCAAGCCGCTCCTGGACACACCTATGGACCTTTCTCATGCAACTCCTGCAAATTCAGTGGCACCGACAACAACTCCGCTACGATCACACCACAGATTCCCGACCCCAACCACCTACAATGCATCTTGCTCAACACCCGATCGGTCCACAGGCACGCCATTGACCTATGGAATCTACTAGACACCATCTCTCCGGACGTCGCCTTCCTAACAGAAACATGGATGAACACCTCGTCCGCCCCAGACATCACCATTGCCATCCCAGAAGATTACAAGATCATACGCAAGGACCGTACCGGCCACACAGGAGGAGGAATCGCTATTGTCCATAAGAAATCCATCCACATCTCAACCAGCTCAGACGTCAATCTCGCCAACTCTGAACACCTTCACTTCCAGATCCACATCAACCCCAAGACCACACTCAGAGGCACCCTCCTTTACAGACCTAAAGGACCCCGCGCACAATTTAGTGAGGACATCACGGACTTCATCACTCCACACGCGCTCCCCTCCAAAGATTACATCCTTCTGGGAGACCTCAATTTTCACCTTGAAAAGAACAACGACCATAACTCCACCACCCTTTTGGACAACCTCGCCAACCTCGGACTTAAACAACTGGTCACTTCCCCCACCCACATCGCAGGTCACACACTCGACCCTATCTTCACCTCCAGCAATCATGTCTCCTTCAGCCACACTACGGCTCTCCTCTGGACTGACCACAGCTGCGTCCACTTTACCTACAACAAGCCCAAACCCAACAACCACCCCCACCAACTCTGCAAAGAAACTGGAACAAAATCACCATCGACCAGATCTCCTCATCGCTTCTTCTAAACCCCCCAGCCCACTCCTCAAACCCCGACCAAGCCGCCACCAACCTCACCCTATGGTTATCCAACAGCGCCGACATCCTAGCACCACTGAAAAAACGACTAATCAAACTTGGCAGCAAGAAGGCCTCCTGGTTCAACGATGATCTTAAGAAATCCAAGAAACTCTGCCGCTCCCTTGAGAAGGCCTGGAAAAAAGACCCAACCACCAGCACCAAGGACGCCTTCAAAAACGCCACCCGCACACACCACCAACTGATCCGAAAGGCCAAGAAAACCGCCTTCAAGGACCGACTAGATAGCAACGCCCACAACAGCAAGGAACTTTTCAACATCGTCAAGGAATTCACCAATCCCTCTGCCAACTCCAACGACATCACCCCCTCTCAAGCCCTCTGCGACTCCCTAGCCTCATTCTTCCACAACAAAATTGCAGACATCCACAACAGCTTCGACAACCAACCCGGAGACCAACCCACCCAACCATCTGCTGGACCTTCACCACCCTCGAACATCCTTAATGACTGGAACCCAATCTCCACTGAGGACACCATCCGCCTGATGAACTCCATCCACTCAGGATCCCCCACAGACCCATGCCCTCACCACATCTTCAACAAAGCAGACTCCATCATAGCACCGCACCTCCGAGACGTCATCAACTGCTCCCTCAACTCCGCCACCTTCCCGGAAAGCTGGAAACACGCTGAACTCAGCGCCCTTCTGAAAAAACCCATAGCGGACCCCACCGAACTCAAAAACTACCGTCCCATTTCGCTCCTTCCATTCCCGGCCAAAGTCATCGAGAAAGCTGTCAACAACCAGCTCGCCGCCTTCCTCGAAGCCAACAATTCCCTCGACTCCTCACAGTCCAGCTTCCGAGCAAAACACAGCACGGAGACTACCCTCATCGCAGCAACAGACGACATTCGAACTCTACTGGACAATGGAGACACAGTTGCCCTCATCCTCCTCGACCTCTCCGCAGCCTTCGACACAGTCTGCCATAGCACCCTTCTACAGCGCCTCAGAAACATTGGAATCCAAGGAAAAGCACTAGAATGGATCACCTCGTTCCTCACCGGAAGAACCCAGAGAGTCCGCCTTCCACCATTCAAGTCAGAGGCCACTGAAGTCATCTGCGGCGTGCCACAAGGATCTTCACTCAGCCCCACCCTTTTCAACGTATACATGAGCCCCCTCGCGGCCATCGCACGCCAACACAACCTCAACATCATCTCCTACGCGGATGACACTCAACTGATCCTATCACTCACCAATGACCCTAGCACCGCCAAAACTAACCTACACGAAGGAATGAAAGAAGTAGCCGAATGGATGAAACATAGCCGTCTGAAACTGAACTCAGATAAAACAGAAGTCCTTATCTTAGGTACCTCCCCCTCTGCATGGGACGACTCTTGGTGGCCAGAAGCCCTTGGAAAAGCACCCATCCTGACAGACCATGCACGGAACCTGGGCGTCATCCTGGATTCCTCACTTTCGATAAACAGACAAGTCAACGCCGTCTCTTCATCCTGCTTCAACATTCTTCGCATGCTCAAAAAAACATTTCGTTGGATCCCCACCGAAACTAGGAAAACGGTCACCCACGCCCTGGTCACGAGCCGACTGGACTATGGAAACACCCTCTACGCCGGTACTACCGCTAAACTCCAGAAAAAACTCCAACGAATCCAAAACGCCTCAGCCAGGCTCATATTAGACATCCCGCGTAAAGAACATATCTCTGGTCACCTGAAAAACCTCCACTGGCTTCCCGTCAATAAGAGGATCACTTTCCGGCTCCTAACCCACGCACACAAAGCACTCTACGAAATCGGACCAGAATGCCTCAACACACGACTGTCCTTCTACTCCCCCTCCCGCCAGCTACGATCATCCAACCAAGCCCTTGCCACTGTACCTCGCATCAACAAAACCACCATGGGAGGTAGATCCTTCTCCTACCTGGCAGCTAAAACCTGGAACTCCCTTCCCACTTACCTTCGCCTTACTCAGAATCACCTAGCATTCAGAAAGCAACTTAAAACGTGGATATTTGACAAGTAATTCCCCACCCCTCCTCAAGCCCCTTGAGACCCTCTGGGTATGTAGCGCGCTATATAAATTCTTTGACTTGACTTGACTGGTGTTGATGACCACGAGGACCGCAGTGAAAGTCGAGGGAAGAAAAGGCTGGCTTCATTCCAGTCACATAAAAAGATTCCATGGACTGTGTCCAGAGACATTTCCCAAGGACTGCCCTGATTCTGATACTGACACTAAGCTCCCTTTGTTAGAAAAAACTCCGCAGCAGGAGTATAGAAGCAAACTACGGTCTAGTTAGTCAGACAGCGTTTAATTGTTTAAGTCCCCCTCGGGTGAAGCGGTTAGACAGGGTTCTGACATGTATGAGATAGACCCAAATAGTGAGAGAGATAGAAAGAAAGTCAAGAAAAACAAATACTGTAAAAATCTACGCAGTAGATGCATTGTTACATTGCTTTTTATGTTTTTTCTGAGTATTACGATCATATGTGTAAGCTGGACGTTACATGTTTTCTTTCCTCCTCTTGGTTCACATGTACATTCTTCCTTTAATGACACCGTAGAGCACACATTCAGTGACCTGCCCCCTCACGAACTATCCTATCGACGAGCACTGCGCAACAACACTTTTATCCGTATGTTACACCATTCTCACCAGACCAGCAATGTCACGAATTGCTGGGTATGTGGCCGACTCCCACCTTACCAGAAAATGAAGGGAGCTCTGCCCCTCTTTCCCTATCCGTTTACACATAATGGTTCGTGCGGAGCATGGTTTGCTTTAATGTCCTCACTAGGCAGTAAGTCCACAGTTTCCCAGAGCAATTGGATATGGGGAGACCTGAATACAGTTATGAATAAAGCCTGTTTCCCAGACAAAGACGGTCTTCCCCAAAGGACAGGGACCGATCTAGAAAATGAAGTGGATGATTTAGGTAATTTTTCCCTTAACCTCATGATTCTGAACGTCCAGTCCGAGACTAATTCGGACTTACCGTTTATAACAGTTTTACCCGTGAAAGGTGAATTATGCGTCAGGAAAAATGGTTCAGTACACCTAGGACACAGTGATTGTAATACTGTGGTCGAATTCAGTGATAAAGGAAAGTCTACTTTCAAAGCTTCTCGCCATTCCTATTTTTTTTTGTAAAATTTTTATTTTGCAGTATGCAAGGTGAAACGGAAAAGGGGAAGGGGCATAGAGCAAGAGGATCAAGAAGAGAAAGAAAAAGAATAACAGGCGACAGGTCGCCACGATTCCCCACACAGGGGGAGCAATAAATGGGGAAGGAAAATGTCCGCACAGGAAGGGGCAGTAGAACTCCAAAGTCCACACCAAGATGCCTGGGGCAGGGCAAAGCAACAGCAACAGAGGCGCGAGCAGGAAGGCTTGCCCATCACAGCGTCCAAATTATGCCTGGCGTTGCAACAGCAGATGCAGTGTCCTTGGTCAGGAGAAGCAGTCCCAGCCCCAATCGAGACCTAATGTCCATCCCAAAAGCAGAATAAGTCGCAAAGAAGAAAACAAGAAATAATTTCCCCAACTACTCCCCTCCCTCGTCCCTCCCCAACGCTTACCCCCCCCCCAGTGGTGGCGACACCAAGCACACAGTCCATCACAGTCACTCTCACAATCAAATCTGGAAAAGATGAAGGGTCCGCAGCGCTGACGGACACACTGCCGAAGGAAGGCCTCGGGACAGAAATCTCACAAGTGGGCCCCAATTGTACATAAAGATCTTAAAATTACCCAGGAAAATGTCAGAGAGACGTTCCATGCTCAATAAGCGCCACAACCGGGCATGCCACAGGGAAACAGCAGGGGTAGACGGGGTCTTCCAGGCGGCTGCCAAAGTCATCTTAGCCGCACCCAAACACAACCACATAATACGCTTATCCGCCCTAGTTTGATACTCGAGCAGTGGGTCCCTAAGGCCTAGTAGGACAAAAGCCATGGAGGCAGGAAGTGGGTAACCCAAAATATCCTTTATGTGGGAGAGAATCTCTGCCCAAAACGGCTTAATGGAGGGGCATTCCCACCATATATGACTAAAGTCCCCCAACATCCCACAGCCTCGCCAGCACCTATCAGATGCAGTTGGAAATATGCAGCGCAATTTAGACGGATACAGGTACCAATCAAAGATGAGTTTCATATGGGCCTCTCTGAGATCAGTAGAGTGGTTATGCGCCGTCACGTCTCGCCACAGGCCCTGCCACTCACAGTCAGAGATGTCCCTCCCTAACGTGGATTCCCAATGGTCCTGATATCGCGGCCTCGGAGACATAGCAGTATCTAGTAGTAACCTATATAGAAAAGAGATCGCTCCTTTCATGGTGGAGGTGCGAAGGAGGAAGGATTCAAATTTCGTCAAGGGTCTGGTAGCGGCATCCACCACTGCAGGCGACGTCGCCCAGTGCAGGACCTGGAGATGTCTAAATCGCTCCGTTGGTAGAACCCCGTAGTCCCTCATACAGTTGTGGAAAGTGAGGGGTTCGGTGCCATGGAACAGGTGGGTGAGGGCCCTACAGCCACCCTCCCTCCAAGTCTCAAAGGGACCCTCCGTCAAAGCCGGGGGAAAGGCCGGGTTGAAATGAATCAGGGTGAACGGGGATGGGAATGTGGTCCACCGGTCGTCGCCACTCACCGCGTCCCAGACCTTCAATACCGTACTCGTGGGGGTGCTAATGTAAGCGTTCCTGGGTCGGTCCACCTTAGGCTTCCAGGCCAGATCCCAGATGGAGCGGCCCGCAACACTCCGATCCATGTGGAGCCAATGCTTCTCCGAAAGTTGTTGGGACCACTCCACAAGAACTCTCAATTGGGCAGCCTTGTAATACAGATGCATGTCCGGAAAGCCCACTCCCCCCTCCAAGCGCGGGCGCCGAAGAACCGCAAACGGAAGCCGAGCTCGGCCACCTTGCCAGACAAATTTCAGCATCACGGTCTTCAATCGGCGAAAGTAGTCTAGCCCTATCGGGATAGGTAAAGCCTGAAAGAGGTACAAAAGCTTGGGAAGAAGCACCATCTTGAGAGCATGAATCCTGCCCAGCCAGGAGATGAATTTGGGCTTCCACCGTTCTAGTTCAGCCCGGATCGATGCCAACATCGGGGGAAAGTTAGCCTGGAACAGGGCACCTATGGTGGAAGTCAGTCGCACCCCCAAGTAAAGCAAGGACGACGACGCCCAAGCAAGCAAAGTGAGCAGCCGAGTCTGTTGCACCTCCCCTGGGGACAGGGTCAGATTTAAGATGTAGTACTTATCAAAGTTAACCTTAAAGCCCGCTACCGCCTCGTAAGTGGAGAGTACCGAGTGGATATGGGGTAGCGACAGCGCTGGGTCACGAATGGACAACAGGACGTCGTCGGCAAAGAGCGAGATCTTATGCTGCTCGCCCGTAAAGGGAAGCCCCAAAATCCGCTCATTCTCCCGCACCGCCAACGCCAATGGTTCTATGCTGAGGGCGAAGAGGAGGGGCGAGAGGGGACATCCCTGGCGCGTCCCCCGGGAATGGCAAAAACTCCCGGACCTGTGGCCATTGACCAACACTCGAGAGGTAGGGCTACGGTAGTTGGCCTCAATCATGCGAACGAAATGGGGCGAGAACCCGAAGGCCACCAGCGTCCGGTGCAAAAACCCCCAGTCGACGCGGTCGAAGGCCTTCTCCGCATCAAGCCCCACCAGCACCGCAGGTATGCGGAACCGTTCCGCCTTTTCAATGAGGTGTACAACGCGGCGCAGATTATCATGAGTCTGCCTACCCTTAATGAAACCAGATTGATCAGGATGGATAAAGGCAGGCATAAGGTCCTGAAGTCTGCTCGCCAAGATGGAGGAATACAGTTTCGCGTCCAAGTTGAGGAGCGCTATCGGGCGGTAAGATGTACAGGAAGTAGGGTCCTTCCCCGGCTTGGGGATAATAGTAATCAGCGCTTCGGCCATGGAGTCCGTGGTCCTACCATCAGTCGCCATTGCATTGAAGAGGGAGACTAAGTAATCACAAATGTCAGAGGCGAACGTCTTGTAGAAAAGGGCTGTGTAGCCATCAGGCCCAGGGGCCTTATGCAGCTTCAGGGCCTTGATGGCGTCCAGGACCTCCTCACGAGTGATGGGGGAGGACAGCAAGTCATTCAACTCTTTAGAGACTTTCGGGAGAGGCAGCCCCTCCAGAAATTTGGACTGAGCCTCCGGGTCGAGAGCGTCACTCGAGTAAAGTGCTGCATAGAAGCGACCAAATATGGCCGCCCTGTCTGCGTCTCTATGCTGGACAGAGCCCGTGTGATCACGCACTCCCCCTACGTAGTCCCGTTCGCGTTTGTAACGGGTTGCCGGGCAAGATGGCGCCCAATCTTGTTGCCTTGGGAGTAGGAGGTACGCCGGAGGCGCAAAAGAGTAAATTCCGCCCGGTTGTTATAATGGGCCCTCAGCTTCCCTCGCACCGCCGTAAGAGGGCGTAAAGTCACCCTGGAGGGGTTCGCCTTGCGGGCCTGTTCTAAAGTGGCAAGTTCCGACTCAAGAGCCTCCCTCTCCTCGCGTCTCAGTTTGTTCAGGTTCGCGTTGAGAGCGAGGCAGGTGCCCCTTAAGGAGGCCTTGCACGCGTCCCACGTTTTGTATATCGAGGTGTCTGAAGGAGGATTGAGGAGAAAGAAATCACCGATAGCCTTGCGTAAGGCCTTACAGGACAGGTCATCCCTCACTAGAGCTGCTGGGAAGTACCATTTGCACCAACCGTCCCCCCCGGGGGCCCAGTGCAGTCCCAGAACCACCAGGCTATGATCGGAAAATGAGAGTGGAAAGATATTAGACAGTTGTATATCCCCCCGGAGAGCCTGGCTAACCAAGACATAGTCAATGCGGGAGTACGAGCGATGAACGTTAGAAAAAAAAGTGTAGTCCCTAGTTTGTGTATGGACAAAGCGCCAACTGTCTACAATCACTCAGCTGACGCTTAGTTTCCTCTGAGAAAACGCCAGTGTCCACCCTGCGTGTTCCAGAAGCATCCAGATCTCTGTCCCATACCATATTGAAGTCACCCAGCAAGATCAAGTGACCCTCCACAAAGTCCCCCATCTTATCCAGCAAGCCCTGCAAAAAGCCATTCTGACCCGCATTCGGAGCATACACTACAGCAAAAGTACAGAGGCGGCCAAGCAACATCCCCTTCACCATTAGCCAGCGGCCCTCTCTATCAACATTCACTCCTAGGGGCTGAAAGTGTAGGGAAGCCCGGAAGAGAAGGGCCACCCCCCTATGCTTCGTGGCCGCGGACGCCCTGTAGATAAGAGGGAACTGCCTATGGCGGAGCCTCAGCTCGTCTCTCCTAGCCAAGTGGGTTTCCTGAAGGGCAACCACGTCTAAGTGATGGTCCACAATGTACTTCCAGAGCTTCTGCCTCTTCTGTGGGGAGTTGAGGCCTTTTACATTCCAAGTTCCTATGCTAATAGTCATAATGGGGAACTAGAACTCCACGCCATGCATACGCCCGGACAGCCACACACCCCAATCAAAACCCCGACACACACTGGAGCCCAAGCCCATCGAAGCAAAATACGAAGCGAAGGAGTGAACATCGTTGAAGTCACCAACATCATACAGCTAGCACACAAGGTCGCCACCACCCCCCCCCCTAAACCCCAACCCCAACCAAAACTGTTCTGCCATTACAAGTGCTTGTAAAGCACAAACCGGCCCCCTCCCCCACAACAACCCAAAAGCCAAAAAAACAGAGCACAAGGCCCGCAACCTGGAATGTACGTTCGGCAGTTCCAATGGGCCACAGGTCACACGGCCCACATCAGACTGGTATCGGGGTGGGGGCACCAGATCAGGGGCCCCCAGGGCCTAGGCCCGGGGTGTCTTCTCCAAAAGTACCATAGTACCCCAGGCCCGTAGGAACAGAGGCGCCCCGGCGCCCAACTATCAAAGAAGGCAGGGGTCATGCCACTCCAGACGACTGCTGAGAATCCGCAAGGGTGGCCGAGGCCACCGACGCCACCGCTGATCCTCTCTCCTGCAGGCTGATGGAGTGGTCCGGTCGTAGTCGCTCCGGGGAAGCCCCAACCCGGTGCCATGATGAGGAGCGACGCCGGCGCCTCGAAGGGGAAGACTGCGCTGCTTGCGAAGGCGGGTCCTCCTCCAGACCCAACAGCTCCCTCGCGGACTTCAAGGAGCGGATCTGCACCAACCTGTTCTGCCACCGGAATATAATCCGGAAGGGGTGACCCCAGGAGTAGGAGATGCCCTGCTCCCTCAGATAGGTAGTCACCGGCCGAAATTCTCTCCATTTCTGAAGCGTGGACGCCGCCAAATCCTGGAACAGCTGCGGTCGATGGTCTCGGAAGCTCAAGGAGGAGAGGGCCCTGGCTTTCCGGAGGATGCGTTCCTTAATCTGAAAATCATGGACACATGCAAGGATGTCTGGAGGAGGGCCTCCTCGCCTGGGCAGGCCAACTCTGTGCACTCTGTCCAATTTAATCTCCAGAACGTCCTCCTCGTCCAACACCTGGAGGAAGAGGGCCTGCACATATCCCCTCAAGTCACCAGCCTCACCGTCCCAGGGGACCGCTCTGATACGGATGTTGTTTCTCCTGGAGCGGTTCTCCAGGTCCTCCGTGTATGCTTGCAGATTCAAGTTCTGGTCCGTAAGGCGAAGAACATCTTGCTGTAACTGGTGGACGTCATTCGCCATACTCAGGTCATGGTCTTCTAACACGGCCACCCGCTCTCCGATGCCGTCCACATCCCTCCGTACCTCACGTAGGTCCGACGCCAGCTGAGCACGCAGTTCGGAGATGTCCTCTTTGATCGAGGCGAAGAGTTCCGACATGAATGCCTTGGTGGCCGGCGCCTCCTCATCTGATTGTCTAGCCGAGCCACTCGCTCCTGGGGAGTTTGGCGGTTGCGATGCTTTAGAGGCCACCTCCTTCACTGTCCTCCCTTTGCGAGGCAAGTTCGACATAGTGGCGGGGCCGCGGAGCAAGGCCGTCCAAGATATAGGCCGTGTAAGAGCACCTGCGTCACAAGCAATGGCCGCTCGAAAAAATGGTGGCACGAGGCCTCCCGTCAAAGACGCCGAGGAGTGGTAGAAAAGCTGGCCCTCCCGTCTCACGGAGCCAGGCCGCGGTCAGCCACCCGACACAATGCACAACTGAACCCTACGCCTCCGGATCGCACGGGCCTGATGGAGGGATCGTGCAGCAGGTCAGGTCCCACGAGGTAGCCGGCCGCCAAGCCTCCCGGCCGTCCAAAGCAAGTGGTGCACCACCAAACCAACGTCCCGCTGTAGTGGAGGGAGTCCGAGGGCTGGGGAAGGCAGAAGACGTCCGCCGCTCCGTGAAGCCACGCCCAGTCGATGCCGAGCCACTGCGCCCCACGGCGGCCTTGTTCTCATGCAAAGCCGGTGCTCAGCAGGCCAGAAGCTGAAGAGCTCCCGATGGCGCTGTACGACCACTCCGGGATTCGCCAAGAGCACCAGACCACCCCGCTCAGTGCCGCTGGCTTCTGCGGTCGTTTCAGAGCGGATTGAGGCCCCGTAGGCGATGCTGTACAATGCTTAGCAGGTCGGGCGCCGGAGCGACTCAAAAGCACGTCTTACTCCGACGCCATCTTGGCCACGCCCCCCGCCATTCCTATTTTATTTGTGGTCAGACAGCTTATGTACATCTGCCCCTGGATTGGGATGGAACGTGTTATATCGCGTTCCTATTACCACCTGTTTTTCTAGCCCCATCCAATTATCATCGAGATTCTCGACTCGTACATGTCAGACATAAGAGGGAGATCGAGTCCCCAATTGTTGATCAGACTGAGACAGCGTGGGAACAATATACCGATTTTAATAAAGGATTCTTCTTCTTTGTTGGCCCCGTCCAAAACAGTAAATTAATATGAAAATTGACCAGAACCCTTGAAGCAGCAGTGAATGAAACTACTTCTGCCCTAGGAAACTTAACCGAAGAGCAGTCTGCTATGAGACTTGTTGTTCTTCAGAACCGCCTTGTTCTTGACGTCATCCTGGCCGATAGGGGCGGGGCTTGTAGAGTGATCGGCTCCAGTTGTTGTGTGTTTATTCCAAATAACGCACCATCAGTGTATTCAGCAATAACAAGGCTTCATAAGATAGCTCATCAGATACAACAGAATCCGGGCACCTGGACTTGGTCCGGTTGGCTCTGGAGTGTGATATCAGCCTGGGGATGGAAAGTACTGTCGTTCCTAGCACTAGTATTCCTTGTATTATTCAGTTGCTGTCTCTGTCTACAATGTGGCCCAGCGATTTGCGGCTTGTGCGCCACGTCTTGTATTCCCCGTCCACGTTCACGTTCCCGTGCCCGAATGAAAAAAGACGAGCAAATGATGTTATATGAACAGATAGATGGTCTCATGAAAATAGATATATCCTAAAGGGCGCAGTAGGGGCCAAGGAGGGAATGAGGAAATAGAAATGTTCAGGTAACCAGTGTGTCCCCCCCCTCGCACCCTATTCATGTACATATGTCCCATGTATGTCCATGTTATCATGTAATTCCTTTCCCGTGCCAGTTTTTATAATGCCCCTGCATTTTCGTCAAATGTTAACATGTTAGTTATTAGGCCCTCCATGGTTCTAATGTCAATTCCGCATCCAGGCCTACGTTTCCAATGCATTTACATGGTGCACTTTTAAATAACGTGAAGCACACGTTTTTGTGGCTCAATCGAGCCAGACCCTTAATTCAGGCTCCGAGCCTCTTTTGTCTCAGAAAACTGCAGTTTAGGTATGCATCCCTGACCTCTACCTTACTTCCTGCCCAGCCAAGCGGTGCCCGGCTCGGCCTGGCCTGCCTGCCAAGACGGTATTTTGCCTACAGTTATCTGCTCAGCCTCCGCAAAAACACATTCCAGTCTAGTGAAATAGGTAAACATATTCCAGCCTGCAGAGCAAAGGGCCCGGCCTTCCTGTCTCCTTACAAGTAATTTACTGCACCCGTTGCCATAGTAGGCCCATGGCCCCGCGCATTGCACGAAGACACGTATGCACCCACTAGCATTCAGTGATGTACGGCCTCTGCCTGAGAGAGCTTTTACTTCAGACAACACATCCTCCAAACACAAGATATCAGATATGCTATAGGTGCAGGTCGTTCTGACATCCCAGACACCAGACTCCTCTACTAGTGCTAAGTCAAGCCCCCAGCTCTCCCCAGTTACACGTCAATCTCACGTCATGTTCAGCTGCGCACGCATCCATGGTAAAGGTTTCTGCTGACCCTGCAGAATTTCTCTATGCATCCACCCACCTATGACACTTCTGTGACGCTTCCAGCACACTCCTCCGTGTACGCCTCTGTACACGCCTTCTTTTACGCCCATGTGTTCTTTTCTCTCTCTTTTTCACTTGTTACGCCTACTGTATTCAATGCAACTGTTCAGTTTTACTATATATAATGTGTGATGTTAATAAATCATTAGATATCCCTTCCTGAACCTTAGTGGTGATGGAACCCGATTCTCGGTGACTCGAGTCATCTTAATTAAAGCCCGTATGACTCAGATACCACGGACTCTGCCTTTCATTTTTTATGAGCTATCCTTATTGTCATTTAATGTATAGAAAAATAGTCCCGGTAATTTTATTTACCACATAGTTGAGATATTTTTAAATGGCCATCATCATTTTTTCATAACGAGACTGAAGAGAAAAGTCTTTGGTTTTAAATAACCTCTTAATTCCTCCCCGGTCATAAAGACAACGAAGAAAAGGCCTATTTAGATATTATCATTGTCATAGGAATCCCGCACAACCTGTGCATGCCTGGAACAAACTCTGAGTGCAATCCACCTATCCAGTCTAGTGTTACACCCCACTCGACCAAGGATCACATCCAGGATGCCACTGGCTGTACTGACACCGAACATCGGCCATAGTTACTAATGCGGGCAGTGTCCTTGTTAGCCAACCAACATTCTCCAATTGGGAGGCAGCTCAACAGACAACTAAACAGACCATCATGCAACTTTGGGCGCTGGGTGAGCCAACCCGAGTGACTGACCGGGACTGTTCTTGTGATAAGGTGGAAACTCCGAACACTTGGTTTTTATTGTTCAGTGCCGCAGTAACAAACTATACTGTCAACCCTGATAATTAATTGTATGATTTCTCTTATCCATTAAAGACCTCAGGCTGTGCACATCCCGGAACTCAACGAAGGGGTTTGCCTTAAGGTTGGGAGATTCATTTTAACTCCCTATGACAGTGAGTTACCCTTCCTCACCTTTACAGCTTTAGGTGCTACATTAACACTCTACAAAGCATCTTGATCATGCCATATATATCCCTTTTCAGACTTCCAGGCCCTACAGACCGGAAGTAACATCTACAGAATCTACAGGAAGCTCAGGAGCACAGGTTGCCCACCCCTCCACTAAGGTGAGAAATTTCTCATTCTTACCAACACATGACCGTATGCATAATTTATCACTCACATAACATGTCTTATGTGATGGCCAATTTTAACCCCTTATTATCTATTTAGATATGCAGGCTTACAAAATAGAAAACTGGTTGCCATTACATTGCTAGAAAGAAGGGAATTTGTCACAGGATAATTAATTATTCCTCAGAAGAATTGCATTTTGCCCATTACTCTGGGTAAGCGAACAAAAATGTTCACTCATTAGTATGGCCACAAGCTTTTAATTATAAACACACGTGGTGCCCTTTGTAGCTCCAGGCCATCACAGTATTGATGAGACCCTCATATTTCTTATAGAGTTGAAACGTCGTCGACACCAAGGAAAGGACAGTCTTTAGGCGTCTCTTAAGGGATGTGGTCTTTCTTTCTCTATTGTTGCAACAAACATTAGAGGTTCTTCGATATATCAATAACTTTACAAATTCACGATTTTTACAAGTCACTTCACTGTCAATTCTTTTAGATGTTTGGTTATGGTCACTTCACCTGGGGTTGTTTATCACTTACATTAAAGGTGTTTCTAATTTAGAAAAATATGCGCCGTTATGTATATATATAAATACTAATGTTTTAAAATCCTGTATAACAAAAGAATAAGTTACTCAGTTCATTTGAACTGAATTTTTTGAAAACCTGAAATCAGACTAATGAATAATTAAGAAATCTCCTAATTAGTATGACATACTAATACTGTTTTATATCCTTTTATTTATTATTTGATTCAATTTGACACAGAAACTTTCTGTTACAATGAAGACTGTAGCTGTAAATGAGTTCCATGTGAACACGTATTGTAAGCTAATGCTTGATACCCAGTTCACATGAACATATGAGTTGCTGTTGTTTTATAAAAAATATTATTAGAGATTAAGCATGCAGCAAACTGTAGCACCGAATAATTGCAAATTAATCCTATCTGATCAGCCACTGTCTAAAGACGCAGCTGTGTCCCAGGTACCCGGCGGTATGTTCCTGACAGTATGTGCAGTACTGAGAGCCTGCATGCTTTGTGCTCGCTTTCAGGCAGGGCAGCGCCATTATTTTAGACTATTCATCCGTTCACCTTGAACATGGCCACGAGAGACTGGAGGGTTGACTCTCTAGCCTTATTCAACCACGCAACCACGTGATTGCAGTGGAGGACACCTCCCCTTACGTAAATACGCTTCCTTGATTTCAAACCTGGAAGAGAAGGGCACGAGTGTGCGAGACCCTACACTGCATAGCACTACACCCTAGGCTTGCCAATTGGAAAATACACTGACGGCTTCTAATCCAAGTAAGTACGAATCAGATCACAATCCGAACTTTTGTCCTCCAGTTCCTAATTCACTACCAACTCAAGTAACCCTGACACTTATCCTTCCCCAGACTTCACCAACTTCGCCCTACAACCCTTGACGAGCCGCTTTGAAAACTGATAAAAACAATGAGCCGGGTAGTATCTTACCTGCGTACCCAGCAGCTATCAGTATTATGTCATTTCTTGACCATCCTGTCATCATTATTTTTAGGCATCACGATCAACAGGGGTGTTGTCTAACTAATAAGGAATTAATGTACACCAACGGGCGATCTTACTTTGAATACAAAATTGATGAACAGTTGCTCCATATGGTGAGTTTCCACAACAACAGAGTCACCATGCACAATCAATTAGTCCAGGGTCTAGTCTAATTGAAACACAATTCTCCTTCCCTTTCTCAGGTTATCCAACACTTAAGACATAAGAAGAAATAATAAAAAATTTGCTAACATTCGTGCCAAGAATTTTCAATTCTATTAAGGACAAGAGGCGAGGATTATGCTTTCTCTATTTCTTTACTGAAAAAAAACAGCAGCCAATCAGTACACAGTAAAGAAGAAACTACAATACCCCTGAGTACTCTGATAGTATAAATAGGGTCACAGAGGTCATAACTTCCTCTTTCTTTGTCAATACAGGTAAGTCATAAAGTCAAAAACGTAGAAGGAAAAACCAAGGATCCATGTAATGCAATGATTATACTTGTAAAGCGCACTGTTACCCCATCTCGGGGTGTCCTGGCGCTGAAGACCGCTGGGGAACCCGTCCTGGCTTTCCCTGTGAGATGGTCCCTTCTGGGTATCTCCAAGGTGAAACCAGGCATCCCCGGCGTCTGTGTGGGGCCGTTGTAAAGATGAGGCAAGCTTAATGCCCAGAGTTGCCGAGTGTGATCCCTGGTTAGAGTAGGCACCGAGGCGAGAATTATCGAGTCCGTTGACCCTGGTCCACGACCCTGCCGCGTCTGGAATTGAACCCTGGTCCCGGGCCGTTCTCTGCTTCCGGGTCTGCCGCCTCTAACCAGTGAGCCACACCACTCCACTCCATGAAGAACATCCGGCCGCAGGACATCCACAAGGCAATCAAACAGGCAAATCCAAGGACCAGAGGGACGAGCCACAGCAGCAGTCGCAGACGCCGGATCCAAACCTCATTTGAGGTCGGAACCTGAAACAGCAAACAAAGTCGTAATACCTACGCCCAAACTGAACAAAGGCAAAATTCAAGAGAGGGCGGGACACATTGCATAACATTTCAAAATAGAGACATATGTAAGTCAGATCATAACAGTAGAGTAATGCAATATCATTTAGAATAGCAAGGGTGGGATAATCCTCGCCTCCTGTCCTTCATAGAATTGAAAATTCTTGGCACGAATGTTAGCAAATTTTTAATTCTATGGCAGGACGGAGGCTCCGATTATGCTTGTTCAAAGCTTATCCACCACAACAGAAGCAACATCAACAATTGGTTTAAAATAAAAGGTCTTGAACACAGATTCAGATGACCAATCCGCAGCCATCATGATGTCATGAAGGCTAGCACCCATTGAAAAAGCTTTCGAAGCCATCGCTCCTCTAGCGGAGTGAGCACCAAACATGCTAACATCAATGCCCGCCTCCTGCATGAGCCAACGGACCCAACGTGCCAGAGTTGCAGGACTAATAGGCTTGAAAGGCTTCTGCAAAGCAATAAGAAGTTGCCCTTGGAAATCATGTCGCAAAGATGCAGTGCTTACCTCGTAATCCTTGAGACACTGAAGTACACACATTTGAGGATTGTGGGGAAATGAGGGATAAGAAACAGATGAGGTATTACACTTCGTCCGTCTAGAAAGAACAAAAGTGACACCCTCCGGTGAAAAAGTACGACCGGCAAGATCTAAAGCTCGCACATCAGAAACCCGTTTGCAGGATACCAAACACAGAAGCATAGTCAGCTCTGCAGAAAGCTGTTTACGGGTCAAGAACGAATTGGAGGGCATAGACGACAGAAACCTCAAAACCACAGACACATCCCATAAGGCAACGTACTTGGGACAAGGAGGTTTTACCATCCTAATGCTTTCAAGTAATTTAGAAATCAAGGGATGTTCTCCCGCAGGTTTACCATCAATCGGAACATGACCTTCCAAAATGGCAGAACGGAAATTGTTTACAGTCCTATAAGCCAGCCCGAAGAGGCTAAAGAAGCCAGAAAATTACTAATCAGAGCGAGATCCGCTGAAACGGGATCCACTGACCGTTGTGCGCACCAAGCACACCAGCGTTTCCACCGGACGCATAACGCTTACGTGTGTTGGGAGCCCAAGCTTCATTGATAAATCGGGTAGAGTTTCCCGATAATCCCGGTGTTGGACCTGCGATGGGCAAGCCCAGCACAAAGGAGGTAGCTTGGCTCAAGTGTCAAGGCAAGTGAAGGCTATCGTGCTAAGCCGGCTTTGACCCAATAATATCTCCTTGTACAACCACCAAAATGAAGGACACTACACCACTGTTGTAGAAAAATACGATTCCTTTATGTAAAAATTCTCTGTTGTGAATGGGGATCAATTAGGAAAGCACATACACATTTCTTTTGGCCACAATTTGCTGGGTTTCGATTCCAGGTTAAATACAATAAATAAGCTCAGGAATAAATTTCATCAATAAATAGAATAAATATCAGGAATAAATATCATCAATAAATAGAATAAATATCAGGAATAAATATCATCAATAAATAGAATAAATATCACTTTTTGTTTAGCAGAATAAATACTGGTTCATTTAAATAAACAAACACATGTTCATTCTGGTATCGCTGCCACCAATTAAATACTTCAGGAACATTAACTTGCAATACGTTTCAGGATGGAAAGATTACTCTTACAGTTTATGATGACTTCACTGAGAATGAATACAGGCTTCTCTGGGCACAAAAGGAGTGTTGGGACTCTTTAAGAATCACTCGGGGGATATGCACGTGTATCTAAAAAGGCAAGGAAACACAGTGAACACTTCATTTACACTCGGCTGCCACCGGGTTGAGATCTCTGTTTGCCGGTGGGGTCTAAGCGCGCCTACGGGCTTTGTCAACGCTAGCACTCAGGCGGCACCAGTTCAAAGTCTTTAGACTGACGAACGGGGCTGCCGAAGGGGTCAAACAATCTTCGCGCTCAGTCAAATAAATGCCGGTTCACAGTTCCTTTATATCACCGCTTCCCACCTGAAGAAACGGGCCCACCTCACATCGGTTGCAATCGAAAAGCGATTCAGTCGGGTTCAGCACTTCTCTCGCCAGCGACGGGTTCTCAGGGGCTCCACGGACCTCCCTCCGACTTCCTCAAACAGGGATGGTTCCCGCCCACAGCTACAGCCGCCGATTCACTAGGGAGGAGCAGAGACAGTAGTCCCGCCCAACGAAGGCCGCCTTACCCCGCCCCGGCGCACCACCTCACCTCAGTCTGCGCAGGAAGCACTCTATGCCGGTGGAGCTCGGAGACGTCCGAGCTCCTCGCTGGAGGCGCCTGTCACAAAAGGGGCACAGAAGACGCTTGCGGTCGCGGCGAACTTGCTCTCGCCTCCCGACCCGAGTCTGTCGTAATTTCACCACCCGTGGAGGGCGGGGAGGCACACGAACACGGCCACAGTCTCTTGGGGACAACGAGGCACTCGCTGGGCAGGCGCTGTAGGCGCGAGGTCACCGCACACACAGCTGACTGGAACACCAGTCAGGATCCACGCCAGTGACCCTTGCTTGCTCTACTGCCCGCGCTACCAGCCGCCTCAGGGGTCAACAGGGCAGGTGTCAATCTGGTGTCAAGTCTGGAATCTCCTTCTTCACCTAGATCTGGAACATCATTATCCTATCTAGTCTTCTGGTCATCTAAAATGGCCGCCATGGACTGGACCTTATATAGCCAGTGCCCTGAGGTGCTGGCTCCTGCCAGTAGGTTCTAGAACCTTTGTGGGGCTAGGCCAATGACATGGCACTTCTGAGAGGTATTTGGGAACCTAACAGCCACCATACTGGGGTTCTAGAGCAGCCATTTTGTGTACCTGAGGAAAATAAAGTAATTCCTGTCAGGAATGCTCGCCAAGTAAAAGGGCGCCAAAACCATGAAAGGTCAAGGTTCATGGAGGCTCCAAGGGGAGTCACTCACATGAGGAAAAAGGATGGCCACCATTTTGAGGCCATACATACAGGTTGCCAAACCCAGTCTATATTGTCACAGGTTTCGCCAGGTGTCTTGTAAATAGGTGCCAAAAACCTTGTGAACAACTGGGTGTCAAGGAACATCCAGCCCCATGAAACAGCACACAAAAGGTCCTGGTAGACAAAGAAAAGCGACAAATTTTGGGAGGTACAGGGGAACAAAAGAAATCATAGTGGTGAGGGGACTCTCAGAAGCAGACGGGTCTAACACCCGGGACTTGCCAGCGTCCCCCGAAATCCTCCAAGCCACCAACAGAAGTTGACCCGATAAAACCAGAGGGTGAGGATTGTGCAGAGGATCCAACAGAAGGTTCCACTTGTGTGGAAGGATGAACGGCGTCGAGCAACTCATCTCCAGAAGAACTGGAAACCACGCTTGGGCCCTCCAAAGAGGGGTGATCAGAATGAGTTCCGACGAGAATTGACGTACCCGGGCGAGAACCCGGGGAATCATCATGAATGGGGGAAACGCATAGCACAGAGACGGAGGCCAAGGCTGGAGAAAAGCATCCGTCGCCAGGGCTTCCGGATCTGGGCGCCAGCTGAAGAATTGGGGAAGCTGGGCGTTCAGACGAGATGCGAACAGGTCCAGATGACAAGTCCCCCAGATGAGAATCAATTTCCGAAAGACCCGAGGGTGAAGCCTCCAATCGCTGAAGTCGCAGAGGTGACGAGAATTCCAGTCCGCAATCTGATTGCAAGAACCCGGCAGGTATTCTGCAATAACTGTGATCCTGCGTTGCAGACACAGGTGCCAAAAATCCTTCGCAATCTCTGAAAGAAGCTTGGACTTGGTCCCCCCCAGTTTGTTCACATAACGAACTGCAGAAATGTTGTCCATCCTGAGAAGAATGCAGCAATTTGTCTGCTGAGGGGAAAGGCACAGATTAGCAAAGGAACCCGCTAGAATTTCCAGGCAATTGATAGCGCCCAGCCGTTCCAAGATTCCATGTGGTCCAGCCACCACAACATCTCCGTGCGAGCATCCTCCGATAGGGGAACATGATCTGAATATCGCAAACCCTTCTGAAGATGCCGTCAGGGCCGGCGCTAGGCATGGGCAGTATGGGCAGCCGCCCAGGGCCTCGCGCTCAGGTGAGAGGCAGGGGGCCCCCCTGAGGGCCCCCTCCCCACACATTACCATACACATCAAAGATGTCTGGTGTCGACGACCGACCCCGTGGTGGCATTCCTGTGGGTGCAGGGGTGGGGGGGACAAACAGAGTGGGGAAGTCAAAGCGGCAGGGCCAGCAATTAGGGCTCAGAGTGTCAGGGGTGAGGCAACACCTCTCTTAAGTACCAGCCATTCCCTGTCTGCATTTTGTTGCTAGGTGACAGAAGGCCCCTTTGTTTCCAGGACCAGCCGGACACAGGTAAGGAGCAGTGGGTGAGGGGAGGAGGGAGCAGCCAGAGAAACTGGTGCTGGGGCAGTGTTTTAAGAAAGGCCTTGTTACTGCTTCAGGCCCAGGGGAGGGGGCCCCTTTTCCCTGGGCCTTGAAGCACTACAGCAAGCTGCAAGGTCCAGGTGTGGGGCCCCCTTTCCCTGGGCCTCTAAGCACTATAGAAATCTGCAAGGTCAGGATGTGGGGGCCCCCTTCCCAGCGCCTTGTAGCCACTACTCCCTCTTTCTTTTCCTTTCCTTTATTTGTTCCCCTGTGAAATGAATCCAAAAAAGAAAAACTTTTTTGCTGGAAAGGTCATCTTTTTTGTGACATTTTTCACTTCCGAAGTGCAGCCTTGGAAAAGAGAGAAATAAAAAATTCAAACTGTAAAAAAGAACTAAAGCAAGACAGAGTGGGTCGAAAAGGGGCCAGATTGATTTTATTCACACCCAAATCACATTAGTGCCACTACACAGAGTTTACCAGTGAAGCGCTACTTTTGCTTTCTTGTCTTTCTCTAAACAGCATTGTTTTCCCCAGGTGGGGAAGTGCACCATTTCTGGATGAATTGCAATACCTCCTTGATGGGCGGACTGGAAAATAAAGTGCATACCGCTGCTCTGTATTCACAAATGTGGTCTTTTTAAACCATATTGCTTTTGTTTTGTAAGGATATATTCAATGGGCATTGAAGCAGGTCCGTAGTCATGGCCTTAACTTTTCATGCAAAAGCACTCATTCATTTCTGAATAAGTGCTAAAGCGTTAAGGTAACCATGTTGTTCCTGCTTACATTTCACATGCTTTAATTAATCTTACATTCCTTATGAGTGTTTGCTTTTTTCAGAATGTTGTCATTTTTTTTTTTAGGCAGCATATTGCTTTTGTCTAGTGCGTAATTTGAAATGAGTCGCCTCTAGGTGTTAGTAGCGGGGCACAATTGGGTTGTAGTTGAAGGCAGTGCGAGTTTCTCTCAGTGGGGTAGTATGGTGTTCAGTGGAGAGAGGATGTGGCACTATGGTCAGAGCTGCCGAATTTGGAACTGGGGAGCCAGGTTCAGCCTTCATGACCAGTCCACCAGACCAATCTCCCTGAGGGAGCACATTTCCATGCTAGACCTTGGAAGGACCCGCACGACCTTAGAAGCCCTGGTGTCTTAGCACCAGCAGGTGAACCCTAGCAGTGGCAAGTGTGGGTTAACCTTGAAGGCCTGTCTGCCACAATCCCTATTGAAGCCCACCGCAAGTCTTTTGGGCAGGCCTACGAAGCAGCACACCCTAGAGCAACAGTGACTCTGTCATTGAGGTCACAGGACCCTTGAGCAGGGAGGCTCTAGAGTGGTGCAAACTGTGAGATCGCATTAAGCGCTGACTTTGGGCCATGTTTGCGAATATATTATGTTTCTAAAAGCACTTGCTGCCTCCTTCCTGGTCTCCAGGAATTTTCGGCAAAAACAAAAATGTCATGAAACTCCGCTGATCAATAATATACATCTTTGTGAGACCTGCACCTAGCTTTTCCATCTAATGAGACAAATGTAATCCATTTAACAGTTTTAAAATATATGGCCTTATTTCATTTGTTTATTTATCTTTTTGTCCATGTTACTGATATCCACGTTGTGAGAAGTTGGCCCGATATGCAACGTTCGCTATTCTAGCGACCGCTATGTATCGTTCCAACGACCCTTATGGTGTTTGGTTGTAAGTCAACCTATAGACCAGCTATCCTAGTAGCGTGGATACGAGCAGTCTAAGGCTAAAGACTCGAGAGGGCGCGTTAAGCCAGCTGTTTACCACACATGTACCCCTTGAACACCAAGTGAAAGGACACCACACAAGTGTTATGAAAATAAACAGGATATTTATTAAGAATCACAACAGCCCTGTACTCTTTATGAGGACAGGGTACTAAGCACAAACCAAATCTCTTAGGCAAATACTTCAAGTGCACAATTAAAACAAGTGTCCGAGGACACGGAAAGGTTAAGGTCTCGGGCGGACCCGATAAGGCAAGTCGGAAGCGAGGGACTCGGGACCCTAGAGTAAGGAGGCTATGCAGGCACCGAAATGCCGAGTTACCTAGCCACGAGGGCTGCGGCTGCACAAGTCTTACAGGCGTCGGGGTCTTCGCTGACGAGCCAGGAGCCGGAAGAAAGGAGTTGCTGGCCGGCGACCAGTGCTGAATAGTTCGTAGAGATCCAAGCCTGGATCGGAGATTGATGAAACCTGAAAGCAGAGGGGACCAAGTTCGTACTACTAGCCAGTAGTCAGAGGGTACCAGGAAGGCACCGGTTGGCCGTCACCTCGACCAGGTGAGTGGGCGACGCTAGGCTCTGCAGTCTCTCGGACCAGGAGGCGTTGTCGGCGACCACGGTGGAGGTGCGAGCTGTCCCACGACGGATGTCGCTGTCGGCGTCTTGAGTGGACCAGGAGGGTCCGGGGTGCTTCTCGGAAAGATGGAAGCAAGGGCCAGTCTGGAGCAACCAGACCGGCAGTGATGATTCTCGGATGTCGTCACAGAAGGGCACAAGCCAGCGGCCAGTGACCAGACAACGTGCTGAGCAGCGAGCAGAAGGGCCCCACGCAGATCGTGGAGATGCTGGGAGACTGCACTTCGGTGCTGGAGCGGCTCAGGGTCGGGGCTTCTCGGACCCCAGAGCACTCACCAGAGAGTTACCTCGATGGTCGTGCTGGTTTTTAAGAGCGTGCAGGTTCTGATGATGGCCGGTCCCTCGAGGTCTCGTCGCACCCACCGATCACAGCTGAGCTGATGACGTGGGTAGAGGTCAGAGGTGCCAGGGAAGCCGGTTCTCGTCGAGCTGGGCCGTCGGATTCCTTGAGGAAGGACTTACAGCAAACCGCAGAGTTCTTAGATGGTGCCCGCTGATGCAGGGTGACTACTCCTTAGCCACAAGGGAGAAATCTTGAGAAGAGTCTTGAAGTCCTTTCGTAGAAAGTATTCTTGATTCAAAGATGATCTAATTTGGAAGGGTCCCCGCTCCGGTCTTTATCCTAAAGAAAGGGGTGGGTACATGACTAGGTCCTGCCCTAAGGGTGGGACCAGGAAGGGGGGTAGTTACGCCCCTCTCCCCTGCCGGGCTTTCCCCAGGCCAGGGCTGTCGCCCCTGGAACTGGTTCTAACCGGCAGATGCGTAGTGAGCACCGGGGTGCCACTCCGCAGTCACCTTCTCGCCAAAGCCCTACCTACCCAGAATACACAAACCCTGTCTGGGACGGTGCGAACAGCGCCCTTGACAGGAAACCCTTTGTCCAAGTGCTCCTCGCTGGAAGGACTCCCAGCAGCAGGAGGTCAGACTTGTGTCTGTGGTGGCAGCATCCATTTTGTGGAGCTGAGGCTTTAGTTAACTTTAACCGGGGTTCACAGTTACGTACATGTCGTGTCCCTCTAGAAGGGCGGAGTGCTAACCTCGTCGCCAGGGTTGGTGAGAGGGCAGCATCCCGATTCGTATGACACCTTACTCGACATGCCTTGATAACGCGATACCGGAGTTACCGATATGGCACGCGTTATCATGGAACAGCTATTGGGCCTTGATCCCGCAAGCTGCAGCCGGCTCGGCTCGGGCCTGAACCTAACTCACACGAGCCCATGCACTCTGCCTCCAGGATTGTCAAGGCCTGCCATAGGAGTGACTGATAGGAACTCGAGTGTCCATTGTATGGTTAGATATAGGGCTACTATATCTAAAGCAAAGCGTGGTTACACGTCTTCGCCCCAGCTGTCGTGCAGCCAGTTGTGTCAAATTTGAGAGGCCAGCCAGGGGTGGCATAATACATGCTGCAGCTCCTGGCGGCCCTGGGTACACCTATGCCCTGCGTTACGGGGTCTGATAAGGTGGCCCAGTACCAATTGGTAAATGCACCTAGGGTACATATCGTAATTTAGAGAGAGAACAGCCAGGCTGTGGGTCTGATTAGCAGGCCCACAGCCAGAGAAAGTCGTAAACCAGTGAAACAAAAGCAAAAAATCTGGGTGATCATGGGATTGCAGACCCTACTCTCCTACACACGTTAGGTCTCTTCAGGGATGCCAAATAAGACCAATAGTCCTGCGATGTCACTTTCTATGATGTCACTTCTTGTGATGTTACCAAGGGCGGCTCCTTCACTAGGGCGGAGGAGCGACGCCCCACTACTTTCTCGCAAAAGCAGAAACACAAAATGCTAAAACGACCATTTTATGTTTCTGCTTTTAGCACTGCGAGAAAGCAGAAGTGTTTCGTTGGGGGCGGGCGGGTCTGTTTTAGGGCAGGAGAGGATTGCCTTGTCAACTGCTAAGGGCGCTGACTGTTTGGCCAAACCAGTCATGCGCACTCTGGCCTTTCTCTATGTAGGCTGCAATGCAGCCTACATGGGGAAAATGGCCTCCCCATAGGCGCCTGGCTGGTCCTCGTCCTGATCAATCACAACGCTGCCATTGCAGCATTATGATTGGCTTAGGGGAGGGGAGGGAGGCTGCCTGCTTCCAGTTCTCCACCCCCCCCTTCCTAACTCCCGCGAGATCCTCCACCCGCGAGTCATGCCGGCTGCGACTGGAAGATATATGCAAATTAGAGGGGCCTCACATCTTCTCTTTCGCCCGGGGCCCCAGGAGTTCTAGGACCGGCCCTGGATGCCGTATCTTGAGGCGCTGAAGCGCCCGATAGTGCAGAGGACCCGGAAATATCCTGGATGGAAGAGGACAGGAGGCCTACAATGCGGGCCACCGATCGCAAGGAAACAGTCTGTTTGGCAAGAAGGAGATGCAAGTCCCTCTTGATAGCCCTGATTTTCTGTCCGGGAAGAAGGAGTTGGCAAGAGACAGAGTCTATCCGAAAGCCCAGGAAATCCATCGACTGAGGTGGAATAAAGTCAGATTTTTGAGGATTCACCAGGAAACCCAAAGATTGTAACAGATCGATCGACCATTGCAAATGAGAACGGAGAAGGATGGGACACTGTGCCAAAAGAAGGACATCGTCCAAATAAACAATCAGACGGACTCCGCGAGATCTCAGAGACTCTATCACAGGACGGAGAAGCTTCGTGAAGCCCCACGGAACCGAAGAAAGACCGAACGGAAGAACCTTGTACTCGTACCAAGTTCCCATCCATTGAAATTGAAGATAGCGACGATGAGGGGCAAATATTGGCACTGACAGATAAGCATCTTTGAGATCTAGACGAACCATCCAGTCGCCCTCTTGCATCAAGTCTCGCAGAAGATGAATGCCCTCCATTTTGAAATGGCGGTAGACCACCTCGCCGTTGAAATCCTTTAGATTGAGGACCAAACGAGACTCGCCCCCTTTTTTCTGGACCAGAAAAACATTGCTGACGAAACCTCTGGGATGAGGAGTCGTGGGCGCAATGGCCCCTTTTGACAGAAGAGAGGCGATCTCTGCGGAGATAACCTCTTGATCTTGTAGGGAAAAAACAAGAGGACGCGGCCGAAGATGCTGGAGAGGGCGAGAGTAAAACTCGATCTTGAACCCCTGTACCGTTTCCAGCACCCAGGCATCTTTGGAGATCAATTGCCAATTGTGGAGAAAAGATTGTACTCTGCCCCCCAAAACCACATCTGAAGCGAGAATCAAGCTCACCTGAGGCGGAATCTGGACGTCCTCCCTGGTTACCGTTGTAACCACCTTTTCCGTAATTGCCTCTACCCTTTTTGGAAGGATAGAAAGAAGACTTGTTGCTGGAATAGGTCTGGTTTCCACGCTGGGACTTATTGCCTCGCTGCGAGGCCTGCTCAGCTCCACGGCCGGACGAACGTCCCCTTCGTCCGGCCCTTCCAAAAAGTGGATGAAAAGCTCAACGGAGGTTGGCTTGGGCCTTATCCAGCCCACTGAAGGTGGAAACGAACTTTGTCAATTCCTTGAGGAAAGGAGCTCCGAAAAGTAAGCCTTGAGCCTGGGGGCCAGATTCAGAGGAAGCCAGGTCGGTCAACCTGGGGTCCAGCTTCATGAGGATAGAACGGCGGCGTTCCGATGAAAGAGCGCAATTTGCATTGCCAAGAATGCAAACGGCGTGTTGGGACCACCCAACCAGCTCGTCCAGGTCAATTAAAGCACCGGATTCCTTGGCTCGATAGGCCATATCCAGGATTTTAGTGAGTGGTCCCAACAGATCCAAAAAATTATCTTGACATGAACGCCAAGAATGATCCAAACCCTCAGTAGGATCCTTCGTATATTTCTTCATGTAAGTAATCATAGTCGGATCCACTTCAGGAGTAAGTGCCAACTTGTTGGAAAGATCAGGACGAGGGCACTCAGAGCGCAATCGCGCCCGCACCTCCTTCTCAAAAGGGGTGCGAATATGATCCTGAACATAGTCGGCTACCTCAGGAGAGGGCAACCAAGAAGAAGAATTTGGATGCACTATATCCGCTGGATCAAAAGTCAATACTTGAGGAGTTGTAGGGGCATCCACGAAATGATCCTTTCTAGACTTTTTGGAAGGAGGCAGCTTCGCCGGTTCAGAAGAAGAAGATGAAGAAGATGAACCATCATCTGTAGCCGAAGAAGGAGAGTCACGAGGAGGAGCAGAGCGTTTCTTAGCTCTCGGCACTGAAGACAAAGACTTCACCAACTTAACAAAGTCTGAACGATGTGGGGTTTTAGGCGACTTCCCTCTGCGCCGAGAGGAAGGAGGCAGCCAGCCCTGTTGGGCAGCATAGTCAGACAAGTGTTTCTTCAAAGGCACAATCGCCTGAAACAAAGCTTGACCCATGAAGTCATCCATGGAAGCAGAGGGTTCCTCTTCATTATAGTAGTCGTACCCTTCCTCATCATAATAATCAGCCATTTCCTCAAAATTGAACAGCAGTGCCCACTATTTTAAGGAGCGAAGTCCAAAGTATTCAAAGGCCAAAGCCAAATTTGGGGGAGTGGAACCCCTAATGCAAGCAAGAAGTCAAACCTGACACGCAGGGTACAAGTAGTAGAAAGTGGAGGGAGGGCTTGCACCAAAACACAATTGAACCACTCTAGGCGGATTCGGTTACCCTCCCAGAAGGCAATAAGATGGATGCTCCACGACGCTGAGTTATGAGCGGTAACAGGGTTGTTCTGGATCGTTGTTGGTTGCAAATGTTATGATTCTGTTCTGGCTTTGACTCTGGCGAAGAAAGAGGAGGGACAATGAGGACAATAGGTCTTATAAAACTTCCAAGGTCCTGGTTAGTGGATGACAAGATGATGTCATAAGCAGTTAATGGAAATTACGTTTTTTTGTGGTTAACTGTAATGTGTACTGTAACCTGATTGGGTGCTGAGTTTTTGTAGTAATGTAAAGAGAAGCGTAATCCCCTCCTCCGTATCCTTAATAGAATCGAAAATTCTTTGATGTATTATCTATAAAAATAGCTATAAAAATGTGTATTCTTTTAATAATTTTTATTAGTTTGAAATCATACTTTCAGATCAAAAGAACATATGAAGTAGTCACAATAAATTGGTGGAATAGAAAGAAACAGAAGTACAGATTTAGCATGATGTAGAGGCATTCCAAATTGTTAAAGTCTTTTTTACATTACTGCAGGTACCTCCGCCAGATCACTGTTGATAATCTTGCATACGGTTGCCACTAGCGTAGTCTTCTGATGGGTTCACTATTACAACATTAATAATATCAGTAGACCGTGACTATATACACAGAACATTAATAGCATTGATGACTTAAAATGTTGGAGATCCATGTTATAGTCCTTACAATCAGTCTTTGCAGTGATATCAAGAATATGAAGAGACATCTCTTAAACTTAGCAGATTTCTCATAGCAGTTCGAGAAGAATCACTGCCCAACTGTGTTTTGGGAGTATAAATATTTTGGAACTTCAACCATGTAACCTTCTAATTACCATGTACACCTTCTAATTACCATTATCATACAATTCAATTACTAAACATTTTTATCAATTAATTCTCTCATACTGAAATTCTTTGAAATACCTAAATGATTTTTGAAGTACATTGAGACTAATTAAGGATGACTATCCATTCAGCCTTGTGATATTGTCGGATCAATGAATAATGAAACAGGTACCTCAGTCCAGCGTACTTCACCTAAAATCTGTAGTATGTATCTCACATTTCCAGACTGAAAATGTAGAAGTTTTCTTTTATGACTGCAAATTTTTGGGGTCGAAATTAATGTTGTTGAATAATGATTTCTATGATGAATCTAGAATGTACACTTTCAAATAATAATATTGCAGCTGAAAGAAGTTTAAACTGACTTGTATAGGTGTGTTTATTAATAAAAGTTAGTTATGCCACATTTTTACGAGAAAACATATAAGTTAAAGAGGATGCTGTTCTGAATATGTTAATTGACTCCTGCTTGTTCTCCCACGTATTTTCTCTCTCCAGGTCTCAGAGGAACATAGTACACTGTGATATTGTTTGGTATTTCCCTAGATGTGCATGCATTGTAAATTGATGCTCTAGTGTTCTTGATGTAGCAAAAATGCCCAAGGTTTCTTTGAAAATGTAATATGCTGAAGTTGTGTATAAAGTCCAGTTTTTTGCGTTGAGCCAGAAGACTTTTCTTTGCTACTAGGGACACTGTCAGGGTCAGATCTGTCCGGAAAGAATCCAAAGCTTCCCAGGAATGGCGCGATGCTAATAATAGATCCACCTCCAAGCACTAATGTGAAATTAACAGGGGACCCCTGGGATGCCAGGTGAAAGGAAGGAGGAGGGAAAGGGACTGCTGGGAAGGAGGTCTGAAATGAAAAATGTAAGAAGAATTAGAATAGTATGTGTATATCTCAAATTCAGTAATCATGTACAATGTATGTTCTTGTGAATACCACTGGTACCTTCAATAATTCTCTAGAAATGATTTTCTTCCAAAGGGAAATAGCCTTTCCAAAGATAAGATCCTTATATATATATACAGGAAACATAGAGAGAGGAATGCATTGATATGATTCTTCTTTTTCCATAGAGTTCCTCTCATAAAGATAAAATGGCCATAGCTTGAACCTTCTCGCAATGGATATGTCTTCTGATAACTTCTCAAATTGTGCTTACTTCAGCGTGTTGATTTATTGCATCTTTGAAACTCCAAACAATTGTGCTTTTCCTCAGCACATGATGCTTCATTGATAATGATATAGTTCAGCTGGATTACACTTTCCTCAGCACTTGTAAAGCAACATCAATGATATTTTGATCTGAGTTCATATATGTCAACGAGACTAAATTGCTCGCAAAGATTGCTTTAGGTAAATAATACATCTTTTTTCTTTCCTGAAGCTTTAGAACTATCAAGTCTTATTTTTCTTCAAAAGAGTTGATTGCTGTTGCAAAGTCTTATCAACCATTAGAAACTGAAAGCAATTAACAGAGTTCACTAAAGAACACGACAAACCCAGATACTTCGAGACTCTTGGTAAACATGGTGAATCTTATTTTGTCTCAGAAGAGTTAATCTTGAAAGAAAAGGGGGCATAGTCTCAAGGATTTATCACAGAGTTAACAGCACTTTATTGCAGCCAAAGTGGCGATAAATGTATCGCCCCATTCACAAGCTGGTCTTAACAGCCCACATCACCAGTTTACATGCGATAGCAGCCGCAAAATTACATCGCCACAGATGACCCCCGCAACATTCTCAACAACCAGCCAGATAGGCGATAAGATTTCAAAACATGGATAAAGCGCATTAGCAGCAGGAAACTAACACCTGCTCTGACCTGGTGTAAAGTCAGACGACAGCCTGCACCACAAAAGGGAGCCCAGCCCAGAGCCACACCTGAAGGACAACAGATGCCATGGAGCCAACGATCATGCAGCACGGAGCCCCAATAGGGCCACAACCCCACCGCCACCACACCCAGGCCCCCCACCCCGCCGGACCAACACTGAGGCAGCCCAGACAAAGACAGCGACCCTCAGTAAATGCACCAACCACACAGACCCAACACAAGAGAATGTCATTGCCCACTAAATGCTCAAAGGGACAACCATCTTCTGCATCTTGACCACCATTGTCCACAGGCTGACGGTACGAATGTATGACGTTACAACGCATACATTTACAATGAATGCCTTTACAACACAGTTTTTACATCGCAACATCCTTTACAACGCATTCTTTTACATAGCATGCCATACATCGCATTTTCAGAACCTACCTTTACACCGCATTCCATTACATCGCATTATACCTTTACAACGCATAGCATTACAATGCTTACCATTACATTGCATTTAAGGTAAGTGTTGGATAGTATAGGGGTAATAATTACTATTCTAACTTCAGTGAGTGCAACAGTAGGGTAAGTGTTTGATAGTGTAGGGGTAAAAATTACTATTCTAACTCCAGTGAGTGCAACAGTAGGGTAAGTGTTGGATAGTGTAGGGGTGAAAACACTATTTTAACTCCAGTAAGTGCAACAGTAGGGTAAGTGTTGAATAGTGTAAGGGTACTATGCATTGTAATGGTATGCATTGTATTGACGTGCAATGTAATACCTGTGTTGTAGTGACATGCATTGGAATGAGATGCATTGTAGTGACATGCAATGTAATGACTGCATTGTAATGACATGCGATGTAAAGGATGTTGCGATGTAATGACTGCTATGTAAAGGTAGTGCGATGTAATGACTTCGTTGTAAAGGTTATCTCCCGACGGTACCAACACAGCGGACAACCAACATCCCACCTCAGACAAAGCTGCTGGCCGTGCTGCATGTGTCGGCCCTGTTACTCTCCAACCAACAACCCCCTGAGACGGAGGAGTCACACAGCCAGCCCAATCCAAGTCCCTCACAACGGTCCTGGATGACACCATCAGCTTGGTACCCCACTATCTATACATCCCCCACACTGCCCAAGATCAGCTGGAGGCCAAGCAAGGCGTCTACGCCACAGCTGGCTTCCCGCACGTGTCAGGCGGCAATTGACTGCAGACATGTCCTACTTGTGCCCCCTGGCAACACTGCACACAATAAGTGCAAACGAAAGTGCACGTATCCCACCACTGTCCAGGCAATATTGGACCACAGGGGAATCTCCACCAACGTCGTTGCCAACCACCCAGGCAGTGTGCATGATCCCTACACCTTCTGACAGTCCATTATCAACCTGCGCTAACAGGATGGCACCCATGGAAATGCACTGCTCATTGGCAAATACCAAATGAACACACCACACACCTCAAGTACACAATCATGTAACTCACAACACTGGAAATGCACATGTCATAAGCTCACATACAACATGCCGAACAACATACACACCCACCAGACACGACAGCACAACTTACTGTGAGAACCTGGGCCAGCCATGTACATCAGCCATCGACGGCATGGCACCTCAGCCACACAATAGCAGAATGTGGGAAGAGGTGGGTACCAGGCATGTGCGAAGGAGACAAGTGACCGATGAATAAGAATGTACACAATGCGAGGAGCCAAGATGGCGACCGGAGCGGACGGGTAGACTCCCGGCTCCGCCAGCCCTTGTTCGCCGTGCAGCTATCCTGACTTTGATCCTGGCGCACTTGCGGTGGATTGTAGGCGAAACGGCGCTGATCCCGGCGATGCTTCTCTGGAACCCCTACCCGCCCGGCGACCGAAGATATCCGTCTCCTGCCCCTGGTCCCGGACCCCGCCTGCGAGAGCTCCTCCTGTTGTGCCTCGGAGACCGGCTGCCGGCCGGAGTGCTCCGCTGGCACTGGTTGCTGTAAAATCGGCGTTACCCTTGTCCCGGGCCCGGCCGCACGAGAAGACGAGAGACGGCGTGGAAACAGGGCTGTACTTGTGGCACTGCTGCTCCCATCGCAGCGGCGCCTTTGCTCGAGACTGCAGGTACGGGAAGAAGACTGTCCGGCCATTTTGGGTCGTACCTCCTGCATGACTCTTTGCCTTGTCAGCGGATACCACCGAAGGGCGCCTAACAGGGGTGGCATAACTTTTGGGCGCAGTGCATGGTGCTCAGCTGACGGCTGCGGGGTATTGCGCCGGTGCTCTCCCTACTCTGGTGACCGTCGCCTGGCCGGTCACAATGGCTGTGTGCGCCGCCATGCCGGGCGGGGAGATTTGCTTGCCCATGCTGGTGACCGGTACTGCCCTGCCTACAGGAGAGCCCGAAACTCGAGGGATCCCCCTGGGACACGAGACCCAGGGATTACAGTCTGATATCTCCCTTGGCGCCGTCCTGCGAGCCCTGCGGGACCTCCGTACAGAAGTCCGCAACTGCCACCGGGAATTGGGGGACAGTCTAGACCACACTACATCTACGCTGCGGTGGGGCACTCCTGATCCTGTACCCGGTTGCTGCCTGTCACAACCTGCACTGTGTGGGGCGCCGGCGCTTTCTCCTGCCTGCCGCACGGCTGAACTCGCTGTTTTTTCCATCGACACCCAAGATCACCAGCCTGACGCCTCTACTCGAGACACTTTGTTTCCCCTCCCGGCATTGTGTGCAACATTGTGGCCGGATTTTACATTGCTTTTGCCTCGAGAACTGTCTGCTACGCTACAGTTGCCTTCTCCTCCTGCGCTGTGCCATTTGCCTATTTGGTTTATTGCATCGTGTACTTTTGGTGCTCTTGTGGAACAGACTGTGGCTTGGGACGGGAACCCTGCTGACTCATCGGGGCCATTTTGGGTTTTCTTCATGTTGTCGTCCTTCCTCTCGCTGCTTTACTCCTTTGTTGTGTGGTGGGCGGGCCGCCTCTGGGGAGCGCGTCTGGGGGAGTGTCCGCGGTCGGGCCAGGGCTAGACTGTTTTTCTGTGGTTGGCGGCTGGGCGGGTGGACTAGGGTTTGGGAGTGTATCTTGTTTAGTTCAGTGACCGCTGTTACATAATACTTCGCTCCTGTATTGTTTTAATATTTGATGTTTATCCTGCATCTGGGGTGGAAGATACATTGGGGGCTGGCGGAGACCGGGTAGCCTGACATTAATGCTCCTCCTCTCCTTTTCCTTGTCTTTGGGAGTGAAGATTAGGGCGTCCTTTTCTCTCTCTCTATAACATATGGCGCGTTTTTCTTTCTTCTTCTTCCTTCTTCTTTCTTCTAAATTTCGGGTTTATGGGGCGACAGACACACTGCTGGGGGGGGGCAGGCCGTAGCCTCCGCATGCGTGTAGGGTGGGGGGTTAGTAGTTAGAACTTCGACATTATTTCTATGGAGCCTTCTTTTATTCCTATTTTTTATTTTCACTTTTGGTCTGGGTCCATGTCTAGTTTACTGGGGGTTAGGTAGCGGCGGGAATTGAGTGGCGCGTGCGAGGGGGTCTTCTACTTGACTCTGAGGATGGCTGCCTTACGGCCCGGGGGGAACATGTTGGTTGATGTAAAACTCCTGCGTATATGCTTGCAATTATGGATATGCTCCTCCCGCATGGATCCTTCTTTATTTTCTTTTACACCATTTGGACAGTACGACTTGTCTCAATATTTGCATTAAGAAAACTTTTAAAAACTAACCTTCATTGATTCTGGGACGTGGTATTGCAGTACCTGTGATGTACTTTTATTGCTTGCTTAACTGAGGTGTGATACTACGTCGCCGTAATGCTGCACTAGTGCTCAATTGTTCTCGTGGCCGGCCGACTGGTTGTAGGCCCGTACTTGTACTGATTCATTGCACAATAAAGGTTTTCAAAAATAAAAAAAAATAAAAAAAGAATGTACACAATGCCAAGTGTAGCGTGGATGTGAGGGCCAGACTGCAGTATACAGACCACACACATATCCATCTCGACACACACTGCTGGTGTTTGGAGTGGAGTGGACAGTGGACGCAACCATGACACTCCAGCCAGTGGGGAAGAACGCAGAAATGTAGCCTGCTACGTCCCCCCGTAAGTATAAGTGGTGTGGGCTTGCCCGACATACAGCAGGCCTGCTTAGGGGTGTGAATAAAAGGCACGTAGCTCTGGGTGTGGTCCTCTTCCGGAATGCCCAATGACTGCCAGGGTGGCCCCTCTCACCCCGCCACGAGCCCGACACCGTTGCCGTGAGCGGTTTCCCTGCGCTCCAGTGCACCTGCTGCACCCTGGGACGCTGGTACCCGAACCAGTCTTGCCTGCCCCTGCTTGCACACCCAGGCCTCAATGCCCACTTGCCGAGACCAGCGTGTGTCAAAGAGGGCCCACCACGTGCCGGTGCAAGCTCCAGGGCCGAGGCCCTTTGACGTTGGCAGGCTCCTCAGACCATCACGGCCTCCGCAACACAGGCCCGCAGTACTCCTTTCTCATTGGCGTATCTACCGGCGGACACAGCAGACAAGTAGGTCACATCTTTGGAACTGAATCTTGATTACGCTATAGCAGAGAACATTATTTATGGCAGATTTTATGTCAGTATTCTCCCTCCGATTTGGTGCCACTAAGTCTGTGCATAGCATTACAACCACATGTGTCTGTGGCTCACGCAGACTACTGCCCTCGGGCCACACTAAGCTCGAGTAGATCACACATTTGGAACTGATTCTTGATTTGTCAATGGCAGAGTACATATCATTGCATGCAAGGAGAGGTGTAAGAGGAAGACGCGTTTCAGTCAGGAGGACAAAAGGATCATAGGATACTGACAGCTGCCCTGATGTCACTGACTCTGTGCATCACAAGCCAACGACATGTGGCTGTGGGCCCCTGCTGACAGCTGCCTCCGGCCTACAATGCGATTGAGTAGGTCACACAGTTGGGACTTGGGGCCCGATGTAGGTAAATGTAATTTACTGACTCTAAAATACCGAATTTTACTGATTCAGTATTTTAGAATCGGTAAATGCTATGTAGGTAAAAAATCGGTTCGGAATTTCCCGAATCGGTATTTCCCATTTCATTCCTATGGCCCATAGGAATGAATGGGAAATACCGATTCGGTAAATACCGATTCCGTAAATACCGATTCGGCCAAAAGGCCCATAGGAATGAATGGGAAATACCGATTCGGTAAATACCGATTCCGTAAATACCGAATCGGAAAGCAAGTAAAACTGAAACTGAATCAGGCAGCCAATCAGGTGCTACCACCCTCCCCCGCCCTACCAGGAAGTGGCAACACAGGCAGCTGCAAGTAATTAGAAGGTTCTGGAGAGGCAATTGGAGCTGAGCTGAGTGCAGGAGCCACAGAACGAGTTTTGTAGTTTTAAATTGTGAAAATGGCAAGCAGCAGTGAAAAGGAGCAGCCAGACAGGAAGAGGAAACTAAAATTCAGCTCCATGGAGCTACAGGTCCTTGTGGAGGAGGTGGTGAAGAAACACCAGAATTTATTTGGCAAGCTGTCCCTGACTGTGCCTGAATCTGCCAAGAGAAAGATTTGGCTGCACAGTCTAACAAAGGTTAATGCTGTTGGAGTGACTCCAAGGGGCATAGAGGACCTGAAGAAGAGGTGGTACGACCTCAGGAGCCTGAACAAGAAAAAACTCCCTGACATCCACAAACAGGCAAACAAAACTGGAGGAGGGAAGAACCGTGCACCCCCCTGACTGACCTGGAGGAGCTGGTGGGGTCCACCATTGAACCTGAGAGCATCTGTGGACTGGAAGATGCAGACAGCTCAGCCAGAGCTGCAAAAAAAAAAGGTAAGATGCATGCACAGCAATCACCCCCACCCCATCAGCCTTCCCTTTTCCCCACGTGGCATAGTTTACCCCAGCCCAGTAGAGGTTGCACTATACAGGAGCAATGCATCATGGGACATGTAGTCAGTAAATGAAAGACCATGTCATTCAGCACAGCAAGCAAAAAGTCAGGCAAATCATGTCAGACATAATGAAGCGCAGGCAACATGTAAAGCGTCTCTAAGTGCGAAAAATTTAAATGTAGTGGTTGTGAGGCAGTAGCACTGAGCTAATGTTCGTTTATATGTCCACAGGCGAGACATCTCGCAAGCACACCAGGGAGACGGAAGGCACGGCACCAGAGAGGGATGACAGCCAGGATCCAGGACCAAGTGCAGGGAATGTCACAGAGGACACAGGTGCACCAACTACACAGCCACCATCCCAAGACACAGAAATGGTTCAACAACTGGATGCATCCCCAGAACGTTCAGGATCCCCTCTGCTACTGTCCTCACCTGAACTGCCTGCATCACTGCCTCTGACACAAAAGAGCAGGAGGCATGTAGTTGCCCCACTAGTTCAAATGGAGTAATCAGCAGGTGACATGGAGGGGGATGACACACAAACCATGGCAGGTGAAGGTAGCCCTGCAACACAGCAGTCCACTGCAGAGGTTGCCCATACAGGTACCAGACGCCGCAGGCACAGAGAAAGCATTGAACCAGCACATGTTGAGGGTTCCAGTGTCTTCCGTGGCCTTGAGGGGAGCATGGTCAAAATACAGAGGATGCAGGGGAAGGCCATCCAGTCTGTGCAACGCCAGATGAGGAACCTAAACATACATATGGAAGGAATAGGGAAGGGCATTAGAGAACTGGTAGATGTGAACAAAGAGATGACACAATCGGTGCAGCTTCTGTGCACCAAACTGGACCAGGACATGGCAGCTAGGAGCAAGGAGAGGCAGCGTGCGCAGCAGCAAAATAAAGCTAATATCCGCCTGGCCACAGCCACTTCGCTGCTATGCAGAAGATGCATTAACATGCAGGATGGACTCACACACAACAGCAATGCGGTGTCTAGGGGCATTGCTATTTTGACAAGTGCTGTAAAGGTACTGATTAATTCTCAGACAGCACAAACTGCTGCTCTGGATGCACCAGAAAGTGAGGAAAGCACCAGTAGAAGCAGCATGGCAAGCCCCCTAGTTGTGGAGACACGGAGGAGCAGCAGGCGCCATGGTGAGCCAGCAGCCCAAACGCACAGTGAAGAGAGCCAGCCACTTACATCTGGCACTGGTAGGCGTGGGCGTAAATGACTTGTTCAGTAAATGGGGAAGTGACCCAAGACTACCATTATTGCCTGGATGATGTTTGTGTTGCACATTTGTGCTTTTGACCACCTGCGTAGTGACAAATATTAAACTACTTTGGTGCATACTCCACCTGTCTGTGTCTCTTTACTTACTTAAAAGTAGTTGCGTGTGATCTCTTCCCGTCTGTGTCTGCCATCTGTTGGTGTCGCAACTCCAGCAGTGTTGAGTTCAGGCAGTGCTTGTTCGTCAACATGGTCCTCATAATCAGATAATTCCACCTCGGTGCCCTTTTTCATGGCAAGGTTGTGCAACATTGCACAGGTTGCAATCATCTTGCAGCAGGTGACTGGTGTATACTGGCGTGCCCCTCCACTTTTGTGGAGGCAGCTGAACCTGCTTTTCCACAGCCCAAAGTTGCGCTCCACAATGTTCTTGGTAGATTTGTGTGCCCTATTGTATCTCCTCTGGCTAGGGGTTGAAGGGTTGAGGTAGGGAGTAAGGATGAAAGACCGGACCCCATATGCACTATCCCCTATTTGTAACAGAAAAAGACATTACTCATCCACACATACACATACATCTGCAATATGTATCAAAGGAGTGTCACACAGTGTTTTACCTAGCAGGTATCCTTCACCAAATTCCCGCACTGTGAGTCGTGTGTAGATCCCACTGTTTTGAATGATGTTTGAGTCGTTGGTAATTCCAAGAAACTTGGCAACTATGTCCATGATGATGTACTTTGCATCACAGATTACCTGTACATTTATGGTGTGGGTAGACTTCCTGTTCCTATAAATGTACTCTGTGGCAGCAGGTGGACATATTGGTATGTGGGTGCCATCAATACAGCCAATGATGTTGGGGAAATGTGCCATTTGATAAAACTCTGTCTTGGTCCTGAGCTGTTCTGCGTGCGTTGCAGGGAAGCTGATGTAATAATGCATTCTCTGCATCATGGCCTCTAGGAATTTCCTAAAAAAACGGGACAGGCAGCTCTGGGACACCCCACCTACCGCAGCAACCACACTCTGGTAACTCCCAGAGGCAAGCAGGTGTAGGCTACACAGCATCTGCACATGGGGTGGGATGGCATGCGCCCTTGGGTGCTCCAAAAGTGGGTGGAGGTCCCTGATCAGCTCCAGGATGGTTTGGGGGTGTAGCCGGTATCTTTGTATGATCTCTGGCTCAGTCAGTTGGAATAGGGTGATTCTCTGCCTGTAGACCTGCTCCTCCCTTCTCCAGACCCTCTCTCATTCTGTCTGTAGCCGTAGCCGCCTCGCAATCACGTAGAATGCCGCCATTCTGGTCAAACTGTTGTATTTTAGGCACTTTTTTATAGCCTGCACCTGGTTACCACCTGATTTGAATCCATGGTAAATACAGACTCTAAAATACCGAATTTCATGTAAATTCTGTATTTTAGAGATTACCTACATCTCAATAGTAATTTTTACCATTTCTTATTTACCGAATCGGTAAATTTACCGATTCGGTAATTTTACAGAATCAGTAAATTTACTGATTCGGTAAATTTACCGATTTGGTAAATTTACCGAATCGGTAACTTTACAGAATCGGTAAATTAATCGTACGTTTTTGTGGCCCCTAAATCTCAAAAACCAAATACCGGTCGGTAACGGCCGAAATTCTGTATTTTCAGCCATTACCGACCGGTATTTGGTTACCTACACCGGGCCCTAGAGGTCTTGATTTAGCAATGGCTGAGTTCATATTATTGTACCGGCATCATCGCAGACTGCATCCCCTCCCAGCCCTGGTGAAACTAACTCTGTTCCCCGGCATTCATGGACACTCTCTGGTCGAACTTTGATGGCGTCTGAGTCTATGGACTAGGGGGTAGTTTTCATCCTTGCGTAAATGATACCGAATTGGTGGTGAAAATGAAGGCTGTAGCATTCCACTCCTCAATTTGCCCCTTCCGGACAACTTCTGGTTTCTGCATCATGACCTGGAGGACACCTTCCACTGTCCCTGCTACCCTACACCAGATTCACCTCGAACATCGATGAGGATCCACTCTGTCTGTGTGGCCCTACCTCAGTGCACAGCAAGTCACCCTCCCGTGGCAGTGTGCCTGTGCCAGCCGTAATGCATCCAGGGCCACTAACTCTGTGCTGATCAAGTCAGGGACCCTGTCTTCTGAGATATTGGATGGCCTCTGAGACGAATGGCCTTGGGGTTATCAACGCCATGTGTCTGTGGCCCTGCGATGTCCGCTGCCTCTGGCCTCAACTGCGGTCCACAAGGTCGCACACATCAATTTGAGTCCTGATCGGCCCGGACATCGCAGGAGGCACACGCCACCACTGCCAGGACCACCTCCAACCACCACCTGCCAGAATCGCAACAGTTGTACTGGCAGACTGACTGAGTTGCTCACACCTGTCGTGGATGCCATCATCTGCCTGATACCCTGGACAGCACTCCAGGTGCCACTGACTCAGAGCACTGCAACCCATGGACCGTTACAGATTGAGTTTTGTGCTGTGGAGAGGTTATGCCGCAATGGCACCTCAGGCAGTGTGGGAGACCTGGGACGATAATGAGGAAGATGACACTGTCATTTCTGTACTGCTGGTGTGTTCTGTTTCCGTTTTGATATTGATCACTGTTCAAGTTGTTGCCAGCACCAACCACTCCGTGAGGGCTGGCTTACACTCACCCCACACACATCCAGCACCAGTGTCACTGTACATGTTACCCTGCCAATAAAGGGGCCGGGCGCACGTGCCCGTAGCCAGTTCCACATACTATCTGCGTGTGTCCATGTGGTCACAATGTATGCATGAGGGCCCCGGGCCCTACGGCATTACTATGTGCTGTGTACAGCGGACGCGAACATGTCACCGCAGGTAGCGGTTAGAGCGTGAACATGTAGCTTGGTCGTCACCCATACAATACGTAAGGGGAGTGGGCTGGGCCTTTGTACGAAGTCCAGCGCGGGTGTGTGACTGATAATAGCTGGGCTCTGGGCGTGGTTCAGTACAGATAATGTGCAGATGCGTGTGTGTCTCTGTCACAGTGTGGGTCTCTTTTGTGGGGTGTAGGTGGTCCATGAAGGGAATGAGACACCCACCTATGTGATCTAGTTCGTTTCCCATGGGTTTGGATCCCAGCCGCACCTGTTCGTCCACCTCCTTTTGGCATTCTGATACCCGGCATTGGAATGCCATGTGTGGGTCGGTGAAGTGTTGGAAGCCAGACGTGCTTGCGGGTGCTTCCTGCTGTGTGGTCTGTTGCAGGGGCTGTGTTCTCCTCTATGTAGCTTGGTTGCCACGGTCCTGGTGGTGGGTTGCCTGGGATGTCCATGGGCTGTTGAAGGGTGTCAGTGTCGAAGGTGTGGTGCTCCTCTCCAGCATCACTGATGAGTAGTCTAGTTTGCTCTGCTGGAGGTGTTGTGTGTCCCTCTGCAATGTGAGGGGGAGATGCATGTTGATATTGTGTTGACATGTATGTTGGCGCATTGTTCTTGTTCACATACAGACTGTATGACCATGTACATTGTGAATGTTTTGGAGGAGCAGGATTTTGAAGCGTGACAGTGTACATTTGGACTACATGACGGATGTGAGGTTGTACGCGTACATTTCCATCTCACAGTTTCCAGCTCTGTCAGATGTAGTTGGCCTGTTTCAGCGCATGTGCAGAGCCAGTTATGTCCTCTGATCTGCAGTTTTGGTGTTGCACATTGTACTACATTGTCGTCAATGTGGATGTGCTGTTATTGCTATGTGTCTGTGCTGTAGTGTGCCACGGGGATCAGGGCCATGATTCCAGGGTCATTGTGGGTGTGCAGTGTGCTACACATCAGTGTGCATGTTTGCCATTGTGCCCATCTCCCCTGTGCCCCCAGTCCCTGGTCGTTACTCACCCTGTTGATGTTGTGTCAGGTGCTCCCGAGCTGTGTCTGGACTCCCGACTCCTTGCACCGTCTCCACACTGATGACTGTGGCCTCCATTTCCTCTAGCTCCTCCTGTGGCGCAGGACTCCCACCTCCTGCCGCCATTGCTGCCTTCCTGTTGGCAGCGGCTTTATGCCTCGTTTAGATTTTCACATCATGCCAGCGCCATTGGCCTCCTCGACACGCCGACTGCATTCATGGTAGTCTGATTGTGGGTCAGTTGATGGTAGTGTTCTGTCACCGCTGATCTGGTTTTCCAGACTGCACCCAGTCTTCCTCTCTCTCTTCCCCTTGGCCTTCCCTGACCCCGTTGTTCCTTGCTGGTGGTCTGTGGGGCTTGTGGGGTTTGCGTTAGCCTCTGTGTTTGGTCAGGGTGCATCCATGTTGCTACGCACTTTGGATTGTTTTGGGTGTGTCTTTTTGTGGCTTTTATAGTGCATTTTCCCACCAGATGCGTGGGATTTGCAGACCTGCTCCTGGTTTTCGCTGCTTTTTGTGTCACGATTGGCCTCATCGCAACTTATTTTGCGTTCGTGTTTTGCATTTTTGCGGCGTGGCATTGATTTTAACGCGGTCATTTGATGTGTTATCTGGAGACTGGATAGACTGCGATGTTAAGAGTTGCGTTAAGTTACTTTTGCGATGGTTATCACAAGTTCTTGAGAGTATGCCCCAAGGTCTTTTAACTTTTAAAACTGAAACCAGGTACCAGTATTCGCTACAAAACAAACTGTATGCACTTTCCTCGCGTTTCTTGATAACAATGAGAGTATTACGATCACAAAAGATTTGAATGCTTGGAAAAGTCTTTTAACTTTTGACATTGAAATGCAGTTAAACTGCGTTCACATTCACAGCCAAGAGAGACAAATGCATTCCAGCCGTAACAGAAAACTGAAACAGTAATTTCTAAGATAAAACATTTATTTTTGTAAATCGAACGCGATTCCACAGCGCTGCTTACCGCACCTCACAAAGGTGAAACAGAGGTCACATTCACTCTGCAGATTTGTGAAGGATCAGGCTCCACAAGGATTCTTAATGGTTTAGAGCTAACAAACTCTCCTTCCATGGGTCTACGACATTTGAAAATCGCAAGGAGAGCACTCCTCCTCTTTGACGTACGAAGGATTTTTTGAATAGTAAGCTTTAGTCACCGGATGTGACTCCTTCTTATACAGGAAATGGCCTGCATGATAAGGGCAAAGGATCATGGTATAGGTCCCCGAAAAATGTCCTATGGAATAGGAATCCCGAATAACTAGACATACTCTTTTCCCCAGAGTTTTTGGAATACCCGCTGAGAGAATGCCTGCATTTGAAATGATGATGGACTTTTGGTTTCATACATGTACCTGGATCTGGGAATAGCAAGAATATATGGCTCCTGACAAGAATTTACAGTTTCTGCTAGAAGGTACTTTTAATAGTAGAAAGTTAGATTTCTTAAGGCAGATTAAGTACGTTATGAAGCCGATGCCCATACTAACACAATTTGAAGCAATATATGAATAGGATTGGATGGGGACAGAGAAAGAAAATGACAAAACAGGTGACAGTGGCAGGAGATCAATTGGGATGGTCCTGTAAAATCAAGGTTTGTTTTTTCCTTGTCATTTGGCCTTGTCCAAGGGGATACACATGAAACGGTAATCTCATTCCAGATCATGACAGTCTGATTTATTTAAGATGATTTTCCTTTCTATTAGGGATGCTTTCAGATTTCTTGTTAATGTTGCTGCTTATTGGGAACTTAGAATATTTATGTTTTCTAATATGTACTTTGTATTAGAGCCTTGATGGCAATATATTGTATTTATTGTGTACCAATTGATTTCTGAAAATGTTGTAATGAAATCCTTTAACTTTCCACAGATTTAGAACTCATTAATTGAGTGGTCCCAGTTTTAAGTTTCAACTCTGCTAAAATAATGTTGGGTCTCATGATGGAATGGGTGCTTCTTAACGCAAGGGCAGGGTGGAGTGGAACTGCTGGATGTAAATTTTGGGTATTCTAGATTTTGAAGTGTCCTGAAACTTTGGGAATTTAGGTTCTGCTCCCACAAAGCTGATGGCAGAGGCTGGTTGTGTAAGAGTACTCCTTTTTAGGTCTCGCGCCTAGCGGTGCAGTTCGCAGCAGTGTCGCTCAGGGCGAGACATTTTGTGGTTGAAAAACGGGGAATGTGAGCTGAGCTAGGAATCGCACACGCTTGTGCGTGTGCGATTCCTTTTGAGCTCCCCCATTGGCCTTTGCATGCGTCTTATTCTAAAAGACTGCATGCAATTGACCCGAGGCGCACACATAGCTCCTCCCATGGCCTATTGGTGTCTATTAGGCACTTAGTGCGCGTAATAGAAACCAATAGGCCATGGCTCTCAGTGGCGCGCACACCACTCGCGAGCTTGTTTCTTGTCGGGACCGCCAGCCAATCGCTGCTCAACTCTCATCGGAATAAATAAATATATCAGCTTTCTGTTTTGTAATTTTCATGGGAATCTTAACCAACTAATTATAATCGACAATACCAGGGAAAAGGGTTTGTTGGCGTTTAAATTATGGAAGTGATTTGTGTATCCTAGGTGTAAAGAACAGGGGCACGGTGCAGATCCCCCCCACCAACACCACCACCCCCCACCAGCCCCCACCCTCCATTATCCTTTGCTTCACCCGTTCTGCTATGGGTGCCAAAGCCGTGATCTGGCAAAGAATGGCGGAGCTGCAGCGAGTCGTGACTAAAAAAACGAAAGTAGAAACCGATTGAAGAAACTAATTTTGTGTATTTTTTGAAAAATCATCTTCAGGAAGGGAGGCCCTCATAATGGACCCCTTCCATCTGGGAAAGTTTTTTCAGTCACAAACGTGGGCCTGTGGGCTGCTTGCCAACTCGATCAACTTCTGCCATCCACCACAGGTGACAGAGTGCTACAGCAGAGCCTGGGCTTCCTGTACTGTAGGCCTCAAATACCACCCCTCCAGTACTCATTTATTGCAAATTCGACTCCACCGGCACACAGTAACCATTAACCACCAGCAAGTCATCTGCATACTGATGAGACCCTACACCACTCACCGGCAGCGGAAGCCACGCAAGACAGGTAAACACGTCATTGGCGAAAATGAGCATTGTTATGCAGGAGCACTGTAATGTCCATTTAAGTGATATAATACTAACACGTATTAACACCTGCTTCAAGAGTGTTTTTCAGATTACAGGGCATTAGAATCGCACCTTCTTAGAGTGAGTCAGTAATTCAGGCCCGGATTTTACTTTGCAGTCTTGCATTTGCAATGTTGCATTTACAATCAGAAAACACAAGTACCTGAATACAGGGTAGATCCAGGCGTGGATTAGCCACTCATTTCTTGCACTAGCCTTCTTGGAAGCACCTTCTCTCGCTGGAAGTTTTTTTAATGCACTTAATTTAAATGAGTGTAGAGGCATAGCTGACCTCCATTCGAATCATTCAGATCACGTATTAAAAGTAATCACCCCTTCCCCCTACCCCCCACTTGAGTTTTGTGGCAGCAGCCACTGTTCCATATGTTAGGAGCCTAGACAGAGAAGGTTTGCCTTCTGTTTTTCACTAATGCACATTTTTGGCTCCAGTTTGTGATGTCATGTCTTTTGGTTTAACACAGTCCTTTTAAGTACATAATATACTGGCCATGTAAATCAGGGTGGTGTCTTGTGACCTTACAGGTAATGCAGTTGGCCTTAGAGAGAGTTATGCCTGGAAGGGAGCATAAAAACGTCTTCAGCATATGAGTGATATGTTTAACTTCATAAGGCCTTTGATGAGATATGATAAAGTATATTGACTCTTTTGAAGGGACACCATAGTTGACCATGTCCTCAGGTATGTCGCTCCCCACATCGCACAGCACCACCTGTGTCCGTGCCCTCCCGCCCACTGCTGCCGCTGATGTAAGTACGCTGCCGCTCCTCTCCTAACTACGTTTTTCGCCCCCTTGTATATTGTGCCTTATTGATATTCTGTGCCTCTTCTCCTAACTACGTTTTTCGCCTTGTGTATATTGTGCCTTATTGTCATTCTGTGCCTCTTCTCCTAACTACGTTTTTCGCCTTGTGTATATTGTGCCTTATTGTCATTCTGTGCCTCTTCTCATAACTACGTTTTTGCCCCCGTGTATATTGTGCCTTATTGTCATTCTGTGCCTCTTCTCCTAACTACGTTTTGCCCCCGTGTATATTGCGCCTTCTCGTCATTTTGTGCCTATTCTCCTAACTACGATTTTTACCCCCGTGTATATTGTGCTTTACTGTCATTCTGTTGGTGTTGCATTATTTAGCAATGCCAACAGATCAAACTTTAATAATGCAAGACCTATTGCATTGCACATGCTTGTTTGTATAGGTCCCCGAAAATTTCCTATGGTATAGGAATCCCGAATAACTAGACGTACTCTTTTCCCCAGAGTTTTTGGAATACCCGCTGAGAAAATGCCCGCATTTGAAATGATGATGGACGTTTGGTTTCATACATGTACCTGGATCTGGGAATAGCAAAAATATATGGCTCCTGACAATAATTTACAGTTTCTGCTAGAAGGTGACAGGAAAAATACTGGAGGGAGGATATTATAGAGGGCATAAGATCATATCCTGACATAGTCAAATAAACAAACGAGAGAGATAAAAACAAACATACATGATTCTGATGAGAAGGATAATTGTATGTGAAATTAACTTTTGAACTCTAGACCTCTCCTGTACACAGCTAAAGCAACAAAAACAACTGCTACTAGCTGAAGGCCTGACACAGGTGCTGGGGGAGATGGAGATACAGTTGTGCAGGGTTCTACTACTACTGTAGTGGTACTGAGTGCACCAACAGAGACAGTGATGACAGCTGTGCCTAGCACAAATGGAGATACACAATCACATGCACAAATTCAAGCAGATGTACCTGTAAGAACAGTCGTGGCTAAAGTGGTGGGGCCTACAAGGGTCGATTCTGTGTGGGCGTGCTGGGGTATGGTACAGCCTGCGGAGGAACTTGAAATGAAGGAGTTTGTGCTTACTATTTAGGGAAACATCTTTAGTTGCCCTACACCAGTGCTCCCATTGATCATCCGTGATAGGTCTGCCCAGGTCCCCTTCCCACTCAGTGCGCACCCCGGAGTCAGAGACAGGAATGGATTCGCAACACAGCTTGTATAATTTAGAGACCAGGTGGGCCCCCGTGGGGTGTTGGATAAGAAGCGTCAGCGGGGGTGTTGGCTCCGGAGGCACCGGAAAGGTAGTGAACGAGGCCCGAAGCATAGACCGTAATCGCGTTAAGATAATGGTGTCCAGAAAATCGGGCGTCGTCTGATACAGAAAAGGCATGGCCCTCAGGGAAGAGGTCACCAATAGTATGAATGTGGAACTTATGTAGAGTATGCTTGACCACCGTCTACCCCGTTATCGGGAACCAAGAGGGATTAGGCAATGGCAAGGCCGTGAATACAGCTGGGCGAGATCCAATAATCTGCACAATCTGTCCCAAGCCCAACAAGTGGTCGAGACTGTCTGCATATCATGGGGGTCACGCTGAAAACCGGTAGGAAGGATAGTGGAAAGGTGTCGAGGGAGCACCAAATCCGCCTCTGGTTTCAATTATAGGATACGAGCGTCTGGATGGAACCAGGAATGCGCGTAGCAACATTGTGCTGTTAGAAAATATAAATAAAAATCAAGGACCCCAAAGCCCCCTCAGGCATAAGGCAGGGTCAAAACCAGCCAATTGAACTGTGGAGTCTTATCTCTCCATACCTGGTGCAATAATAAAGAACGCAACTGTGAAAAAAAAGTTTTGGTGAGCGGGACCGGAATATTGTTAAAAAGGTATAAGAACCGCGGGAGGACGCTAATTTTAATTATGGCGACTCTCACAGCCATGGATAATGTAAGACGTAACCATCTCTCTATCTGGGTCTCCAGCGAGCTGATTGCACTGCTATAGTTCAGTCTAATCATGGTGGTGGTATTGGGGTGGATGTGAATACCCAAATATTGGACCAGATCCTGACACCATTCAAGGGGAAATTAGCAATTCCAGGCAGATGTGCTGGAGGTAAGTGGAAAAATAACTGACTTGTGCCAGTTGATGTGGAGACCAGAAAATTTACAAAAGTGAATCATTTCTAAAATAAGGGGTTCGAGATTAAATTGGGGCATCCTGATGTAAAGAATCGTATCGTCGGCATAGAGTGAGATTAAGAGAGGGCCGGTGCGAAATTGTAACCCTCGATGTAAGTGTTTTTCTTGAAAATGGCGTTCCAGGGAATTCATCGCCAAAATAAAAAGCAATGGGGAAAGAGGGCACCCCTGGAGCGTGCCCTGAGACAAGGAAAAAGGGCCACAAATTGTGCCGTTCAGGCTCAATCTAGTAGTAGGCTCAGTATATAGTAGAGCCACTGAGGAGACAAAACATTCCAGCATACCCATGCGTCTCATGATGGACAAGAAGAAGGGCCACTCAAGGGAATCAAATGCCTTCTCTGCGTCGAGAAGGATAGCGGCAGCAGGGGTGGAAGGGTCAATCCTGTGTAAAACGGTAAACAGGGTCCTCAAATTAAAGGAAGTTAAACGATGCGGCACAAAGCCCGACTGCGCCAGGGAAATGATAGCCTCCATCAATAAGGACAGACGAATTGCAATGACCTTAGCTAGGATCTTATAATCGAGGTTCAACAAAGAAAAAGGTCTATAAGAGCTGCATAGTGTAGGGTCTCTGCCGGGTTTAGGAAGAAGAATAATGACCGCTTCTCAAAATGTCCTAGCTTAACCATCGAAGAAACCAAATCATATCTGAGCCATAATGCACGCACCTCCACCGCCCCCAAAGGACGGAACTATCAATGATACAAGCATAAGCAATGAAAAGGAACCAACATCGCATCCCCCACCCACCACCCAACCTCTCAGAAATCCCCAAGAGGCAAACCCCAATGATCATGACAAAATACGAGTGCAGTACACACGTTACCAACACAGTAGGAAAAAAGGAAACATTCCGCAAATGAACCATTACAATCAGAAACAGATGGCATTTACCATGGGGCGCAGCAACGCCACACCGGTCAGGCATACTATACAGAAATGTTATAAGTGAATAGGAGAAAAATGAGGACATTCAACACAGCAGAACTTAATGACAATTAGCAATACTCAGTCAATTAGTTACTGGTTCCGAAAATAGGTCGACACTGTTCTGCGAGCACCCTTGAGACGGGGAGCTCGATCTCGGCAAGGCAGCCGCCTCAGAACCATTTTTCTTGTAGTCCTGGCAAAATTCCTGTGCCTCCGTGGGGGAATCAAAGATACAAAACCTGCCCGCCACATCAACTCTCAACCTTGCAGGATAAAGCATGCCGTATCTGAGGCCTAGATTTCTCAAGGTAGCCTTGACACCAATGTATTTACGCCGTGCCTCCTGGACCATAATGGTGAAGTCCGGAATAATGGCCAACTTGCTACCCTGCCAATGAACATTACCCAGGTCATGGGCCGAACGAAGACCAGCATCCCTATCACGGAAGTTCATGAGTCTGGCAATGATAGGACGTGGAGGAAGTACGGGCTGAGGATGGGGCCCCAGAGATCTATGGGAGAAAATTACAAAAAACAATTTGATGGACAGAATGTAGATCAATGTCTTACATTCACCCCAGTACATGGATATGGGCCCAAATCCATCGTTTTTTGCACTCCACACCACCCTGGGTCAGATAATGGCTTTATGCAAATCAGCTCTGACCCTGTGCCCCATGGGAACAGTCCAGTCCGAACTACAACAGCCATATCTTTCCCAGACCGGAATCAAGCATCCGAGGACCGGACCGGTTTCGAGGTAACACCTCTCATCAGCCCGGCTAGCTTGACTCCAGTGGTGTGGAGGCTCTGGGACCCACGTCTGAGCTACCCCAGTACACTCAGGGAGAAAATTACAAAAAACAATTTGATGGACAGAATGTAGATCAATGTCTTACATTCACCCCAGTACATGGATCTGGGCCCAAATCCATCGTTTTTTGCACTCCACACCACCCTGGGTCAGATAGTGGCTTTATGCAAATCAGCTCTGACCCTGTGCCCCATGGGAACAGTCCAGTCCGAACTACAACAGCCATATCTTTCCCAGACCGGAATCAAGCATCCGAGGACCGGACCGGTTTCGAGGTAACACCTCTCATCAGCCCGGCTAGCTTGACTCCAGTGGTGTGGAGGCTCTGGGACCCACGTCTGAGCTACCCCAGTACACTCAGGGAGAAAATTACAAAAAACAATTTGATGGACAGAATGTAGATCAATGTCTTACATTCACCCCAGTACATGGATCTGGGCCCAAATCCATCGTTTTTTGCACTCCACACCACCCTGGGTCAGATAATGGCTTTATGCAAATCAGCTCTGACCCTGTGCCCCATGGGAACAGTCCAGTCCGAACTACAACAGCCATATCTTTACCAGACCGGAATCAAGCATCCGAGGACCGGACCGTTTTCGAGGTAACACCTCTCATCAGCCCGGCTAGCTTGACTCCAGTGGTGTGGAGGCTCTGGGACCCACGTCTGAGCTACCCCAGTACACTCAGGGAGAAAATTACAAAAAACTATTTGATGGACAGAATGTAGATCAATGTCTTACATTCACCCCAGTACATGGATTTGGGCCCAAATCCATCGTTTTTTGCTAGCCGGGCTGTTGAGAGGTGTTACCACGAAACCGATCCGGTCCTCGGATGCTTGATTCCGGTCTGGGAAAGATATGGCTGTGTAGTTCGGACTGGACTGTTCCCATGGGGCACAGGGTCAGAGCTGATTTGCATAAAGCCATTATCTAACCCAGGGTGGTGTGGAGTGCAAAAAACGATGGATTTAGGCCCAGATCCTTGTACTGGGGTGAATGTAAGACATTGATCTACTTTCTGTCCATCAAATGTTTTTTGTAATTTTCTCCCAGAGATCTATGGACACGCTCCACCACAAAGTCTTGGGTGAATGTTTCTCTACCAAATAACTCAATGAGAAGTTTTTACATAAAAATGTCCATACGTCCAGTGGAGGTCGTCTTCGCAACACCAATGATGCAAATGTTATTACTACAGCTGCGGGCCTCTAGGTCTTCATTCTTGATGGCAACGTCTTTGAGGATTTTCTCTACTCTTTCCAGCTGTTTCAACGAGGCCGTAGCGCTGTCTTCAATATCCGATACTCTTGTCTCAGCCGCATCCAGCCGCCGGTAATTTACCTGTACCTTAGACCCCATCTCTGCCAGCTTTTTGTCAAGGTTGTCAAAACGGCTGTTGAGCGACTTGAAACCGGCTCTCATCTCACTTAACATAGCCGTAGCTATAGAGGACGCGCCCTCAGGATCGTTTGAATCCATAGTTCCTATGGAAGTACCAGGGGGTACCTCTGAGGTGAGTCCGGGAGTTTTGTCGAAGCTCAATTTGCGCTGGTTATGGTCCCTCTTCCCCATGTTGCTCAGCAAAAGAGGAGGAATGATGTTGGTGTATCAAGGCTACAGCCGAGAAGCGACCCTGTGATATAAAGAAACAAGCCCCACGGAAGAGAATGAGACTACCCAGAGGAAGGGCAGCCAGGTGGAAACGTGGCCAACCGCGGTACCAGGGCAGGCTTGATGATGTCGAGCGAAAAACAACAGGTAGACCCCAACATAAGAGTAGGCACTAAAAGAAACACCTCTGAAAAAATGGCGTGGCCCAGTAAGAGCGCAGATGGAAGCGGAGGCGACTTTGTAGAATGTTTCCCTCTAACTTCAGGGCAGATGATTTTTGGCATGCTGGCAGACCTAAGCCATCATGGCGCGAGCCAGACCCCAGTCGAAACAGTTGGCGGAGCCCACCCGCATGTATATTACGCCCTCTGCTTGTGATGGCTGTTGAGAGAAATCTCCGGCATTCAGGGCGGCAGGCGGTGAGAGAAATATCAGGACCGGGATCACGGCGGAGGCCGCTCCTTTCCTGTGCACAAGTGCAGCCCCCAGGACAAGCAGATCTTATTGCATGCGGGCGAGGAGCACCTTAGGGAGCCGCTGGGCGGAGGGAGAGTGTGCTCATCCGGCTGGGCCCACCGGCACCATCGAAGCCAAGCAAGCCGCGCAGGCCTCCACACTAACCAGCCTCACGCCGCAGCCCAAAATCCAGGGCCCAGCGCGGGAGCGCACAGCAGGCCGACAAGGCCCGAGCGTGTCCCGACGACAGGGGCCAAACAGGGAGCCGCAGCGGGAGGGGTGGAGGGGAGGGAGCCTCAGCGGGCTGAAGGGAAAGCGTACAGGGCAGCGCGGGCCCCCACCAAGGCAACACTCACCGCAATGCTAGAGCCAGCAAGGATCGTCCCGGGAGAGGGCCGCAAGGTCACGCAGCGGATCATTCAGCGCCAGGTCAACGCACTGCCTCCAGCATCCCGCGGGGCTCCGGTCCGCTGTGCTAAGTGTCCGGGGCAAATGGAAGGCTTTTGCTGTGTGAAGGACCTCACCAATCCTGACACCGCCGCCGGCAACCTCAGACAATGGATTGATGACTGGGCCAACACCCTCGCCCCGCTCAAGTCACCCTCCAACAGCCCCACCAGCAAGAAAGCCACCTGGTTCACCGAAGACCTCCAGGTCTCCAAACGAACATGCCGCCGAAAATTGGATAAGAACTGGCTCCATGAACGTTCAACGGACAGCCACACAGCCCAAAAGAACGCCACCCGCAGACACCATCAACTCATCAGAGCCGCCAAGATGGCCTCCTTCAAGGACCGCCTAGATAACAACGCACACAACAGCAAAGAGCTCTTCAACATCATGAAGGAACTCTCCAACCCCAGCTCCAACACCAACGACATCTCACCTTCGCAAGACCTGTGCAACTCACTGGCCACCTTCTTCCACTGCAAGATCATCAACATCCACAAAAGCTTCAGCTCCACTACCACCCCGATAACCACCGCCCCCACGACCACCACTCGCACCAACCACCTGTTCTCCTGGACCAGCGTCAACGATGAGGAGACAAGCAAGATCATGAACACCATCCTCTCCGGATACCCACTAGACCCATGCCCTCACCACATCTTCAACAAAGCCAGCACAGCCATCGCACCCCATCTCCAGAGAATAATCAACATCTCCTTCGAGACAGCAACCTTCCCGGAAAGCTGGAAGCACGCCGAGATCAACGCTTTACTCAAGAAACCAAAGTGGACCCCAAGGACCTCAAGAACTTCCGACCCATCTCCCTGCTCCCATTCCCGGCGAAGGTCACCGAGAAAATCGCCAACAAGCAACTGATCCGCTACCTCGAGGAGAACAACATCCTGGACCCATCCCAGTCCAGTTTCCGCAGCAACCACAGCACCGAAGCCACCCTTATTGCCGCCACTGATGACATCAGGACCCTGCTCGACAACGGAGAAACAGCAGCCCTCATCTTCCTGGACACGGTCTGCCACCACACACTACGAACACGCCGGAATCCAAGAGAAGGCCCTGGATTGGACCACATCCTTTCTCTCAAGCAGAACCCAGAGCGTCCGCCTCCGTTCCAAGGCCACCGAGATCATCTGCGGGCGGCATACCCCAGGGCTCCTCTCTCAGCCCGACGCTGTTCAACATCTAAATAGCACCCCTCGCCCACGTAGCCCGTCAGCACAACCTCAGGATCTTCTCCTACGCCGACGACAGCCAGCTGATCCTCTCCCTCACTAAAGACCCTCACACCACCAAAACCAACCTCCACGAAGGAATGATGGACGTCGTAGAATGGATGAAGAACAGCCGACTGAAGCTGAACTCAGACAAGAAGGAGGTCCTCATCCTCGGCCCCACCCCTCAGCCTTTGACGACTCCTGGTGGCCAACAACACTGTGAACAACACCGACACCCACCGACCATGCACGCAACCTGAGGGTCATCCTCAACTCCACCCTCTCCATGACTAAGCAGGTCAACGCTGTCTCATCCTACTTCAACACCCTCCGAATGCTCTGCCGGAACTTTAAGTGGATCTCCACCGAAACGAGAAAAACAGTCATCCAGGCCCTCGTCACCAGCAGGCTGGACTACGGAAAAGCCCTCTATGCAGGAACGTCAGCCAAGCCCCTGAGACAGCTGAAACACATCCAGAACGCCTCTGCACACCTGATCCTGGACATCCCCCACCCCAGCCACATCACACCCCACCTGAGAGACCTGCATTGGCTCCCCGTGAACAAGAGGGTATCCTTCAAGCTCCTCCTCCACGCACACAAAGCTCTTCACAACACTGGCCCAGCATACCTCAACAGACAACTCAGCTTCTACACCCCCACCCGCCAGCTCCGCTCCACCGGTCTCGCCCTTGCCACAGTCCCACGCATCCGATGAACGACCACCAGCGGCAGATCCTTCTCCCACCTCGCCGCCAATGTAGTGTAGTTCCTATATTGCCAATAGGCTCTGCGCATTGGAATAACATAAACAATAGTTTAGACGTAGGACTGAGGTCGCCTAGGTCTCTATTGAATATGTTAGACTTAATTGTGTGTGCCAGGTAGCTCAGAGGTCACTAGAAACTTTCTCGATTAAACAGGAAGGCGTTTAGCTTTCCTGAATAGACAAGAAGGGATTAGCTTCTGACAACCATATCACATGACAACTTTGTTCCCCCTGCAATAAGGAATATCAGCCTGATTCATCATTGGGCCGTTTTGCGAGTGTGAAATAGCGATTCATAAGGAATCGCTATTCCAGACTCGCAAAACGGTATTCATGTAGGAATCGCAAAAAAAAATGCGATTCCTACACATTCCTTATTTGCGATTAGCAAATTGCTAATCGCAAATAAGGAAAAATCCCCATTCATTCCTATGGGCCAAAAGGCCCATAGGAATGAATGGGGAGTATTCCTTATTTGCGATTAGCAATTTGCTAATCGCAAATAAGATAGCGATTTGAAGGGTGCCAGGGGTGTCCAAAGGACACCTAGTAGCACCCCTTAAATGCACATTTGAACAGGTGTTGCGCACACACATGTCCAAAGGACATGTGTGTGTGTAACATGCAAAAGAAAAAAATGCACTAAAGTGCTTTAACTCTTTTTTCGCAATTTACCACCAAGTCAGACTTGGTGGTAAATTCCGACCAAATATAGCGATTTCGGAATTTCTAATTGGTTGATGAATTGGATTTAAGGAATCTCTATTAGAGATTCCTTAAATCCAATTCCTCGCAATTATGCGATTTCAGTAATAGCGATTTTTGCATTTGGGATGATGAATCCCAAATGCAAAAATCGCACTCGCAAAGGGCCAGATTCTCAGAATCTGGCCCTTTGCGAGCGCAATGAATCAGGCTGTATATCTCTAGAGTCGCGGAAACAATAGATAGCTATTTTACTCAGTCAATCGTGCATGCTTCGTTTCACCAGAAATGCAGAGAAATAGAGAGACGGGCTTTTTCAATAAAAGGGTTATTTATTGAGCAGTCTTCTTTCTCATGCAAAAGAAATGAATTGCCACAATTGCAATACTTGTCATAAAGTAAAGTGCGTACAGTAAAAGGAGTATTATGACATAATACTGTAAAAGCATTAATATGGTTTCTAAGCCATATGATACTTAAAATGGATAAAATACATACAATGATAAAATAATGACTAAACGTACTCAACTGGTGTTTCTAAGAAACGCCTACCCCAGTGTACCTAACCTAAGCCTAGTACAGGGAAGAAGTAGATGAGTGACAGTTTTTGCCAAGAATCTGAATCAAGAATTTTCTATGGGTCTAATCAGCTCCTTACCTTAGGTATAGAATGAAGGAGGTCTTGTATCTCTCTCTCAGGACTCGATCTCCCAGAAACCCGTGAGGGTAACCGGAAAACATTGGAGCTGGATTTCTCGGCAGGAGAAAAGACTGCGTCTTTCTCAGTGTGTCAGCAGGGAGGGTCGGCTTCCTTCGGCACTCGCATCAGCAGGGCGTCGGGCAAGTAGATAGCCGATTCTGCTCCAAACCACTGTGTGTTGCTTAAGGCAGATGCTGGTATATTTATACCTGGAAGGTGCCGAGTTTGACCTAAGGTTGGACATAAGACGTCACTAAGAACTGGCAGTTCTTTCAGGACTCTCTGGAGTTCTAGGACAAATCAAAACAGAAGCAGGGGAAATTCCCGGGCTTCTGGAGGCTTGGTTTGTTTAAGAACGCGTTGTACTTTCTAGGAGTCTATGGAGTCTATGAGAGTAGCCTTGCCGTATTTGGACTGCATTGGCTATGACTTAATATGACTATGATTCTTATGCCTTTATAAGGATATGATTTATTATAACCACACAAGTGCATAACTCGGGAATATCTAACTAGGGTCCTAGATACATTCACAACACCCACTCCACGTATAATGTCCATCATTACTAAATACTAAGCAATACTAAACATATAACGATGCATGTGTTTTTCAGCCCACCCCAAAATACATAGTTTGCATTTGAAATAATGGTGAATACATGAAAAATGAGTATAATACTGTACTTTTTCAAGCAGTGGTATCATTCAGATAATGCATATTTTGTTCATTTAGAATGTTTGACTGAATGAATCACGAAAATTACTTTTATGAAATGGCTCTTAATACAAAAGAGAAGGTCGAGACCATTTCATCACATATTTATACAAGACTGTACATGTGCTAGAGGCTAAGTCAAAATATTGTCTCTAGGTATTTTAAAAATAGAAATCTTGTTCTCTAAGAATAGTTCTACTTTAAGCAGAGTATTATGTGCCAAAAAAGGTAAATATTTTGGGAACTGGGGAAAAATAATTTCGCTTTCGGGAAGAAAAATAGTCCCAATGTTTTTCAGAAGTTCTGTTTATCAAAACTGAAGGCTGAATTCAAAGTTCAGGGAACGCTGTGTGCTCACTATTTCAAATATAATCCCCTTTGTTAGGAGAGAGCATTACTTCAGATAGGTCGGCAAAAAATTTGTCTACAACAGTAGGTGAAAGTTGGGCCAACTCCGAAAAAGTGGAAATAGTGCATGTGTGCGATGCATTGCCATCATCGGGTTTAGATGAACAATGGTCACGGAAGGTTGTACCTGTGTACCGCTTTCATCTCATACCTCACCGCCACCTAATGGTAATGGTGAGGTCTCAACGAATGCCGTCATCAGAATGGGTAGCCGCTGGGGACAACACGTTGCATGAGCCGTTACCGAACCAAGCAAAGTATCGACATCCATAGGTACTGCTGATAGGAGTGTGAGACAGACGTCTAACACGCATTCTTCTCTGCAAAGCAAGCATCTTAGAACAGGTAGGATGCAATCTTGCCAGATTGGTCTGAATGAAAGAAACCAGGTAGTATTCAGATCTCTAAGCCGAGCCAAGCCGAGGACTTTAGTGATCCGCTCTCGGTATTGTACTGCTAGGATCGTGTCTTCCATTGTAGCCTGAGTTTTGTCTGTGACTTGACTTGCCATATCGGAGCAGAAGGAACAAAAATAAGATTCCTGCTATGAGTCCCAAGATGAGAGGCAGGCCGTTAAACACAGAATGCACAAAATTCGGGAAGATGCCAAGATGCTCCTGTGCGGCACATTCCGATCGTGGGCGTGGTCATGACGGCTGGGAGCCGTCATCAGCACACGAGCACTGTGTGCCATGACGGCTCCCAGCCGTCATCAGCATGGAAGGGGTTAAGATTTGACTTAACATTTCTACGGAATGTACGGGGCAATTTGTAGATAATAATGCATGTATCTCTGCTGCTGTCCTTGCAACTTGCAGATCATACATTTCTCTAGACAAGGTTAAAGGCACAGTTGTTTGTAAAAGGATACACTTCATTCAGCTTAAAGTATCAATTCGAATAGAAGAGATATTCAAAGAAGGCCATATTGCCGCCTCCATGTCTGGTTTTCTGTTTGGATACTATACTTGCATACAACAAGTGACCATGGAAGTAACGCTCACGAGATAGGCTTTTCCTGACACCATGCCACATCAGCTGTGGTCACTTATTATAACGTAGCTGCCTTTGGAAAGCTGTCTGAAAAAAGGCTCTGTCTGTGTAGCAGGGGTGCCTTGCTGGTGACATGAAAGGTTATTTGAAGAAACTTCGCAGGCTCCATGCAAGTTAATTTCTTGACACAGAAGTGTACCGCTTAGTGACTTTTTATAGTTGTTATCACTAAGAAATACTTCTTTCTTGCCCCCACTCCAACATCTATGTGAATAAGGTAAATTCCAGGTTGACTTGATGTATCCTTTACCCAACCTTTCTCACAGGCCTGCTGGTATATACTTTTGGCAGTATTGAAACTGAAAAGTTGTTATTGGGATTGTAATGGTGCCATGTATTATCCATTGAATGACCGGTCGTTCTGACATTGTCAATGGCAATTTTTCTAGTTTTTCAATGCTCAGCACCATATAGTCTGCCCCTCTCTTTGCCAAACAGATTTGTCTATCAGTAAGGTTATAGATAGAAAATAATGACGTTGTGTTGATTAGACGCCATGGCACGTTACCTGAACGCAAATTTTGTAATGTCCAGCCTAACTGTACAATAGAACGTAATTGAGACTGACCATGTTGTAACATTAGCATGTCCTGTTCTATTATATCAATAGCAGAAGATACAATGCTGTCCAGTGAATACATTCTGGAGGACAGAGTCGTTAACCCATTGTCCACTACAGAAAGTGATTTTTCCAAATGAATACGATCAATTTCTCAGATTTTTTCTGCAGTTTCAATTTGTGTTATTTTCCAAGCTTCGTTGTATGCTGCATATATACCGGCGTATATGAAACGTTTTTGACGCTGTTTGCAAGGTCCCTGTAAGAAATCTCGCAAGTCAGCACCTTCTTTAAGTAAAGTCAAGTGTTGCTTCATTTCGGGTAGTGTGGATCTCTGTAGCCATTCGAGGCATAGTTTTCCTACACTGTATGTTGTAACTATCCCTGGATGTTGTCTCTGAGAATATCTTGGGTCTGGCCTATTCTGTTTGAACCCCTGTATTTTGTTCAGGAATCTATCTTGACAGTATTAGTGTCTGTGGGCCAGATCAACCATTTGTTCCAATTAGGATTTGTTCTGTTTTGTTTTAAAATATGGGACACGTCTCACCCCTCATCTGTAGTGTTGTTTCTATCAGGCATAGGCTTTGGTATAGACGGGTTGTTTACATCTTTTATCTTGGCTAGGCCAAGATAGGTTGTTTGTTGAATGGTGTCATTCAGGTACATTATTTGTTCTGGGATCATGCAGGCTCTGAATAATGATACTAAACCTTGTACCTGGCATTCTTTTGTACCCCAGACAGTTTTTGTCTCAATGTTGTTTTTCCAAAATTCAAAACCAAATGTAGACATTTTTATATAACATTTTTCAGAATAAATCAGTTTAGTATTTGTCAACATGTTTTTCAGTCCTGTCTTATTCATAATTTTAAAATAAAACGTTTCTGGATCAGTGACATTAAACCCTGAGAATGATGGGAATTTCTCATAAAATGTTTTTGAACTACCTTTAGGCGGAGTTGGACAATGTTCCCATTGATTATAACTGAACACATTTCTAGGATTAGCAGATTTATGCAAATAATGATGCCCAAAATGATTGAAGCAATACATTTCTTCATAATTCAATGAACCCTGTAAATAATCATGTTCTGTAAATTTTGCTAAAACGAGAACAAGGGAAACCCTACTCACGACGGAACCAGGGTAATGCGTTTATCCAGAAAACAATGGTTCCTGTGGCATATTACTTCTATGATACTCGATCAGTATAACAAGCTCAATAGCAATTCAATCATTAGAGGGAGGGTGGCAAAAAGAAAGAAACACTGTTGTACCAGTTTCAAAAGTTGCTATTGAGCATGTTATACTGATCGAGTATCATAGAAGTAAAATGCCCAGGAACCATTGTTTTCTGGATAAAAATAACTGTAAATTTTGCTGACATTTCTAAATCTGACATCATATTATTAATATTTTCAAAGTCCCAATCATCAGAGAAAGTACTAGGTGATACAAAGTCACTTAAAGAAATCTTGAACTGATGTGGATATTTCAAGAGTTCAACCGGGCCATAGATTTCGTAATCAGTATTGTCCCATGCTACACCACCAGGTATAGGAATGGCTGTGATGTTCACTGATGATAGTTCTCTTTTTTCAACGTGAGAGGATCTGTGAGGTTTTAGAACCAAGTTGATGTTCTGACTTGCTGTGTCCATTGTACTATATTTTCCATCAATCATTCTTCCCAAGCTTAAAACTAAGATGAGCCAGAGCAGGAGGAAAAGTACACAGTTCAATCCAGGGTGAAATCAGATATGTTTCTCCAAGTTGATGAAAGAATTCTGTAATTTTGTCTTTGAAAGTTTTGTTTGCTGGCTTGTCTCCATGTTCACTTGGATCATCGGAAAAGTCATCGAAATTGATAAAGTAGCCAGATGCAGTTCTGTCAATTGTTTGGATGGCATCAGGATTGTTATTAATCTTTGTAGTTGCTTCTTCCTTTTTTCATATTAGAATAGTCCGAGGCTACATCATTGTAGACAGGTATTTCTTGACGAACTGTTGCAAATTGGGTTTCAAGAGGCACAAGATTCTTGGGAGTCCACTGGGCCTACTACTTATTATTGGCCACATGGTTGTGGTTTTACCAGGTCGATTGATACAACTCTGTTTTCCTTTTTACCAGCAAGGGGCGGTAGTACTACTGATCTTGTTCCGCTGATAGCTAAGACAGGTACTGCTTTTCTGTAAGAAGGCCCAAATTCCTTCTTCACCGCGATCTTTTCTCTGACCAGATCCCCAATCTTTGGAATCCAGACAGGTCTTGCTGGGACAAGTGGTTTATCTTCAATGGCTGTTGGCTTTAGCTTTGTGTTACTTAGACTTCTTCTTGTTTCATTCAAGTCCTGTAAAACAGCCAAACGATCTTTGATATCAAAAGCTTTTTGTTCCAGCACTGAAGTCTGACAATCGAGGTCTTCAATTATCATTCTTGTACCAAACAAAAGTTCATACAGACTGATTCCACCCAGAGAATTTCTTGGCAGATTGTTAAGACTACGTTGGACACTTATTAGATGTTTGACCCACCCATCACCCGAACCTAATTCCCTCGATGTTATAGATTGCTTTATGTCACGGTTTTTCCTCTCCACTACCGCATTTCCCTCAGGATGAAATGGACTAGAGTACTGCAATGCAATGCCCATGCTGGCCATGGCTTCCTTGCAAGCTCGAGAGCTAAACGCAGGACCCTGATCAGAATGTAGCATGCCAATTGCGTATGTGCTGAAAAGACTCGCAAATCTTTTATAACTGATCTGGCATCAGCCGAGCGCTGGGGCCACATCCAAATGAATCTCGTCTTAATATTTATGGGATCGCATTTGTCCGGTCGGACGCCTGCATGTAGATAGTCTAATGCTGTCTAACAGGGGTGTCTGGGCTGGTCTTACTGTGATAGACGAGCATGGGACTCTGCACCCGCGCGCCATTTGGTATTATACCTGGTGATATGCGGCAGCCATCGGCAACCCCTGAAACTGACCTGCTCCCTGCTGACGAGTGGCAAATACCACGAAACACGTGTCCAGGGATGGCGAAGAGATGATATTTAAATTTAATAAGAAGATACAACGTTCTGAACAAAGGTAACTACAGTTACCATGATCCTGTGGGGCGATCCCGCTGATGAGTGAGCGGTGTGCGAGCCCAACCTGTGAGATATTTTGTTCCTGGCTGACGAGCATGGGACTCGGCACCCGCGCGCCATTTGGTACTATACCTGGTGATATGCGGCAGCCATCGGCAACCCCTGAAACTGACCTGCTCCCTGCTGACGAGTGGCAAATACCACGAAACACGTGTCCAGGGATGGCGAAGATATGATATTTAAATTTAATAAGAAGATACGACGTTCTGAACAAAGGTAACTACAATTACCATGATCCTGTGGGGCGATCCCGCTGATGAGTGAGCGGTGTGCGAGCCCAACCTGTGTGATATTTTGTTCTTGGCTGACGAGCATGGGACTCTGCACCCGCGCGCCATTTGATATTATACCCGGTGATATGCGGCAGCCATCGGCAACCCCTGAAACTGACCTGCTCCCTGCTGACGAGTGGCAAATACCACGAAACACGTGTCCAGGGATGGCGAAGATATGATATTTAAATTTAATAAGAAGATACGACGTTCTGAACAAAGGTAACTACAATTACCATGATCCTGTGGGACGATCCCGCTGATGAGTGAGCGGTGTGCGAGCCCAACCTGTGTGATATTTTGTTCCTGGCTGACGAGCATGGGACTCTGCACCCGCGCGCCATTTGGTATTATACCTGGTGATATGCGGCAGCCATCGGCAACCCCTGAAACTGACCTGCTCCCCGCTGACGAGTGGCAAATACCACGAAACACGTGTCCAGGGATGGCGAAGATATGATATTTAAATTTAATAAGAAGATACGACGTTCTGAACAAAGGTAACTACAATCACCATGATCCTGTGGGGCGATCCCGCTGATGAGTGAGCGGTGTGCGAGCCCAACCTGTGTGATATTTTGTTCCTGGCTGACGAGCATGGGACTCTGCACCTGTGCGCCATTTGGTATTATACCTGGTGATATGCGGCAGCCATCGGCAACCCCTGAAACTGACCTGCTCCCTGCTGACGAGTGGCAAATACCACGAAACACGTGTCCAGGGATGGTGAAGATTCAATATTTAAATTTAATAAGAAGATACGACGTTCTGAACAAAGGTAACTACAATTACCATGATCCTGTGGGGCGATCCCGCTGATGAGTGAGCGGTGTGCGAGCCCAACCTGTGTGATATTTTGTTCCTGGCTGACGAGCATGGGACTCTGCACCCGTGCGCCATTTGGTATTATACCTGGTGATATGCGGCAGCCATCGGCAACCCCTGAAACTGACCTGCTCCCTGCTGACGAGTGGCAAATACCACGAAACACGTGTCCAGGGATGGCGAAGATATGATATTTAAATTTAATAAGAAGATACGACGTTCTGAACAAAGGTAACTACAATTACCATGATCCTGTGGGGCGATCCCGCTGATGAGTGAGCGGTGTGCGAGCCCAACCTGTGTGATATTTTGTTCTTGGCTGACGAGCATGGGACTCTGCACCCGCGCGCCATTTGATATTATACCCGGTGATATGCGGCAGCCATCGGCAACCCCTGAAACTGACCTGCTCCCTGCTGACGAGTGGCAAATACCACGAAACACGTGTCCAGGGATGGCGAAGATATGATATTTAAATTTAATAAGAAGATACGACGTTCTGAACAAAGGTAACTACAATTACCATGATCCTGTGGGACGATCCCGCTGATGAGTGAGCGGTGTGCGAGCCCAACCTGTGTGATATTTTGTTCCTGGCTGACGAGCATGGGACTCTGCACCCGTGCGCCATTTGGTATTATACCTGGTGATATGCGGCAGCCATCGGCAACCCCTGAAACTGACCTGCTCCCTGCTGACGAGTGGCAAATACCACGAAACACGTGTCCAGGGATGGCGAAGATATGATATTTAAATTTAATAAGAAGATACGACGTTCTGAACAAAGGTAACTACAATCACCATGATCCTGTGGGGCGATCCCGCTGATGAGTGAGCAGTGTGCGAGCCCAACCTGTGTGATATTTTGTTCCTGGCTGACGAGCATGGGACTCTGCACCCGTGCGCCATTTGGTATTATACCTGGTGATATGCGGCAGCCATCGGCAACCCCTGAAACTGACCTGCTCCCTGCTGACGAGTGGCAAATACCACGAAACACGTGTCCAGGGATGGTGAAGATTCAATATTTAAATTTAATAAGAAGATACGACGTTCTGAACAAAGGTAACTACAATTACCATGATCCTGTGGGGCGATCCCGCTGATGAGTGAGCGGTGCGCGAGCCCAACCTGTGTGATACTTACTGTGATAGAGTCAGATATCTGGTCCGGTTCATAACTGCGATCTCTATTGCAGTCCTGAAACTTCATTGCAAATTTATAAACTTGCACGCTCATTCCCGGCCACCAGTATCGTGATTGCAATTCTATTAGAGATTTCAGGATCTCTTGGAATCCTCAGACCCAATCCCATGTGTGCTTCTTGAATCAAGAAGACCCTCCGGTTCGTGTTTGGAATTACTCTATCCCCCACTCCAGGGATTTGAACAAAAGGAACTGAGTTTGCATCAATTATTTATGTATTTCCGAGTGGATAATTCAGAGGTAACGCCGCATAATTGCCTTCCATGGAGGCTTTTACTGCAAGCAGCGTTTCACCATCTATTTGTTTTTTAGAACGCTTTTTTGTAGCTACGGAAGCCGGTTGACCAGCTGCCGCTGTGGCTTTATTAGCCAATAAGTTCCCTGCAACGTGAACGCCATCACATTGAAGACTCTGCGTATGTGTCACGTGAGTTTTTTGTAGTTGTTTCTGTAAAAGAACTACCTGTTCCCACAGTTTTTTATGTCTTATTGTGCCACCTCTTTCATCTTTGTAACCATTTTTAATCCAGGTCTGCATGGAATGATTATAAGATTCGACGCAGTAATGCGAGTCGCACACTATAAGTGTGGGGAATTCGCGATCTGCATTTTCAAGCGCCATCTTCAAAGTTCGTAGTTCAGCTCGCTGAGCTGTACAGTTTCCAATTGATTCAGTTTTAGTGACCATTGGTCTGAATTTACCTAAGCGCCAGCGACCTTTAAAAATCGCACACGCTGAATTGTAAACCTTTTTATCCACAACATAGTGTTGTGCAAATCTAGCTGCGTATATTACACAGGTGTACTCTTCCAGAGGCAGAATTTCGATCGACAGAGGACATTATTGTTCGTATTGTAGAAATTCTTGCGTTTTCTAGGTTAGGATAAAATTTGTATACTACGTCTGGTGCAGCAAGAGAATTAACCCATTGTATCCATCTCGGATGTAATGCTTTAGCATTTGGAATGCTTGCTCTTGATTGTAGAAATTCTTGCGTTTTTAGGTTAGGATCAAATTTGTATACTACGTCTGGTGCAGCAAGAGAATTAACCCATTGTATCCATCTCGGATGTAATGCTTTAGCATTTGGAATGCTTGCTCTTGTTACTGCTTCTAAAGCAGGTACAGGTGTAACAATTATTATACGTTTACCTTGTGCGAGGGCTCTTTCTTGTGCTACAGCAGTTTGTACCGCAGTTAGAATTTTTTCAGTAGAACTGAATTTCATTTCAGCTTGTGTGTACAAGTGTGATTTGTAAGCTATTGGTACTGTTTCTCCCTCATTGGAGGTCAGGTATGTCAATCCGCATCTTCCTGGGATGACTCGGATTACAAGGTTGCGTTTGTTTGCGCGTGTTTGCAGTTTTGTTTTAGTTAACATGCCTGTTTGTAATGATCTTAAAGTTTCTGTGTGTTTCTGAGTCCAATTAGTTGGTTTGAAATCAGGTTTTATTAATTCGTAGAGTGGTTTAACCCTCTCTGCATAATTTAGAATGTACGTTCTTCCGAAGTTCAGGAAACCTAGAACTGATTGTAAAGTTTTACAGCGTTTTTGGAGCTTGGAGTACTGCACACTTCTCTAAGAAGTTGTCAGCTAGGCCTTTTGCCTTCACTTGATAATTCATATCCTAAAAATAGGACTTTTCTGGTGGGCAAACTCATGATTTTTTAAAGTTAAATTTTGTACCCTTTAGATGCGAACCCAAGTATTATGGTGTTCACTCTTTTTCAAGTGTGGTCTCCAGGTCATTGTCCTGTAAGATAGATGTCATCGACCATAGGATAATGCCTCATCATCATATATTTGTAGTAAACTCTGTTTACCCTAGCTGAAAATAATCCTGGGGCTGTTCTTGAATACCTGTGGGAGACGACAAAAATTGCTTTTGGGGCCCCCATGCTGGAGAAAGCGGTCAAATACCTGCTTTCTGGTGCAATGTTTTGCAAATGTTTTGCAACAAGAGTTTAGGTGTCTGTAGTCCCAAAAATAGACGATATGAATTGGAGACAGGAAACAAAGGATTGTTCATTTGTGAGGTGCATGTTTCCAATCACCCCCTGGTACTCAAGTTGATCTAAGATCTCCCTGACTTGTTTTTTTAGCTTCTTGCTTAACAGGATACTGCCTCTGTGCAGTAGGTTGATTTTTTTTTTTTGAAAACCTTTATTTTAGCATTCAGTAGAGATACCAGCATGGGCCTACAAACCGCGAGGGCCGGCCCGCTAGACAAATTAAATTGTTGATATCACAATACGACACAGCTCATCAGCCGACAACCCCAAAGGTCCGGCAGCGATTCAAAAATAAAACTTGTATTGGGAATGCATAACTGGATTGCAGGATAAGACAGAGGTTTTCATTTTATATTATATAAGAGAGGATCAGGTGCCATACAGTCGAACAGGAGAATGCGGGGGGCAGGGTAAAAAAACAGGATATACATGTAATGACCACTATAATGGAGATTTGGCGCCAGAGCATATAGGTCGGTACAAAAGAGCACACAATATACATTCCCATGTTGGGGCCAATACTCGAGCCCTGCCCGCCCATAAAATCAGGATGTCATAAAAGCAAAAAGCACGAAATACAAAGCATACGATAAGAATCCGAATGATTTGTAGCTATACTGATCCTACGAGAAAAAGAGAGAAAAAGAAGAAAAGGCCATAGAAAATAAAAAAATAAAAAATAACCCCCTCCTCCTCCAGGCCCCCCCACCCTGCACCCCTGCAAATGGCTTACAGCCTAACCCCCACCAGCAGCGTGCCTGTCGCCCCTAATAACTAATAACCCCAAAGGAGGAAAAAGAGAGAACGGAGGAGGGCATATCCATGTGGGGCTCCCCAGCCCCCTTTTAGACCCCCCCGCCTGAAAACAGCCACCCCCCTTTTCACTAACAGACAAAACTTATGACAGCAATGTAGAGAAGTTAGAGGGGTACCGTGAGTCCACCGCCCAGACCTCTTAGAGCAAACAGTTTGCAGGTCCAAACACTTGTAAAAGCCATGAACAAACCCATCCCGATCCAGCCGATCTTAACCTTGGGCCCTTCCGAAACAAAAAACACGAACCCCCTCCAGCGAGACCCAAAGGCACACAAAGAGGCAATAAAGGAAAAAAGAGTCAGCAGAAAATCAGGCCCATGGCTACCAGCAGGGAGTGAGTCCCTCAGGAACTGTAGATGCAGACGAACTCTCCCGCAGAGATGAAACAGTCCCAATGTGTCTTGAACAGGAGTCGTAGCGGCACCAGGAAGGGAGAAGATGACCACAAATTATATGGAGAGTCCGCAAACAAAAGTCTCCGGGAGGGGAAACGCCTGACGATATCTCCAAAGCCGGTAGTGGTGGAAGGTTCAGCAATATCATGGACATCCTCTGGAAACACCGTCCACCAGGGCACCATCCGATGGTTTCCACTACTCGTTTCCTCGCGGGGTTCTCGCACGGAGTCAAAAATGGCCGCGTTTAGAACGGCTGGCAGAATCCCCGTTTCAACAATAAAGCCGGGCCCGGTTCCACCAGGAGCATTTCAGATAGGCGAGTGTCCCAATTTTGCTCAACAAAAGTATCCACATGAGAGCGGAAATGCCCAGAGTTTCTGCCAGTATTAACCTCAGCGATGGCTCATGCACCGTTCGGTCCACATTCTCGTGCTCGATATCCAATCTCTATCACCTCCCCGGGAGATTCCGGCATCCTCGGGGTGGGGGACAGTCAGGATCTCAAACGTGCAGATGCGAAGGGTGACCAGTCCTTTGTTCGCAGCCACGGTCAACCACAGTTAAGGCCGCAGGCCGGTAACCCCGAAACCCCGGAGGGAGCAAAACCCGGTCCGCGGGGACGGGGGCCCCCCACCCGCAGCCAGGCAGCACGCAGACTCACTCCTCCATCGATACTGAGGCAATGACAACGATCGCCACCAAATCCGGGCTGAAAACAAAAGCCTCCCACTCCGGTCAACCGGGCCCAGCCCGAGTCTCCTGGCCGATGTTGTTTGCACTACAGCCCGGGCTGTGAAAGTACTCCAGGGCGCCGGCTTCACCCGCTGGAGCAGGCCGCAAACTTAAAC